>NC_080795.1:71148359-71452943 GCF_028018385.1 Neofelis nebulosa | reverse complement strand
TTATTATTACTCCAATTGTTATCTTTATTAATAATTTAGAAAAAAGGCTTCTGCTTATCTATAAGGGATTATCATTAAATATGTATTCTTCTGCTTCCCTATCTTCTCGACAACAACCAAAATCTATTGTAGCTTCCAGATCTGAATATTCATTCCCTGCTCTCTGAGGACGGCTGAGCCAAGCCCAATTTCACCCGGACTATGATTTTATTATTTCTGGACTCTGCTCACAGGAAGTAGTAAGTGAAGCCTTATCATCTAAGATTTCTTTCAAATGGGAAGTTTGCATGTTTTCTCTTTTATAACTAAAAAGAAAAGGAGAGAGAGAGAGAGAGAGAGAGAGAGAGAGAGAGAGAGAGAGAATACTCACTTTGCCTTACTAGAAAGTCAGTTCTTTGTTCCTAAAGAATCCAGAGGCTTTTTCTAGTCCCCATCCCAGTCTACAATAGACCTTTCTATACTTTTTTCATAGCTTCATATATACTTCTTTCATGGATACAATGCATAAATCAGCATTACACCAACATTAAGGTGTAATGTGTATGAAAGCAGGGACTCTCATCTTCTTGTCTTCTTTGCTTGCCACTACCTGATACAAAGTAGATGCTTAATAAATACTGGTTAAACCAATGATTTTTCATGTGAGGTGAGAGGAGGAAGTCCTTTGAAGAAGCCCTGTCTCCTGTCTCCCTGAGTGAGGATGAGTTGACCTCATCTCCAGAAGCAGAGTACAGGTGCTTACACAAGTCCCTTGCTCTTCACAGATGCCTGGCCTAAGCCTTTGGTGACTTTGATGGCTAATTTTATGTGTCAACTAGGCCAAGCAATGCCAAATAGCTGGTTAGACATTATTATTAGGTGTGTGTGCATGTGTGTGTGTGTGTGATGGTGTTTCTGGAAGTGATTAGCATTTAAATTATGAGCCAAGTAGAGCAGGTGGCCCTCCCCAGCATGGGTGGGCATCACCCAATCCACTGAGGGCCTGAAAAGAGAACAAAAAGGTGAAGGTTGAATTCACTTCACTGTTGAAGCTGGGACATTAATCTCCTGTCCTCATGCTCCTGGCTCTCAGGTCTTCAGACCCAGTCTAGAACTCATAGCATCATCTCTCTACATCTTGGGCCTCTGAGCTGTGTCACAGACTCTGCTAGCCTCCTGGATGGCACATCAAGGGACTTTTTAGTTTCTATAATCTCATGAGCCAGCACCTTATGATAAATTTTGTACACACACACACACACACACACTCACTCACTCACACACATCTCCTATTGGTTCTGACTCTGGAGAACCCTAACTAATACGGGGGCAGACCTTCAAAAATAATTAATGTTGGTGTGCCTGGGTGGCTCAGTCAGTTGAGTGTCTGACTTCAGCTCAGGTCATGATCTTGTGG
Organism: Neofelis nebulosa; assembly: GCF_028018385.1. NCBI lineage: Eukaryota > Metazoa > Chordata > Mammalia > Carnivora > Felidae > Neofelis > Neofelis nebulosa. The sequence continues at coordinate 71,451,547 of NC_080795.1, read as the reverse complement.
TTCGTGAGTTCAAGCCCCACATTGGGCTCACTGCTGTCAGCACAGATCCTGCTTTGGATCCTCTGTCCCCTTTCTTCCCCTCCCCCACTCATGTGCCTGTGCACACATGCTCTCCCTCTCTCTCAAAAATACACATTAAAAATTTTTTAAAAATGATTACTATATATTTGATCCTATTTCTTTATAAATGTTATATCCTTTTCTTTTTCCACTCAGAATATAACTAGGCTTTCAGATAGAGCTACAAAATAACCTCTGTTGAAGGTGAATGATGCTGAGCAAAGTAACCATATCATTTGGTCAAACCATCAGCAAAGTTTGCATTTCCAAGTATTGCTTTTGGTATCCATCCATCTATCTATCTATCTATCTATCTATCTATCGTCTATCTATCATCTATAATTTTTTCTCTTTTTAAAAAATGCAACAGTGTGGGGACACCTGGCTGGCTCAGTTGTTTAGGCATCTGACTCTTGATCTCAGCTCGGGTCTTGATCTCAGGGTTTGTGAGTTCGAGCTCCACATTGGGTTCCACACTGGGCATGAAGCCTACTTAAAAGAAATGCAACAGTATGCTGTTATTAGTCTCAAGGAGCAGAGCAGGGCTTTTTCATGGAGACTTAAGCACACATGGTTACTTCTGCCACACTCTGTGTTGCCATATTATCTTGGACCCTGACCTTGACCCCATGTGCTAGGTTTTGCTCCCATTTTGCACATAACAAATCTGAGGACTAGGAAAGATAAGCCATGTGCCCTAGGTTCTAAGTTTAGCCTTTGCTGCCTCCTAAAGACACATGTTATTGGAAGTGGGAAAGACGGTAGAATTTTTTTTTTTTTTTTTTTTTTAAAGTTGAAGAGCCACAAGCAGCAAGGTACAAGGATAGGAAAGAACATGGTGTGTCCGGGGAACCCAGAGTCATCGAGGTTACATGGAGTGTATCAGGAAACAGGGTGGCATCCTGTGGGTCTGTGCACTGGTTTGTAGGTCTGAGCAGCAAAACAGTGATGGCAGACTGGTAGCTGTTAACACCACACTGCTCTCTCTGGGAGCTGGAGGGCAAAGCCTGCTTATTCTTAAGAAAATACAGCCTTTCCTTTCAACCTTCAGCTGTGTAATTGATGATAGAAATAATTATCAAAGGGTTTAGAACTGGCTAAGATTCATAGAAGTCTCTCTTAAGAAAAAAAAAATTCCACGGTAATCCAGGTTATATCCAATCCCTGAGTGGATGTGATGCCAATTACTGCCACCTGCCCCATCTTATCTCGGTTATGACACCCCAGGGAGAGCCGCACTTAAGGCCCTGTCAAAAATGTCAGCTCTGCTTCTGGGGCCAGATGCAATAACTTCCCTTGAAGACTGCCGGGGCTGCATCCCACGTGAAAAGCAACATTAAATCTTCCCTCAGGCTAAACAGTGACTGCCAATCTAGCATTGTGTTTTCAGCATACACAGGGAGACCGAACCCTTCCTCCGGAAAGAATGTGCCAGATGTTGCGCCAGACGCTCTAGATAGGTTGTCATTTAATACCTGACACCTGAAAGCCTATTTATCCTCATTCCCAATTCACACATGAGAATATTGAGGCTCCAAGGTCACGTGCTTTATGTGGATAAACAAGGATTTTAGCACATCATTCTCAACCCCTACATGTATTCTCCATCTCTTCTATTATAATTGGCAAGAACTTTGCTTAGATTTCTTTTGTATTCTTTAATTGGGATCCCTTGGCAACTTTCTCCCCACTGTCTTCAAAATTCTTAGTTTCCATCCCCAGTGCCCACCAAGAATCTAACTTCAATTTGGACTGACTGGAAACATACACCGCCATCTTGGTTTTTTACAGTGGAACCCATGGAAACAATATTAACACTGAGGAAAGTCTCTGTTGTGAGGGCCCCAGTGACAAATATAAAAATGAGAAAGTTATTGGCCATATTTTCAAGTTTTAGCCAGAAGAGCTGTTAAAACGAATGGAAATGATTGTTACCCGTTTCCAAAATGATGGAATTCTTGCTCTCTAGGAGCTCATATACTTGATGAGTACCTATCAATTTCAAGTTACTTTTACAGGCAATACACCATGAGATGTTCACAATAGCCCTGCCACGCAAATAAGTTAGGAAATACAGCTGTCCATCTGCAAAATCCCTTGGTCAGTGTCTCAAAGCTGTAGGTACTGGACCCCAAATTCAGTGTTAAGTATTCTGTTTTCACAGCTATACAGTTGCCTCCCAAAATGTGCCTAATGCTTAGCTATTTCATATTCATTCACTTGTTTATTCTTCCACATATTCTTTCAATAATATTAGTCTTTTTTTTTCCCATTGGACAGACATGCTGTGTGAGAACATAAAAAAGCTTTATCAAATAGCTCACAATCTACTGCCACTAATAATCGCAATTCAGTAAAATAGACACAACCACCAAAGATTGAGAGCATCATAGCTACAAAGAAGAGATGGAGTTTTGTTTCAATGCCTCACAGAAGTTGCTTGATGTGGCTTTGACAGATAAGGTTTTACCAGGTGGCTAAACATGTGAAAACCTTGTCATGTGAATTTTGCCTGAAAGTCGATTATATTTAATTAAAAGAACAGTGGTTTCAACAATATACAATGATACCCATATGTTAACAAGACATGCTTTTGCTTTTCTTTATCTCAGGATAACATTTAATTACATTGGGCCTTCCTTCAATCTAGATGCTTTTCCAGTTGTTGGGTATAGCCTCTACACCGTGTTTTAATTAAAAGATTTTTCTCTTTGTTAATACGGTGTTTCTTTTCGGATTGTTAGTATTAGGAAGCATGAGTGTTCTTTGCACATTGTGGGAGTATTTGAATTTCCCCCCAGGGAACTGGGTAGTTCACATACAATTTCTTGCATCAATCACATCGATTGAAAGAGAAGCCCTCCTGAAGGGCTTTGATTTATGTTTCGAAATAAAAGACTAAACACAATTATGAATGGAAACATAAACACATATGATGGTTGTTCACCGCTCGCTGCATGCATGAGCCATAGTTCAGCCATCCACTTTGACACGGTTATAATTGAGTATGTAGCCATAAAAAAACCAAAAAACATAAAACAAAACAAAAAAAACAACCATTGGAGAGGATGTAAAGATTAGGTATCATTCTTCCCAACGCTCCAGATGAGTGTTCAAAACAAATGCCAACCAGGGCCAGACATTTAACTGGGATGAAACAGGCCCTCAACACAGAGAAAGCAAGGTCCCATCTAATCGTGTAGCTTCAAGTCCGCTATAGTGAATTCTCGCCATGAAGAAACATGGACTATGGTTGCCAGTTCTTCTGATTTTTTTACAAGAAGTTGAAAAATGAGATAGTTCATCAAAATCTCTAAATATTTACATTTTAGTATTTTATTCATTCATTGTGAATTCATTTAAACTATGAAGAGCTAAGCAAAGTGCATTAGAGGGCTGGTTGTGGTCCACCATTAATCTAGGCCTTCGGCTCTCGCATGGGAGTCAGTCTTTGGCCATCCATAGAGCAGGACCACCGCTGACCATTCGGATTGTATTTCTGATTGCTCACTCTAGTATTACTTTTATCTAGGTGGGGTCCAACTGGATAGTTTCTGGGGGTGGGTTTATATAGCAATGACCCTACAGATAGCCACTGTACCTGACGAATTGTTAGTGCTGTGGGGCAGGATGGCTGAGAGGGAACTGGGAACTAGTCTCATTGCTACACCTGCCAGGCATCCTCTGACTTCCCAGCTAGATAACACGGAGATGATTTCAACAAGCTCTGAGGTTTTATCTAAAGGATGTGTTAAAAAAAAAAAAGAAAAGATAAAGCTTTGTGAAATGGCCAAATAATTATATTCAGAGTCCCAGAGAAGTATGAATAACCAAAAATCCTGCTCGTGTTCATTTTGGAGTAAATGGAGCAGAAAAACAACCAAATCGACAGGATGATATATTGTTAAACTGGCTAGGCATGCATAGCTTATTTAAACCAATAAAAAATGGTGTCGTAACTCCTTCATCTGAACTCCTGCATTATGTTTGCCTTAAAAACCATAAAATCAGTCACCTGTTCTGCGATCGTTTTCACTTTTCTGTGTTCTCTTCTGGGTTAGCCTGTGTGTCCTAGGAGAAGAGCTATCAATGTTAAATTATCCTAGGTCAGAGTTGTAGTCTCTCTCCATCGTTCCGGTAAATTCAAGGTAGAATGGATTTAATACTCAATAGCACAGACTCTGGAGTCCGGCTGCCTAAGTTTGAATCTATCTTCACTATTTTGTAGCCAGGAGTTTGGGGCAATTTCCTTAATAGCTCTGGGTCTCAGTTTCCTAAGATGCAAAATAAGATGTTGTGAGAGTTGTTGTGTGGATGAAATAAGTAAAAATGGTTAAAACGGTGTCTGGCACATAAGCGTTCAAGAAATGTCACCTACCGTGATTCTGTTTCTTATTGCTTAGATGCCCAGGTGATACCCAACTGATGGATTTTCTCATGACCCACCAGTGGTTTCCAGCTAGTACTGGTACAGAAGGAGGGATGTTATGTCAGAGGGACCCAAAGCATGTTTCTTCCATGAAAGAATAAAAAATGCTTCGTGGTTGGAAAACTAATGGAATCGATGAATGAAAGTGTAAATGAAAACAGGGATGAATTATACAAATTGTTGGCACCATGTTCAAATTATATTTTCCCCTTTGTTTTCCCTAGTTTAGAACAATGGTTGGCCTAATCTTTAAAAAATTGTCAAATTCTATTGAAAGCTGAATATAAATGTGAAGAGAGACCAGATTCGCTGCTCACCATCAACTGCAACCCATCCCTTTGTGAATTTCATCTTCTTTTCCTGTCCAGCTCAAGGCGCTGCTGTGGCTCAGCTTTGTCTCCTTGCTGCTGTGACATCATGCTGTTGCCTTCCTTTTGACCTTCACGCCCTTTCTCTTCCTTTCCACCTTACCAAACGCTACTCATTCTCTGAAGCTCGGTTTAATTCTCACTTTTCCCCAAAGTTGCCCTTCATCTGGCCTTCATTAGAATTTCACAATTACCATAATTACCATAACACTATTTCCATTTTTATTATCTCCCTGATAATTTGTCAATTTCCTGGGAGAGACAGCCACATATCCTATTTTTTTAATGTTTTTATTTATTTTTTGAGAGAGAGACAGAGTGTGAGTGCGGGAGAGACAGAAAGAGAGGAAGACACAGAATCTGAAACAGGCTCCAGGCTCTAAGCTGTCAGCACAGAGCCCGACCTGAGGCTCGAACTCGGGATGGCGAGATCATGACCTAAGCCAAAGACGGACCCTTAACCAACTGAGCCACACAGGTGCCCCATCCTATTTTTCCTCATATATCTTACTTACATTGACAGTGACTAAAAATTTATTTTTTTTAAGTTTATTTATTTATTTTGACAGAGAGAATGCATGTGCAATTTGGGGAGGGGCAGGGAAAGAGAGAATCCCAAACAGGTTTTGCACTGTCCGTGTGGAGCCTGATTCAGGGCTTGAACTCACAACCATTTGAGATCATGACCTGTGTTGAGACCAAGAGTCAGACACTTAACTGACTGAGCCACGCAGGTGCCCCATGGCTAAAAATTTCTAAAACATCAATGGGGGCAAATTTTGAAGCAAAATGGTTTTTTCTTTATAAGAGGCATCATGTTAAGTATTAAATATAATTTGTCTTTTATTTTACTAAAAATATAAAAAATATATTTCCTAACTCCAATCACAGACCACAGTAAATTTTAGATGTATCAAATGCTTAAGCAAAAATGATGAAATTATAAAATGTGTAACAAGTACTAAAGTACTAAAGGTAAACATATTTAAGACCTGGTATTGGGCAGAAAAAGATTGATAATGTAAAGATTGAAAAGAGCATTTCTTTGTATCATACTACTTAGTGGCAAATGGTATATAGTAATATGTGTATCAGAAAAAATTATTCTGCATATATAAAGTATACCTACAAGTTAATAAGAAAAAAGTGAGAATAGCAAAAGAAAATTGAGTACTGTTGACCATCTTTTCATGTGTCTGTTGGCCATTTGTCTGTCTTCTTAGGAAAAATGTCTTTTCAGGTCCTCAGCCCCTTATTTATTTTTTTGTTTCCCCAATATTGAAATAAAATTTTCCTAACATGCGGCAAAGATGCAAGAATTTATAATAAACACCCACATACCCATGACCTAGATTCTACTGTTAACATCATAGTATGCTTGCTTTTTCATGTATCTATTTATCTACCCATTTGCCATTATATTTTTGATGCATTTCATAGTCAATTGCAGACATTAATATACTTCCCCTAAATTTCAGCATGTATATTAACTAAAGTTCAATATTTATTTACAGTTTTTTTCTCTCGAAATAAAATTTGTGTACAGTGAAATGTACACATTTTAAGTGTATGTTTGTTGAGGTTTTTTAAAATCATTTTTATTTTTCACCATGGTAAGTGTACTCTTTAATCCCCACCTCCCCACCCACCTCCCCTCTGATAACCATCAGTGTGTTCTCCATAGTTAAGAGTCTGTTTCGTGATTGGTCTCTTTTTATTCTTTGCTCATTTGTTTCTTAAATTCCACATAGGAGTGACATCATGATATTTGTCTTTCTCTGACTTATTTTTATTTTGCTTAGCATTATACTCTCTAGATCCATCCATGTTGTTGCAAATGGCAAGATTTCATTCTTTTTTTTATGGCTAATATTCCATTGTGTGTGTACCAATATCTTCTTTTTTCATTCATCTATTGATGGACACTTGGCCTGCTGCTATAGTTTGGCTATTGTAAATAATGCTACAGTAAACATATGGGTGCACGTATCCCTTTGAATTAGTGTTTTGGTAGTTTAGGGGTAAATACCCAGCAGTGCAATTCCCGGATTGTAGAGTAGTTCTATTTTTAATTTTTTAAGGGAACAGCATACTGTTTTCCACAATGGCTGCACCAGTTTGCATTCCTACCAACAGTGCATGAGGGTTCCTTTTTCTCCACATTCTCACCGATGCTTGTTGTTTATCGAGTTTTTGATTTTAGCCATTATTACAGGTATGATATGATAGCTCATTGTGGTTTTGATTTGCATTTCCCTGATGATGAGTGATGTTGAGTACCTTTTCATGTGTCTGCTGGTCATCTGGATATCTTTGGAGAAATGTTTGATCATGTCTGCTGCCCATTTTTAAATTAGATTATTTGTGTGGGTTTTTTTTTTTTTTCGTGTTTTGTGATATAACATCTTTCTTTATGTAGTTTGGATACCATCCCTTTATCAGGTATGTCATTGGCAAACATCTTCTCCCATGCAGTAGGTTGCCTTTTAAGTTTTGTTTGTTGTTTCCTTCGCTGTGAAGAACCTTTTTATTTTGAGGTAGTCTCAAAGTTTACCTTTGCTTTTACCTCCCTTGCCTCGGGAGACATATCTGGAAAAATGTTGCTATGGCCAATGTCAGAGAGATTACTGCCTCTGCTCTATTACAGGAATTTTATGATTTCAGGTCTAACATATAGGTCTTTAATCCATTTTTTTTTAATGTTCATTTATCTTGAAACAGAGAGAGACAGCGAGGGAGAGTATGAGCGGGGCAGGGGCAGAGAGTGACGAAGACACAGAATCTGAAGCAGAGGCTCCAGGCTCTGAGCCATTAGCATAGAGCTTGCCATGGGTTTCAAACCCACGAGTCCTGAGATCATGACCTAAGCTGAAGTTGGACGCTTAACAGACTGACCACATAGGTGCCCCCATCTTGAAAGCATTTTAAGTTATTTTTGTGCATGGTGAAAGACAGTGGTCTAGTTTCATTCTTTTGCATGTAGCTGTCCAGTTTTCCCAACACCATTTGTTGAAGAGACTATCTTTTTCCCATTGCATATTCTTTCCTATTTTGTCAAAGATTAATTGACCATATAATTGAGGGTTTTTCTGGATTTTCTGTTCTACTCCCTTATGTGTCTATTTTTATGTCAGTACCATACTGTTTTAATTACTACCACTTTGTAATACAGTTTGAAATCTGGAATTGTGATACCTCCCGTTTTTCCATTTTTAAGATTGCTTTGGCTATTCGTGGTCTTTTGTGGTTCCATACATATTTTAGGCTTATTTATTCTAGTTCTGTGAAAAATGCTGTTGGCATTTTGATAGGGACTGCATTAAATGTGTAGATTGCTTTGAGTAGTATAGACATTTTAACAATATTTGTTCTGCCAACCCATGAACATGTAATGTCTTTCTTTCTTTCATCAATGTTTTATAGTTTTCAGAGTACAGGACTCTCACCTTTTTGGTTCAGTTTATTCCTAGATATTTTTTTGGTGCAGTTGTGAATGGGGTTGTTTTCTTAGTTTTACTTTCTGCTGTTTCATTATCGATGTATAGGAATACGGCAGATTTCTGCATATTGGTTTTGTACCCTGCATCTTTACTGAATTCATTTATCAGTTCTAAGAGTTTTGTTGAGGGAGTCTTTAGGGTATCCTACATGTAGTATCATGTTACCTGCAAAGAGTGAGAGTTTCCTTCATTCTTACCAATTTGGATGCTTTTTATTTCTTTATGTTGTCTGACTGCTGTGGCTAGGACTTCTGGTATTACGTTGAATAAAAGTGGTGAGAGTAGACATCCTTGTCTTATTCTTGACCTTAGGAGAAAAGCTCTCAGTTTTTCCCCATTGAGTATGATGTTGGCTGTGGGTTTTTCATGAGACCTTTATTATGTTGAGATATGTTTCCTCTAGACGTACTTTCCAGAGGGTTTGTATTATGAATGGTTGTTGTACTTTGTCAAATGCTTTTTCTACATCTTTTGAAATATTCACATGGTTTTTTTTTTCGTTTCTCCTATCCATATGACATATTATGTTCATTGTTTTATGAATATTAAACCACACTTGCATCCCAGGAATAAATCCCACTTGATTGTGAATGATTTTGAAAAATATATTGTTGGATTTGGCTTACTAATATTTTTTGAGGATTTTGGCATTTGTATTCATGAGAGATATTGGCCTGTAGCTCTTTCAGTTTAGTTTAGTTTTAGTTGTTTTTTTTGTTTTGTTTTTTTTTTTTTTCTGGTGTTCTTTATCTGCTTTTGGTATCAGGGTGATACTGGCTTTATACAATGAATTTGGAAGTTTTCCTTCCTTTTGGATATTTGGAAATAGTTTGAGAAGAACGGATATTAACTCTTCTTTAAATGTTTTGGTGGAATTTGCCTGTGAAGCCCTCTGGTGCTGGACTTGTTTGTTGTGAGTTTTTTTATTTCTGATCAGTTTCATTGCTGGTTATTTGGTCTGTTCAGATTTTCTATTTCTTCCTGTTTTTGTTTTGTTAGGTTATATATTTCTAAGAATTTATCCATTTCTTCTAAGCTGTCCAATATTTTGGTATACAGGTTTATCATAGTATTATGTTGTGATTGTATTTCTGTGGTGTTGTTGGTTGTCATTTCTCCTCTTTTATTAGTAATTTTGTGTATTAGGGTCTTGTCTCCCTCCCTCTCTCTCTCTCCCTCTCTCTCTCTCTCTCTCTCTCTCTCTCTCTCTCTCCCTCCCTCCCTCCCTCTCTCTCTCTCTCTCTTTATGAGTCTTGCTGGAGATTTATCAATTTTGTTGAGGTTTTCAAACAACCAGCTCCTGGTTTCACTGATCTGTTCTATTGTTTTTTTAGTTTCTATATCACTTATTTCTGTTCTAATCTTCATTCTTTCCTTCCTCTTGCTGAGTTTGGATTTTATTCTTCTTTTTCTAGCTCTTTAGGTGTAAGATTATTTATTTGACATTTTACCTGCTTCTTGAAATAGGCCTTTGTTGCTACAAACTTCCCTCCTAGAACCACTTTTACTGCATCCTAGAAATTTTGGACAGTTGTGTTTTCATTTTCATTTGTTTTCATGTAATTTTTGATTTCTTCTTTGATTTCTTGGTTGGCCCATTCACTGTTTAATATCATGTTGTTTAACTCCCATGTATTTGTGCTCTTTCCAGGTTTTTTGTTGTGGTTGATTTCTAGTTTCATAGCATTCTGGCCAGAAAAGATGTATCCTAGTGTTTTCTATATATAGTATCAGGTAATCCGCGTATAGTGACAGTCTTACTTATTATCAATTTGGATACCTTTTCTTTTTTTCTGTATGATTGCTGTGGCTAGGACTTCCGGCATTATGTTGAATAAAAGTGGCAAGAATGGACATCCTTGTCTTTTTCTGTTCTAGAAGAAAAGCTTTCAATTTTTCACTATTGAGGATGATGTTAGCTGTGGGATTGTCATAAATGGCCTTTATTATGTTGAGGTGTATTCCCTCTAAACCCACTTTGTTGACAGTTTTTATCATAAGTGGATGTTATATTTTGTCAATTTTTTTTCTGCGTCTATTGAGATAATCATATGGTGTTTATTCTTCCTCTTGTTAATTTGTCACATTTATTTGTGAATATTGAACCACCTTGTATCCTTGGAATAATTCCCACTCTTAATATATTTTTGATTTCACTTTGCTAATATTTTCTTGATGATTCTTGCACTGTGTTCATCAGGAGTATGGCCTATAGTGGGTTGTTTTTTGTATTCTTTGTCTAGTTTTGGTATCAGAGTTATGCTGGTATTGTAGAATGATGTGGAAGCTTTCCTTCCTTTTCTATTTCTTGAATGGTTTGAGCAGAATAGGTATTAACTCTTTTTTAGACATTTCTTTTTTTTTTTTTTTTTAATTTTTTTTTTTCAACGTTTTTTTAAATTTATTTTTGGGACAGAGAGAGACAGAGCATGAACGGGGGAGGGGCAGAGAGAGAGGGAGACACAGAATCGGAAACAGGCTCCAGGCTCCGAGCCATCAGCCCAGAGCCTGACACGGGGCTCGAACTCACGGACCGCGAGATCGTGACCTGGCTGAAGTCGGACGCTTAACCGACTGCGCCACCCAGGCGCCCCTAGACATTTCTTAGAATGCACCTGTGAATCCATCCGGTCTTGTACTTCTGTTTGTTTGGAGTTTTTTTTTTTTTTTTTTTCCTTTAGTGTTTATTTATTTATTTTTTTTTTTTAAATTTTTTTTTCAACGTTTTTTATTTATTTTTGGGACAGAGAGAGACAGAGCATGAACGGGGGAGGGGCAGAGAGAGAGAGAGGGAGACACAGAATCGGAAACAGGCTCCAGGCTCCGAGCCATCAGCCCAGAGCCTGACGCGGGGCTCGAACTCACGGACCGCGAGATCGTGACCTGGCTGAAGTCGGACGCTTAACCGACTGCGCCACCCAGGCGCCCCAAGTGTTTATTTATTTTTGAGAGAGACAGAGACAGAGACAGACAGGGAGTGAGCGGGGGAAGGGCAGAGAAAGAGGGAGACACAGAATCAGAAGCAGTCTCCAGGGTCTGAGGTGTCAGCACAGAGCCCAATGTGGGACTCAAACTCACGGACCTTAGATCATGACCTGAGCCAAAGTCAGATGCTTAATCTACTGAGCCACCCAGGTGCCCCTTGGAGTTTTTTGATTACTTATTCAATTTCCTTCGTAATAAGTAGTTTGTTCAGATTTCTATTTCTTCCTTGTTCGGTTTTAGAATATTATAGGTTTCCAGGAATTGATTCATTTCTTCTAGGTTGCCCAATTTGTTGGCACATAACTTTTTGTAGAATATAATCCTTTGTATTTCTGTGGTGTCAGTTTTACTTCTCTTTATTTTTGATTTGAGCCCTCTCTTTATCTTGATGAGTCTGGCTAAAGGTTTATCAATTTTGTTGATATTTTGAAAGAACCAGCTCTTGGCTTTATACTATAACATTTGACATTTTAATTATTATGTCTCTTGGTGTGGACCTCCTTGAGTTCTTCTTGTCTGGGGTTCTCTGGACTTCTTAGACCTGGATGTCTGTTTCCTTCTCCGTATTAGGGATGTTTTCATCTATTTCTTCAAGTAACTTTTCTTCCCCTTTCTCTCTAGCTTTTACTTCTGAAACCCCAGTAATGCAAATACCTGATATTGTCCCAGAGATCCCTTAATCATTATTTTTAAAAATTCTTTTTTCCTTTTTGGTGTTCAGTTTGGGTGCTTTCCAATAGCCTGTGTTCAGATCACTGATACATTCTTCTGCATCCTCTAATCTTCTAGTGCGGTTGACTTCACTGACTGTATTCTTCAGTTCTGATTGGTCCTTTTTTATATTTTCTCTCTCTTTGTTGAAGTTCTCATGGAGTTCAGTCTTCTGCCTGAGCATCATTATGACCATTACTTGTAACTCTTTATCAGGTAGATTGCTTTTCTCCATTTTGTTTAGTTCTTTTTCTGGAGTTTTGTCTTGGTTTTCATTTGGAGTAAATGCTTTCTCCTTATTTTGTTTGACTTTCTGTGTTTCTATGAATTTGATAGAAGAGCTACTTCTCCTAGCTTTGTGGGAATGGCCTTGTGTATGAACATCCCCTGTATAGACCGTGTACCTGGTGGCTTTGGCTGGCTGGGGCTGTAGCAAGCATGGGCTGGGGGTCCCGGGGTGTTCCATGTAGGGGGCTCCCCAGGGGATGGCAGGAACTGAAGCAGGCTAAGACCTGGTGGTCACCAGAGTCCTCCACACATGGGAAACCCTAGCAGGATAGAGCTGAGGTGGGCACAGGCTAGGAGATCTCAGGGCACTCCACACAGAGTGCGCCCTGGTGAGTCATCTGCACTTGAAGCAGATATTGGCCTGGCGTGTAGTGGGCTGCTTTGTACCTGTGTCACCTTAGCAAGACAGAGCTGTAATAGGTGCTATCTGTGGGTGTCCTGGAGCTGCCTTGTGATGGCTGGAAAGAGCAGATTTTGTTTTAAAATTATGGACTTGAATTATGGCTTCACTTCTCAGCTGTCTCACTTGGGCGCAGTTTCCAGAGTCCCTTGGAGTCTTAATTTTCTGATTAGTATCAAAGGTGTCTAATATGTACCTTTTAGGTTTGCCGTGAGGTTGAATAAGCTAATTAGAGAATCTGGTAAGGTTTCCAGTGCTCAAGAAATGATCATCACTCCATAAAATGAAACCTTTAGAGACAAGAGCCAGTTAGCCTGACATTGAGAAACTGTGTAGTCAATATAAAGGTAGACCCACGTGTTACTATAACTTGAACAGAAGACTCTTCTATGGAAGTGTGAATCCACATGCTATGTGCATGGTGGGTGCTTGAAGTTAGCTTCTTGGTCTACGGAAGGTGGGCCTATAATTTCCAGAGGCGGTGCTGCCTCTCTGATTCCTTGCTACCCTCTCACCCTTGCGTGAGCATCTTTGGCCAGTCTTCCACCTGATGCGTTTGCCTCATTACTTACAACATTGGGCTACCCCTGGGCTAGGGGTAAGGCTAATGTCAGCTCCTAGTTTTGCACAAACAGTTCTGCTGACGGAGGGCAGAAGGAAGAAAACAGACACAGGGAGGAGAAGCTTCGAGGACTGCTTGCCAAATCCCTGCTCGTGAACTTTCTCAGTGAAGAAAAGCTCTCTAAAGCCACACTCACATTTTGTTTCTTTTTCAAAATTGAGTCCGACCCTTATTCTTTATCACATTAGCCTCTCTGAACGATCTCCAAATACTCGGAGCCACTCACGGCTTTGCCGTATCTAACATACGTGCCCTAATCCCCTCCTTTCTGGGGAGTTTTTCTTAGATGTGCATGATGAATGTGGAGAGATTTGCTAGCAGGTGAGGCAAGGATCATCCCCAGGCTCTGTGGGGGACGGTGTGGCAAACAAAGGCAGTGGACCTAGGATTCACTGCCCTGCTTGTGAGGATGGGGAACAGGGCCAACAGGGGCCATTCAACACAGTATTCCCAGCATGTGGCCTAGAGAAGGTGTTCAGAAAATATTTGCCAGTCTAAAGGTGAGCCTTGCCTGGGAAACCTGTTAGTCTGTCTGCTTATTGTCAATAATCTAACAAGATGCTATGCCCTCAAAGAGTTTGTAAATCTCATCCCTCCACCCCAGTCAAGTAATATCTTTGGTAGGGTTCCTAGACCCTTCCTTGAATACCCCCAGGGCAGCCCCACAGAAATCAACAGGAGATGGGAGACTAATTTTGGATACAGACTGAGCTGGGTTCAAGCTGTCCAAAAAATCAGTTTAATAATATAAAATACTAGGGGTATGGGAGGCCAAGAAAGGACTACTAATTCTCGGGGTCTCCTAGCAGCTGTATTGCAGCCTCTTTGGGGAAGCCACCCCTTTGTCTTGGTCACCCCTTCGTGGCACGGTGCTCAGGTTAAGTCGGTTCTGTTGGGAGAGGAATGACTGAACATAAGTTAACGTAAATTGAACACGGTTTAACACACACACATGCGTGCATTCCTTCATTCCCTTTACCTATTTTGCCCCCACTCCCCATGTCTCAGATACAGGCTCCCTTTCTACAGACGTCTATCCCTTTGCCCCTGTTGCTACCTTAGATTTCCCTGTAATTTACTCATTCTGGGCCTGGCCCAGAGCAAGTGTTCTAGTGAACAAGTTTCTGGCTCAGGGGCCTAAGCACAAAATGTTGGTGGGTGATATGATTGTTCCTGGGACACACGTAGGTACTCAGTTGTCTTTACCACCCATGTTTATTTTCTTCCCAGAGCTTGAAGGAGGATCCAGCCTGCTTCTCACACCACTGAAGTTCCCTCTTCATCACCTTGGCTTTGCACTTCCCGGAATGGAACTGCTTGTTAACTCTCTGAACTAGCCCAAAGCAGGTAATATTCAAAGCAGTTCAATCCAAAGAGCTATTTTTACAAGTCTGCTGGGAGATAACATAGGGGATAAAGCAGATTCCAGAAATACTACTGATAAGGCCCAGCTTTGGGGAGAGGAGAAGGGAGAGGCTGAGGGATGGATATGGGACTCCAGTGGTCCCCATCCTTCCTCCCTTTTTTTAAAATTTTAATTTTAATTAATTAATTTTTTTATTTTAGAGACCGCATGAGCAGGGGAGAGGGGCAGAGGAGAGGAGAGGGAGAGAGTGAGAAAGAGAGACAGAGAGAGAGAGAAAATCTTAAACAGACCCCATGCTTAGTGTGGAGACATGGGCTCAATCCCACCACCCTGGGATCATAACCTGAGCCGAAATCAAGCATTGGATGCTCAACCGAGTGAGCCACCCAGGTGTCCTCCCCCTCCTTCTTCCTTCTATGCAGTTTCATTCCTAAAGCAAAACAATCCCTGGGGACTTGGAGGTGGGGTGGTGATGGGGGCTAATTCTAGGAGGTGGAATAGGGAGAGAAACATGAACAGCCGCAGCCAGCAATCTGTGCAAATGTCAATAGGAAGAGAGAGAAGCCTTGATCACACTTCCACAATGTTCAGGTTAAGTCCAGTCCTGCTGGGAGAGTAATAATAACCATGACAACAGTAACAGTTAACTTACCGAACCACTGTAAACATTGTTTAGTTTAACACACACATGGACGTACATACACAAAGGAAACACTATTCTTACTCTGTTTACTAGTAAGGAACCTGGAACTAGGAGCAGTTAAGGAAGTTGTCTGAGATTCTGCAGTTGGGAAGTGGTAGCATCTCATGTGAACCTAAGTAGTCTGGCTCCAGAGATTCTCTTCCACCCTTACAACCTATATTCCAGGACTCTTGCTTCAGGTTTTTCAAAAAATGTATGCACATACAAATATGCACACTTAAAACATAAACTCTTTTTATTATTAAAAAGGAGTCACACACATCCCTCATTTAATATTTTGGGAACAATGGTGGGGACTCAGTTATTCTATGTCCCTGTCAGTTACTTTATAACAAATTTATTGAGATCTATTTCATTTTCCATAAAACTTAACCTTTTAAAGGATGTATCTCAATGCTTTTTGGTATATTCACAGGGTTGTGCAACAATCCCTACCTAATTTTGGAACATTTTCATCCTTCAAGAACAATCCCATTACCATTAGCAATCATTCCCATTGCCTCTTTTCCCCAGAATCTGGTAACCACTAATCTATTTCCTGTCTCTACTGAAATGCCTATTCTGGGCACGTCATATAAATGGGCTCATAGAACATGTGGCCTTTTGTAACTTGTTTCTTTCACTTAGCATGTTTTCAAGGTTCATCCAAGTGGTGGCAGGTGTCAGTACTTACTATGTTTGATTATTATTCCATTGTATGGATAGAACATAATTTGTTCATCAATTCATCTACCATTTCACTTGTTTCTACCTTTTGGCTATCATGAAGAATGCTATAGTGAACATTCATTTGCAAGTTTATGCAGACACTACGTTTTCATTTTGGGGTGTTTGCCTAGGAGTAGAATTGCTGGATTACATGGTAACTCTATGTTTCATTTTGTGAGGAACTGGCAGTCTGCTTTCCCAGCGCTGTCAGTGCAGAGCCCGATGAGGGACTCGAACTCACAAACCGTGAGATCACGACTTGAGCCAAAATCAAGAGTCAGATGCTCAACCAACTGAGCCACCCAGGCACCCCATAAATAACGTTCCAATAAACATGGGGGTGCATATATCATTTTCAATTCGTGTTTTCATTTTCTTTGGGTAAATACCCAGTGGTGGAATTTACTGGATCATGGGGTCTTTCTATTTTTAATTTTTTGTGGAACCTCCATACTGTTTTCCACAGTGGGGGTACCAATTTACATTTTTATGAACAGTGTTTGAGGGTTCCCTTTCTTCCAAATCTTTGACAACACTTATTTCTTGTTTTGATAATAGCCACTCTGATTAGAGTAAGGTGATATCTTATTATGGTTTTGATTTGCATTTCCCTAATGATCAGTGATGTTGAGCATCTTTTCATGTGTCTACTTGCCATCTGTAGGACTTCTTTGGAAAAATGTCTAATTGGGTTCTCTGCTCATTTTTTAAATCAGTTTGTTTGTGCATTGTTATATGTACTATATTTTGACTATTCGTCTCTTACCAGATATATCATTTGAAAATATATTCTCCCATTCTCCCTGACTTGTTGATGGTTTCCTTTGCAAAAACTTTTCATTTTGGTGCAGTCCCAACAGTTTATTTCTGCTTTTATTTTTCTTGCCTGAGAAGACATAGCCATAAGTATATTGCTAAGGCAAATTTCCAAGAGATTACTGCCTGTGTTTTCTTTTAGGGGTTTTATAGTTCCAAATTTCACAGTTAGGTCTTTAATACATTTTTACTTTATTTTTGTGTATGGTATAAAAGTGGTCCAGTTTTCCCAATGCCATTATTTGAAAAGACAGTCTTTTCCTCATTGTATATTCTTGCCTCCTTTGTTGAATATTAATTGACCATATAAGCATGGTTTTATTTCTGGTGTCTCCATCCTGTTCTATTAGTCTGTGTTTATTCTGTGCCAGTACCATACTGTTTTCATTAATAGCTTTATAGTATATATAGTAATAGCTTTATAGTATATAGTGTTGTATATATATAGCATATATACTATAGTATAATATAGCTTTATAGAAATCTGGGATTGTGATGCCTCCAGCTTTGTTCTTCTTAAGATTGATTTGGCTATTTGAGATATTTTGTGGTTCCATAGAAGTTTTAGGATTATTTGTTCTAGTTCTGTGGAAAATGCTATTGGTATTTTGATAGGGATTGCATTGAAAATGTAAACTGCTGGGGCACCTGGGTGGCTCAGTCAGTGAAGCGTCTGACTTCATCTCAGATCATGATCTCATGGTTTGCATGTTTGAGCCCCACATCAGGTTCTCTGCTATCAGCACAGAGCCCACTCTGTCCCCCTCTCTCTCTGCCCCACCCCCTGCTTGCACCCTCTCTCTCAAACTAAAAAAATGTAAATTACTTTGGGTAAGGATAGACATTTTAAGGATAATAATCCTTCCAATTCATGAACATGGTATACCTTTCCATTTGTTTGTGTCATCTTCAATTTCACTTCAGAGTATAGGTCTTCCACCTCCTTGGTTAAATTTATTCCTAAATACTTTATTCTCTTTGGTGCAATTGTAAATAAGATTATTTAAAAATTTCTCTTTCTGGTAGTTATTAGTGTATTGAAATGGAACAGATATCTGTATATTAATTTTGTGTCCTGCAACCTTACTGAATTCATTTCTTCGTTCTAGTAGTTTTTTGGTGGAGTCTTTAGGGTTTTGTGTATATAGTAACAGGTCATATGCAAATAGTGTCAGTTATACTTATCAATTTGGATGCCTTTTCTTTTTCCTGTATGACTGCTGTGGCTAGGCGCTTCCTGTACTATGTTATATAAACGTGGCAAGAGTAAATATCCTGGTCTTTTCCTGATTTTAGAAGAAAAGCTTTCAGTTTTTCACCACTGAGGATGATGTTAGCTGTGGGTTTTCGATATATGGCCTTTATTATGTTGAGGTGTATTCCCTCTAAGCTCATTTTAGAGGCATTTTTATCATGAATGGATGTTGTATTTTGTCAAATGCGTTTTCTGCATTTGAGATCATCATGTGGTGTTCATTCTTCCTTTTGGTAATTTGTTACATTGATTTGTGAATATTGAATCACGTGCATCCCTGAAATAAGTCCTACTTGATTGTGCTAAATGATCCTTTTAATATATTATTGACTTCTGTTTGTTAATATTTTGTTGAGGGTTTTTACATCTATGTTCATCAGGGATATTGGGCTATAGCAGGTTTTTGTTTTTGTTTTTGTTTTTGTTTTGGTAGTGTCTTTGGTTTTGGTATAAAGGTAATGCTGGTGTTGTAGAATGAATTTGGAAGCTTTCTATCCTCTAATTTTGGAATCATTTAAGAATAGGTATTAACTGTGTTTTAAATGTTACAATGCACCTGTGAATTCATCCAGTCCTGGACTTTTGTTTGTTGGGGGGGGTTTGATTACTGATTCAGTTTCAGAAGATTGTATGTTTCCAGGAATTTACCCATTTCCTCTAGGTTGTTCCATTTGTTGGGATATAATTTTTCAATCAATTCTTTAATAATTTTTTATTTCTGTGTTGCCTGTTATTTCTTTCATTTTTTAAAATAAAAAGAAATATTTAAATTCAACTTAGTTAACATACAGTGTAGGATTTGGTTTCAGGAGTAGAACCCAGTGATTCATCACTTGCATATAACACCCAGTGCTCATCCTAACAAGCACCCTCCTTAATGCCCATCACCCATTTAGCCCATTCCCCCACACAACACCCCACCAGCAACCCTTGTTTGTTCTGTGTATTTAAGAGATCATGGTTTGTCTTCCTCTGTTTTTATCTTATTTTTCCTTCCCTTCCCCTATGATCATCTGTTGTGTTTCTTAAATTCCACATATGAGTGAAAACGTATTTGTCTTTCTCTGACTTGTTTCACTAAGCATAATACACTCTAGTTCCATCCACGTTGTTGCAAATGGCAAGATGTCATTCTTTTTGACTGCCAAGTAGTAGTCCATTGTGTGTATATAAATACCACATCGTCTTTATCCAATCATCAGTCAGTGGACATTTGGGCTCTTTCCATTATTTGGCTATTGTTGATAATGCTGCTATAAACATTGGAGTGCGTGTGCCTCTTCGAAGCAGCATTTACCAATGGATAAATACCTAGTAGTGCAATTGCTAAGCTGTAGCGTAGTTCCATTTCTTTAATTTCTTGAGGAAACTCCAGAGTGGCTGCATCAGTTTGCATTCCCTCCAACAGTGCGAACGGCTCCTTTGCCAACATCTTTCTCGGAATCCTTGCCAACATCTGTTGTTTCCTGAGTTGTTAATGTTAGCCATTCTGACACATGTGAGGTGGTATCTTATTGTGGTTTTGATTTGTACTTCTCTCATGATGAGTGATGTTGAGCATCTTTTCATGTGCCTGTTAGCCATCTGGTTGTCTTCATTGGAAAAGTGTCTATTCATGTCTTCTGGCCATTTCTTCGCCGGATTATTTGTTTTTTGTGTATTGAATTTAATAAGTTCTTTATAGATTTTGGATACTAGCCCTTTATCAGGTATTTGCAAATATCTTCTCCCATTCTATAGGTTGCCTTTTAGTTTTGCTGATTTGTTTTGTTTGCTGTGCATAAGTTTATTATCTTGATGAGGTCCCAATAGTTCATTTCTGCTTTTATTTCCTTTGCCTCTGGAGACATGTGGAGTAAGAGGTTGGTGACTTTTTCTTCTCTAGGATTTTGATGGTTTCCTTTCTCACAGTTAAGTCTTACAACATACAGAAAATAAATTCAAAACAAAGCAAGTGGTCCAGTATCATGTTGCTGTCCAGTTTTCCCAGTACCATTCACTGAAGAGACTTTTTTCCATTGGATACTCATTCCCACTTTGTCAAAGATTAGTTGGCCATACATTTTTAGGTCCATTTCTGAGTTTTCTATTTTGTTCTGTTGATCTATTTTCTGTTTTTATACAAGTACCATGCTGTTTTGATGATTATAGCTTTGTAATACAGCTTAAAGTCCAGAATTGTGATGCCTCCAGCTTTGGTTTTCTTTTTCAACATTACTTTGGCTATTCCAGGTCTTTAATGGTTCCACACAAATTTTAGGACTGTTTGTTCTAGCTCTGTGAAGAATGCTTGTGTTATTTTGATAGGGATTGCACTGAATGTGTAGATTGCTTTGGGTAGTATTGACATTTTACCAATATTTGTTCTTCCAATCCACGAGCATAGAATGTTTTCCCATTTCTTTGTGTCTTCTTCAATTTCTTTTATCAGATTTCTATAGTTTTCAGCACACAGCTATTTTACCTCTTTGGTGAATTCACGTATCAGTTCTAGCAGTTTTTTGATGGAGTCTTTTGGGTTTTCCATGTAGAGTATCATGTCGCCTGTGAAGAGTGAACATTTGACTTCTTCTTTGCCAATTTGCCTTTTATTTCTTCCTGTGGTCTGACTGCTGAGGCTAGGATTTCCTAGTAAATATATATATTTAAATATATATATATATAATATATATATTATATTATAAATATATATATTTATAATATATATATAAATATATATAAATATATATATTTGGGATATATATATATCCCAAATATATATATATAAATATATATATTTACTTTCAGTGGAGTCTTTCTCCTCCCATTGCTGGTGCTTTTGGTGTCCTGTAGAAGAAACCATTGCCTAATCCAAGGTCATGAGGTTCTTCCAAGAGTTTACAGTTTTCATCATTTAAATGTAGGCCTGGTATCCATGTAAGTTAATTTTTGTGTATGGGGTGAAGTGAAGGTAGGTCTAAGCGCTATTCTTTTGCATGAAGATATCCAGTTGTCCCAGCACCATGTTGAAAATCCACCAGTTAATTTTTTAATCATAGCACATTTATTATTTTATAACCATGGTACTTAGCCTGAGTATATTTTTATTTTTTTCACTTAATCTTCCCTCAACGAAAGCCAGAACTTTTCAGTTTTATTTACCACTGTATTCACTGTGCCAAGGAGAGTGCCAGGGATCCTTATACAGTCAATAAACCTTTAATATCTGAGCTTTTACATTATGTGGAGTTGCTAATATGCATTCTTTCCCAGGTGCCTCTTGGGTCTCCTGCACTGTGACTCGTCACCGATTGGCATCTCAGAAGGCAGCTGTTAGAAAGTAAAAGGCTCAGGGAGCTTGGGTGGCTCAGTCAGTTAAGCATCCAACTTCGGTTCAGGTCATGATCTTGAGGTTTGTGGGTTCAAGCCCCACATTAGGCTCTGTGCTGACAATTCAGAGACTTCTTCGGATTCTGTGTCTCCCTTTCTCTCTCTCTGCCCCTCCCCTGCTTGTGCTCTGTCTCTCAAAAATAAACAAATGTTAAAAAATTATTTTAAAACGCAGAAGGTTCTGCATTATCAGATGCTAAGATTTCCTCATATAGGAGCCCACACTTAATCTTCTGCTAACTATACTCATCTGTCACTTCTTAAAAACAGCAACAGGGGCGCCTGGGTGGCGCAGTCGGTGAAGCGTCCGACTTCAGCCAGGTCACGATCTCGCGGTCCATGAGTTCGAGCCCCGCGTCGGGCTCCGGGCCGATGGCTCGGAGCCTGGAGCCTGTTTCCGATTCTGTGTCTCCCTCTCTCTCTGCCCCTCCCCCGTTCATGCTCTGTCTCTCTCTGTCCCAAAAATAAATAAAAAACATTGGGAAAAAAAAAAAAAAAAAAAAACAGCAACAAAGTTAAGATGTGTACAGCATGTTGACTACAATTAATACTAATGTATTTTATGTTTGCAAGTTGCTAAGAGTGAATCTTAAAAGTTCTCATCACAAGAAAAATTTGTACTTTGTAAGGTGACAGACGTTAACTGGACTTCTTATGATCATTTTGCAATGTATAAAATATGGAGTCATTATGTTATGCACCTGAAAAATATAAGATTACATGTGAAATATCAATTAAAAACAGATTAATTCTAAAATAAGCAACAAAGATGTTTTCCACCACATTTAGAACAAAAAGAATGAGTATAGGAATTCCAGGGGGAAAGTGGAATAAAAATATACATTAATAGGTTCATGTTCTTTTGAGGTTTTAAACCAGGGTTTGTATTTTTGGGTTGTCTCAAGAATTCCAGTAGCATTTTTGTTGAGGAATATTAGTGCAGCAAAAAAGCACGTGAACCAAATTTTAGGTCTTGGATCTTTTGCAATTATGACTTGGCCAATGTTGCCTTTATTTCCTCATCTGACAAACGGGACAAAAATGGTCTCTGAATAGGATAGTTTTAAAAGTGAAGATATTGTCTTAGTCTGCTCATGCTGCTATAATACCATGAACGGTATAAATTATAAAGAATAGAAATTTCTCAAAGTTCGGGAGGATGGCCACTCCACAATCCAGGTGCCAGCAGATTTGGTGTCTGGTGAGGACATACTTTCTGATTCACAGGTGATGCCCTCTCTGTGGGTCCTCAAGGGGGAGAGAGGGCAAGGGAGCTCTGCAGTGTCTCTTTCAAAAAAGTACAAATCCCATTCATGAGAGCTCTACCGTCATGACCTAATTAGCTCCCAAAGGCCTCACCTCCTCATGCCACCACGTTGGATATTAAGTTTTCATGGTCCAGAGTGCTATGACACCATGGAACCCCGTGTTGGATATCGCTTTTCAGCTTATGGATTGGGGGGGGGGGCACAAAAATTCAATCGATAGCAGATAACATATACTACAAAATCCTACCGTCAATAAGATATAAATATTTGCTACTTTCTCTAGTTATTCTCAGAACTGAGAGCAGTGAAAAAGAGAATTAGAAATGAGAATGAAAAGTCTTTTGCAAATGACTATGGTTTTATACATTAATGATCAGTTCGTTTCTCTGCTGTACAAAGAATTCTATTGGTCATAACAGTTTTCTAAATTGCTCTTTATTTTGTATTTTCCCCTATAGCCAGGCACCAGACAGAGACATCTCTGATAACTTGCTCAGCTTTTAACAGTGGATTGAGTTCAAATCTCTTTGTACAGGTAATGGACTTCTAAATTCTTTGCATGTATGTGTAAGCATTAATTAGTATAGTGTATTGGGAACAAACCTGAATTTGAATCCTGTATTTTCTACTTACTAGCTGTGTTACCTCTAACAAGTTACTTTGTCAGTGATAAGTGCCTTTTCAGTTGAATGTGGGTGAATCACAACATTTAAGGAAACACTTAAAGAATCAGAACCTGAAAAAGGATGGGACTAGCATAGCTCCAGGAATCTGTTAGGAGCTACCGAACTTTGTTTTTTCAAGGCTCCAACACAGGCATCATCAGTTCTCTTTCTCTAGCTCCGTATCACTTAAGATTCAAAGTCTGAGGCCCAGCTTAGATCACTCAATGTCCACCCAATGTCACTCTGACAATCTCACTAAGACTTCTGCAAATGACAGAGGATGAGGTGACTCTGTGGAGAGAAAACTGCTTGATAGGGCTTGACCACTAAAAAAGGGACTCAACCAACCCAAGGGGACCTGGCAGAAAGAGGACTGGAATAATACGTAGCTTGACTTTATTCCTTTCTAGCCCTTTGTGTCTCACTAGTGCCTCCAACCAGCCAAAGCCAACTGGCAGCTCAATGGCAAGGGAGCCCATTGATAAAATTTGTGTGACATTAGCCTCTTCGATACGATGGCGCCATAGACAAGGGTGGATGCTAGTATATAGAACATCTCTAAAATATTCATCGTATTGAATGCTTTCTTCCCTCTTATTTAGAAAAAAGGCCCATGACTTCTCTTATCCCAGATGGAAAAGTTACGCATATAAGCCCCGGTTCAGGAAATTCCTAATAATTTGGAAGTGGCCAAAGACGTGAGTCGGCGGGTTTTCCTCTTCTTCCCTGGTGCAGCCTGCTCTCGGCAAGGCCAGACCCAGCTGTGGGGTACCCCCTCCTTGAGGAGCCTCATGGAGTCTGTGGGTGGTAGTTCCTCCTCTGTGGGTGGTTCTGCGCTCCTGCCAAGGCTGAAGGAATCCACTTCAAAAGATGCCACCACCACCACTGATAAATGGAATCAGAAGGGCACTGTTTCAGCTCAGACTGTTTCTAAGCACTTTCACCGGGCCGCGTTTGAGGGGTATTCCTCTTCTCAGCAGCCTTGGGTAATGATGGGGGTGGGCGTCCCTACCGGGCAGCCATTTCTCTGTCAACTACCAACTTATCCCTCAGTGTTAGAAAGGCAGGGGAGAGGAGGGGCTCAGCTGTGGCCTTTGTGTTCCCTCTTGTTTCCATGTGCTAAATAAGGTTGGAATACTTCGCAGTTTACTCTACAAGGGTAATCTCTTCATGCATTAAAAATAGACTAAGTTAGACTTAAACGTCTCTTCCATACTTTTCAAATGAATTTGATTGCTGGCTTAGGAAAAGAGACGGAAATAGATACTTGTAGAAAAGGAGTATTTTGTTTTTAGAAAGGCAGCGTTGAAATGGGGCTCCCAAACCTGGATATGGGGATCAGCTGACCTTGGTAAAGTCGTTCTCCTCTGTGGGCCTTCCTTTCAACATTTGCAGTAAGATTTGTGTAGGTAAGAAAGATTGAAATATTCACTGTGACCCAATATACCTAGAAGAATGTCCCCTAGTAGATGTGCTGATAAGGAATTATACCTCTAAAAGGTATAATTCACCCCTTTCTCCTGTTCCCCAACCCCTACCTCTGGTAGCCACCAATCCGTTCTGCGTATCTATGATTTACCTTTTGAATATCTTGACTTGTAGATTCCAAACGTTTATGTTTCCATTTTTCTTTATTATGAAAATACTGACATGAAAAGGCACAAGGAAAGAAGGATGAGATTGTTTTTATAAAGCACAGTGTTGCTTTTGATCTCTGTGCTGGAAAAGTAGTGTGCAGTAATATAAGGAAAACGTAGGATTTTGGACTTAGGCCCAAATCTCAAAGCTGCCACTGAGGTGCTGGTACTGAGGCCACTCAGCTACAAAAAATAATATTTACAGCCTAAGATGTAAAGGTGCCTTTTATTTAGAAGTACTTTACACGTACTGGTCATTCGTTAATGGGGGCTCTCTATGTTCACATTTGTTTACATTTGTCTAAAGCATAAGAGACTCTTAAAAACTGAGAACTGAGGGTTGATGGGGGGTGGGAGGGAGGTGATGGACATTGAGGAGGGCATCTTTTGGGATGAGCACTGGGTGTTGTATGGAAACCAATTTGACAATAAACTTCTATATTTTTTAAAAAGCCACTAAAAGATCTTGGGGAGAAGACTAGGCTGCACTCTCTTGATCTTGGTTGACTGGTAACCCTGCACTGGCTCTTTCTTCTCTAGGACAATATTAATATTGAATGTGCACCTTGATGAATGATAGGTGCATTGTGCAAACCACTTAGTTTCCACAAGGTGGTCTGAGAAATGTAGCAGCCATACCAGGATCTTCTAAAAAGTCAAGTTAAATGGATTCCTGTCCCACTTTTCCCTTGGAAATTTGTTTCCATCAGGAGGTGGAACTAAGTCAGCAAGGGGCTTCTAAGCCAACTTTGTGACAAGATTCCCTTCTCTTAGTGGACAACATAGAGTACTGGTACCAGTGTAGACTCTAGATCCAGATAGTCCAAGTTCGACATTTGACTTTCTATCTCCTGACTTCAGACAACTGAAGTCTTCCTCGGTATCTTGACTTGAAAGGAAGGTCAGTGGGGCGCCTGAGTGGCGCAGTCGGTTAAGCGTCTGACTTCAGCCAGGTCACGATCTCGCGGTCCGTGAGTTCGAGCCCCGCGTCAGGCTCTGGGCTGATGGCTCGGAGCCTGGAGCCTGTTTCCGATTCTGTGTCTCCCTCTCTCTCTGCCCCTCCCCCGTTCATGCTCTGTCTCTCTCTGTCCCAAAAGTAAATAAAAAACGTTGAAAAAAAAAAATTTAAAAAAAAAAAAAAAAAAAAAAGAAAGGAAGGTCAGTAATTGTACCAAATTTAAAGGGTTGCTCAGCCAATTCTATGCATCAATGTGTTTAAAGTACCTAGAACGGTACTTAACCACATAGTAAATGATACACAAATGTTAATAAAAGAGGTGGTCAGGTGGTAAAATCTCTGATTCGGGAAATTCCTAACAATTTGGAAGTGGCCAAAGGCATGAGTCAGTAGTTTTTTTCTCCTCTGTATTTTTAATACAGAAACTTCATTATTCATGGGCTTAGCTGTCAACATCCTTACTATTAATTATTATTAATGAACCTAGATGTCACTGGGAGTCTCTCTGCCCATAGAGATATTAGTGGCTTTGGCTTAATGCCCTAGGCTTCAATGATCAGGATAAATGTAGAGTCCTCTCCTTGACTTTGAATATGTCTGACATTGTCATAGGGACTGAAAATTATGGCTAAAGTGTATTTCTCTGTCATGTCAAAGGGAATCTGAAGGTAAATGTCCCCATGCAAGATTGTGACTATCCTGTAAAAGCAAGAACCTGGATTCCTTCTGTCATTCAGATGTACCTCATCACTTCATTCCCAAAGTCACTTTATCCTCCTACACAGCTGTTGCTGGAACTCCAGCCATCACATCCCAGTTGCAGGCCAGAAGGAAATTTTTTAAAATGTGAAGAAAAAAAATGACATTCACATTCATTTATTCTATTTTTAAGCAATCTCTACACCCAACGTGGGACTCAAACTTACAACCCAGAGATCAAGAGTAGCATGCTCTACCGACTGAACCAACCAGGGCCCCCATATTGACTCTTTTTAAAGGATCCTTGACAGAAATTCTAGAAAATAATTAATGCCTTTGTCTCTGTGGCTAGAATGGAATCACTTGGCCTTACCTACCTACCAGAGAGGACCAACAATAGCCCTTTAAATGAGTACATGATCAAGGGATAGACAGGAGTAGGTAAAATGACCCTCTTTGCCATATGGTTCCCTGTCCCCAAACATGCTCAGACCCATGTGCAGACCTAGGTATATACTCTGCCACTCACCAGCTTTAAGAAATCTATCCCATCGTATTTTCACAGTCGTTTTGAAAATCATCGTGGAGTTAGAGGTGTAGGGATCACAGGTGAGTTATTTGGCTATTTAAGCTTATATCAGTGTCCCCCAAAACTTAATCTAAGACTCCTTTCTGTCCATCCAAAAACTGTTTTCATGAAGCCAGAGCTCCAAACCTGTGACTTTTCCTGAAGCACACAGACCCCCTGGAACATATAGTTTAGCTCCTGCCCCGTTTCCCTTAGCTCTTTGAGGGACTCAAGTGATCAGCCAGGTAGTAAGCTGAGGAATGATAATAAGGATAGAAACCATCTGCCCAGTGCCCCAAGTACCATTGTCTCTGTTACATAACTGTAATCTCGATAACTTATTGTGGAGACTGTTGTCATCTCATTACCACCACTGAGGGAATTCAGGCTCAAGAGATGTTAGTAAACCCCACAATTTTATTTAAACAATTTTATTTATTTGGGGTGAATTATGTATCATTCATGTATGTGTTAATTTAATATTTCCGCTATGTTTTCACGGAGGCTCAAGGAGAACATCAATGATTAAGTTGGTATTATAATCCTGGTCAAATAAGCTCCATGTTTTATATGATTTTCCACCTAATATTCATCTCTAGTCTCGTCTTCTCCAGGACACACAAACTCACTGCCTTCAACTTTCTGAAACCACAATAGCTTTGAGATCCCTTATCATAAAAGTCTCCTCTCCACACATTTTGGTTTGCCTATGCCATTCTTTTTTTTTTTTTTTAAGTTTATTTATTTATTTTGAGATACAGCATGAGTAGGGGAGAAGCAGAGAGAGGGAGACAGAGAATCTCAAGCAGGCTCCTTGCTGTCAGCACAGAGCCCGATGTGGGGTGCAAACTCACAAAACCATGAGATCATACCTGAGCCGAAACCAAGAGTCTGACACTTAACTGACTGAGCCACCCCAGTGCCCCACCAATGCCATTCTCGAAATAAAACACTCAGACTTTAATTCCTAGTTGTGGGAAGTTCAGCAAAAATAAAACCAAAATAAGAAAAAAAACAAGTGTCCTGAATTAGGGCTTAAGTAATCCCTACCCCCAACATGGGGCTCCAACTCATGACACTGATATCAAGAGGCACACGCTTTACTAAGCCAGCCAGGTGTCCCTAATTCATGACGCTATTAAATATAGACAAAGAAGAAAACTAATTTTTAGAAAACAATTGTGTTACCATTGTGTTACTAGTACCAAGTGCTAAGTTGAGTATCGAGTTTTTGAAAGACCTTGGGTCGGACAGTTAAGTAATATTTAGTGGAATGTTAGAATGTCTATAGAGATTGGAAAGGTGGTCATGTGGCATTGAGATCAGAGTTGCCTTTACTGCTCACATGAACCTCTTAATAATGACTAGTATTTATGGAGCAGTTTCCAAGTATCAGCTACTGTGCAAGGTATAGGACTGGAGATATCTTTTTATTCTATTTAGTAATTATTATTTCTATAAAACACAAAGGGCATCTCAGGTTCAGAAGGTCAAATAGCCTAATTAGAAACTCTCAGATAGTAAAGTAGCAACAACAAGAATCAAATCCATGGTTCTGCTGACGAAACCCAAAGCAAATTACTGAATTTTGGACCATTTTCATTTCTGCCCAAGGCCCCAGTTCCTCATCTGTAAAATCAGCAGTTCGAATCACAGCGTCTATATAAGTGATGGTGTGCTGGAGTGGACTGTGAGAGCTGATGGTTTTATTTTCCACCAAAAGGCTGCTAGAACTGATACATGAATTCAGCAAAGTCGCAGGATACAAAATTAATGTACAGAAATCAGTTGCATTCTTATATACTAATAATGACGCAACAGAAAGACAAAGAAACTGATCCCATTCACAACTGCACCAAGAATCATAAAATACCTAGGAATAAACCTAACCAAAGATGTAAAATATTTGTATGCTGAAAACTATAGAAAGCTTATGAAGGAAATTGAAGAAGATACAAAGAAATGGAAAAACATTCTGTGCTCATGGATTGGAAGAATAAATATTGTTAAAATGTCAATACTACCCAAAGCAATCTACACATTCAATGCAATCCCAGTCAAAATTGCACCAGCATTCTTCTCGAAGCTAGAATAAGCAATCCTAAAATTTGTATGGAACCACAAAAGACCCCGAATAGCCAAAGTAATATTGAAGAAGAAAACCAAAGCAGGAGGCATCACAATCCCAGACTTTAGCCTCTACTAAAAGCTGTAATCATCAAGACAGCATGGTATTGGCACAAAAACAGACACATAGACCAATGGAATCAAATAGAGACTCCAGAATTGGACCCACAAAAGTGTGGCCAACTAATCTTTGACAAAGCAGGAAAGAATATCTAATGGAAAAAAGTCTCTTTAACAAATGGTGCTGGGAGAACTTGACAGCAACATACAGAAGAATGAAACTAGACCACTTTCTTACACCATTCACAAAAATAAACTCAGAATGGATAAAGGACCTGGATGTGAGACAGGAAACCATCAAAACCCTGGAGGAGAATGGGAAAAACCTCTCTGACCCCAGTCGCAGCAGTTTCTTACTTGACACATCTCCAAAGGCAAGGGAATTAAAAGCAAAAATGAACTATTGGGACCTCATCAAGATAAAAAGCTTCTGCACTGTGAAGGAAACAATCAATAAAACTAAAAGGCAACCGACAGAATGGGAAAAGATATTTGCAAGTGACGTATCAGACAAAGGGCTAGTATCCAAAATCTATAAAGAACTCACCAAATTCCACACCCGAAAAACAAATAATCCAGTGAAGAAGTAGGCAGAAAACATGAATAGACACTTCTCTAAAGAAGACACCCAGATAGCCAACAGGCATATGAAAAGATGCTCAATGTCGCTTCTCATCAGGAAAATACAAATCAAAACCACACTGAGATACCACCTCACATCGGCCAGAGTGGCTAACATTAACAACTCAGGACACAACAGATGTTGGAGAGGATAT
Source organism: Neofelis nebulosa (assembly GCF_028018385.1). NCBI lineage: Eukaryota > Metazoa > Chordata > Mammalia > Carnivora > Felidae > Neofelis > Neofelis nebulosa. Next base: position 71,421,209 of record NC_080795.1, on the reverse strand, counting down.
GGAGAAACGGAAACCCTCTTGCACTGTCGGTCGGAATGCAAACTGGTGCAGCCACTCTGGAAAACAGTGTGGAGGTCCCTCAAAAAATTAAAAATAGAACTACCCTATGACCCAGCAATAGCACTGCTAGGAATATGCCCAAGGGACACAGGAGTGCTGATGCAGAGGGGCACTTGTACCCCAGTGTTTATAGCAGCACTTTCAACAGCAGCCCAATTATGGAAAGAGCCTAAATGTCCATCAACTGATGAATGGATAAAGAAATTGTGGTTTATATACACAATGGAATACTACGTGGCAATGAGAAAGAATGAAATATGGCCCTTTGTAGCCACGTGGATGGAACTGGAGAGTGTGATGCTAAGTGAAATAAGTCATACAGAGAAAGAGAGATACCATATGTTTTCACTCTTACGTGGATCCTGAGAAAGTGTACAGAAGACCATAGGGGAGGGGAAGGAAAAAAGAGGCAAACCATAAGAGACTCTTAAAAACTGAGAACAAACTGAGGGTTGATGGGGGGTGGGTGATGGGTATTGAGGAGGGCACCTGTTGGGATGAGCACTGGGTGTTGTATGAAAACCAGTTTGACAATAAATTTCATATGAAAAAATTTGTGAGCTAGTTTTAAACAGAACCATCATTGACAAACTAGATAAACTTCAAATTTACATTAAACATTTAAATGAACATTCATAACATTAAAATAAAAACTATTCGAAACTCATTTACTAATTTTTTTTTTTTTACTTCATTTGGCCTATCTGTGCTCTTGAGTCCATTTATATTGTGTATCTCTATGGGAGAAATAGTGTACATTTTGTGCTGCCATTATTTCCTTGCTTTCAGTTCAGCAAGACCCTATTGGTGGCTTGGTACCTACCAGGCAAGAGTATTTACACCATGGAAATCAGCAAATGCTAAAAATCAAGGCTTGGTTTATTGTTTTGTTGGTTGTGTGGACTTATGAAATTGATAGAAAACAATTATATAAAGTAAAAAGTGTGTCATATCTATGGGTATTACATGTGAGTAGCACAAAAAAAAAATGACAAAATACTCCTCTAATATTTGAAAACTACTATACAATTCAGAAAAGTTACTCAACCTCATTAATAAACGAGAAGTGCCAACATGTCTCTGTTGTTTTATCTCAGTAACAGAAATGAAAAAATATCGACCAACATGTTCAGGAAAGAGGGTAGAGTAGGAGGATTCTGGGCTCACCTCATCCCATGGACTCACTGACATAATAGCTCTATAGCTCGTTCTGTCTCTCTTCTCTCTCTCTCTCTCTCTATACATATATATCATGTACTATATATACAATGAACTCTGAAAATGACCTGAGGACTGGCAGAATGGTCCTTCCATGGTTAATCGTAGAAAGGCGGCCATATTAGAAAAGGGTAGGAGGGGCAGAGACATGGTTGGGAACCAAACCCCCAGTGAGACTAACCACACACAGGAGCGACACCACCAGCATAGAGAAGAGGATTAGACCCCACACAAGGGACCCCTGACACTGGGGACCTAGGAAGATGAGTCCCCTTAACATCTGGCTTTGACAACCAGTAGGGCTTAATGTCAGGAGCTTTTTAAAATCAGCAGGACTTAACTCAGAGAGCCTGAGGGCCGATAGGAAACTGAGGCCCCACGCTTTAAGAGCCAGCCTAATAAATAACTCACCCTGAGACAAAGCACAGAAGCAGCAATTTGAAAAGAGCCTGTGGTATACATGAAAGAGATTTATTTGCTAATCTCAGAACATGTGCTGGAGGGGCAGGGATCTTCAGGAGATTTCTCTGGGAACCAAACTGTCGGCAAGTGTCATTTCTCTTCCCCCCAACCCCAGCCTCGATGGGTGGACGCTTGTGGGAGCCTGTGCTAACACTCTGCATCTACCTTGTTAAAAAACTGCGTGCCCTGCCCTTGTGTTTCCCTCTGTGGACCTGCCCCCATCCAACCTGCCCACCTCATGAGACCTCCCTTGAAAGTGGCTCCTGCCCCACGAGCAGCCCTATCACGGACTGGCACCCCTCCGAAGTGACTCCTGCCCTGGGGAGTGAGGGAAATCACCCTACACACCAGCGCCTGCAGTTTCAGTGGCCTGCCCCTTAGCTGGCTGCTCGGGGAGCAACCCCTGACCATCGGTGCGCCTGCAGTCGTGGCCGAGAGGCTAATTGCAGACCGCTGGCCTGACTGCCAGCCCCACCTGCCAAAGAGCCTGTGGTGGCCTCAGGCCTCTCAACGGCGTGGGGATCAGCCCTGCCCAGTGAATCCACAGCAGGCGGAGCAGGCTCGGCAGCTGGCGGGGCTGAAGGCAAACGCAGCTCTGCCACAAGAGTGGGGTGCATGCAGCACCCCCAGACACGCTGGGATGTCTGGTTCTTGGTGATCAGGAGGGATTGTGCTAGAGGGCGCCACAGAACCTCTTCTACGCAAGGCCGCTACTTTCAAGACCAGGAGACACAGCTGACCTGATACACAGAAACAGATTAGACAAAAAGGAGCCGAGGTTCGGTCTTAAGTGTAGGATGAGACAAAATAAAAAGGCTAAGTGAAGAAACCAAGATAAGCAATATACCTGATGAATAATTCAAAGTCACGGTCATACACATGAAAAGATGCTGAACATTACTCACGATCAGGGAAATACAGATCAAAACCACATTGAAATACCACCTCACACCAGTCAGAGTGGCTAAAATGAACAAGTCGGGAAACAACAGATGCTGGCGAGGATGTGGAGAAATGGGAACCCTCTTGCACTGTTGGTGGGAATGCAAACTGGTGCAGCTGCTCTGGAAAACAGTGTGGAGGTTCCTCAAAAAATTAAAAGAGAACTACCCTATGACCCAGCAATAGCACTACTAGGAATTTATCCCAATGATATGGGAGTGCTGATTCATATGGGCACATGTACCCCAATGTTTATAGCAGCACCTTCAACAATAGCCAAATTATGGGAAGAACCTAAATATCCATCAACTGATGAATGGATAAAGAAGGTGTAGTTTATATATTCAATGGAATACTACTTGGCAATGAAAAAGAATAATATCCTGCCATTTGCAGCAACGTGATTGGAACTGGAGGGCATTATGCCAAGTGAAATAAGTCAGTCAGAGAAAGATATCATGAGTTTCTCAAGTTCCACATATGAGTGAAAACATTACAGAAGACCATGGGGGAAGAGAATGGGAAAAATAGTTACAGAGAAGGAGGGAGGAAAATCATAAGAGACTCTTAAATACAGAGAACAAACTGAGGGTTGATTGCAGCAGGTGGGGGAAGGGGGGAAATGGGTGATGGGCATTGAGGAGGGCACTTGTTGGGATGAACACTGGGTGTTTGTTGTGTGGAAGCGATTAGTCAGAGGAATCTACCCCCAAAATCAAGAGCACACTATACACTGTGTGTTAGCCAACTTGACAATAAATTATATTAAAACACACTCACACACACATACACACACACACACACACACAAAGTCATGGTCATAAAGATACTCACTGGACTTAAGAGTGAATGAACTCCATGAGAACTTCTACAAAGAGGTAGAAAAGATACACACACACACAGATGAATTTAATAACTGAAATTAAAAAAAAAAATACACTAGAGGGAATCAACAGCAGATTAGGAGGCAGAAGATGGGATCAGCATTCCAGAAGACAGGGTAATGGAAAGCAACCAAGCTGAATGCCAAAAAGGAAAAAGAACAAAAATGAGAATTGGTTAAGGGAACTCTGTGACATCAATAAGTGTAAGAACATTCACATCATAGTGATCCCAGAAGGAGGAGAGACAGAAGGGGGTAGAAGATCTATTGGAAGAAATAATACCTGAAAACTTTCCCTGTCTGTAGAAGGAAACAGACATCCAAGTCCAGGAAACGCAGAGAGCCCCTAACAAGATTAACCCTTGGAGGTCACATAATAATAAAAGACACATAATAATAAAAATGGCAAAAGTAACAACAAAAAGAATGTTAAAAGCAGCAAGAGAAAGAAAAAGTTATCTAAAAGGGAAACTCCGTAAGGCTTTAGCCAATTTTTTTTAACAGAAACTTTGCAAGCCAGGGTCAGAAGCAGGATATTCACCATGCAGAAAGGAAAAAAAACAAAACAAAAAAACAACTGAGAATACTCTACAAAGCAAGGTTATCATTCAGAATTGAAGAAGAGATAAAGAATTTACCAAACAAAAGATAGGAGTTCACTGCCACTAAATCAGACTTACAAGAAATGTTAAAGGGAATTCATTGTAAAGGCCACACCTAGAAGAAAATTATGGGAAAAATTCATAGGTAAAACAAGCATTTAGTAAAGGTAATAGATGAATCACTTATAAAGCCAGTATGGAGGTTAAAACACCTAAGTATTTTAAAATCAGCTGTATCTACAAAAATCAGTCAAGGGTACTCAAAATAAAAAGTTGTAAGCTATGACATCAAATACATAAAACATCAAGGAGGTAAAATTTTAGTACTTATACAATTTGTTTGACTTAAGCAAGCAGCAACTTAATATAGACTGCTATACACATAGGATGTTCTATATGAAACCAGTGGTAACCACACATCAAGAAATAATAAGAAAGGAATCCAAGCATAAGACTAGAAGCCATCATACCACAAAGAAAGAAAGACAAAAAAGGAACAGAAGAACTATATAAACAACCAGAAAATAATTAACAAAATAACAGTAAGTACATACTTGTCAATAATTAATTTAAATGTAAATGGACTAGGTGCTCCCATCAAAAGACATAGGGTGACTGAATGGATTAAAAAACAAGACCCATCTACATACCGCCTGCAAGAGACTCACTTCAGATCTAAAGACAAATATAGACTGAAAGTAAAGGGATGGAAAAACACCAAATGGATGTGGGGGGAAAAAAGCCAGGGTAGCAATACTTCTATCAGACAAAATGGACTTTAAAACAAAGACTGTAGCATGAGACAAAGAAGGGTACTACATAGTAATAAAGGGATCAGTCCAATAAGAGGATATAACAACAGTAAGTATCTATATACCCAATGTAGGACCACCTAAATATATACGGCATGTACTAACAGACATAAAGGGAGAAATTGACAGTAAAGCAATAGCAGGGCACTTTAACACCCCATGTCCATCAGTGGATAGATCATCCAGCCTGAAGAATCAAGGAAACAGTGGCTTTCAATGACACATTAGACGAGATGGACCTAATATATAAAGAGCATTATTCCAGACCCAGAAGAATATATATTCTTTTCAAGTGCATATGGGACATTCTCCAGGCTAGATTACATGTTAGGCCACACACAAAAAAAAGCCACAGTAAATTTGAGAAGACTGAAATCATACCAAGTGTCTTTTCTGACCACAACAGTATTAAACTAGGTACCAATTACGAGAAAAAAAAAAATCTGGAAAGAACACAAATACATGGAGGCTAAATAACATGCTACTAAACAATAAATGGGTCCACTCAGAAATCAGCAATAAAAAAATACCTAGAGACAAGTGAAAATGAAAACACATTGGTCCAAAATCTTGGGATACGGCAAAAGCAGTTTTAAGAGGGAAGTTTATAGCAATACAGGTATACCTCAAGAAACAAGAAAAATCTGAAAAAAAAAAAAAAAAAAAAGCTAACCTTACACCTAAGGGAGCTAGAAAGAGAAAAACACATTAGTTCTACCAAGCATTTAAAGAAGAGTTAATACCTATTCTCAAACTATTCAAAAAAATAGAAGTAGAAGGAAAGCTTCCAAAAACATTCTACAAAATTAGTATTACCCTGATACCAAAACCAGACAAACACTACCAAAACAAAATGAAAAAACGACATGTCAATATGCCTAATGAACATTGAGCAAAATCTTCAACGAAACATTAACAAAGTGAATTTAAAAATACATTTAAAAAATTATTCACCACAATAAAGTGGGATTTATTTCAGGATACTAGCATTATTTAATATTATCAATCAACATGATACATTATATTAACAAGCAAAAGGATAAGAACCATATGATCTTCTCAATAGATGTAGGAAAAGTATTTGACAAAATACAATGTCCATTCTTGATAAAAACTCAACAAAGGGAGTTTCAGAGAAAACATACATCAACATAATAAAGGCCACATATGAGAAGCCCACAGTTATCATATTCAATGGTGAAAAACTGAAAGTCTTTCCTCTAAAGGTCAAGAACAAGAAAGGATGCTTACGCTCACCACTTTACTTCAACACAGTACTAGAAGTCTTAGCTCCAGCAATGGGACAATAACAAGAAATAAAAGGCATCCAAATTGGCAAAAAGTAATACTATTACTATTTGTACATGACATACTATATAGAGGAAACTCTAAAAACTCCACCAAAAAAAATCTATAGGAATGGATAGAGGAATTCAGTAAAGTTGCAAGATACAGAATACACAGAAATCTGTTGCATATCTATATACTAATAATGAAGTAGAAGAAAGAGAAATTAAGAAAACAACTCCATTTGCAATTGCACCATAAATAAAATACCTAAGAATAAATTTAACCAAAGAAGTAAAAGACCTGTATTTTGAAAACTATAACAATTGATAAAAGAAATTGAAGACAAAAATGGAAATATACTCCATACTCATGGATTAGAAGAATTAATATTAAGAAGTCCATACTACCCAAAGTAATCCCCAGATTGAACTAATCTCTATCAAAATTCTGAAAGCCTTTTCGCAGAACTGGGATAAATAATCCTAAAATTTGTATGTGACCACAAAAGATCCTAAACAAAACAATCTTGAGAAAGAACAAAGCACAATCCCAGTATCACAATCCCAGATTTCATGATATAACACAAGGCTATAGTAATCACAACAGTATGATATTAGCACAAGAATAGACACAGATTCATCAAACAGGATAAAGAAACCAGAAATAAACCCACACCTATATGGTCAATTAATCTTCAACAAAAGGAGGCAAGAATATACAACAGGAAAAAGACAGTCTTTTCAATAAATGATGTTGATAACACCACTTTCTTACACCATACACAAAAATAAACTCAAAATGGATTAAAAACCTAAATCTGAGACCTGAAACCATAGAGCCCCTGAATGAAAACATAAGCAGTAATCTCTTGGACATCAGCCTTAGCAACATACTTATGGATATTTTTCCTCAGGCAGCAGAAATGAAAGCAAAAACAATCAATTGTGACTACACCAAAATAAAGTTTTTGCACAGAAAAGGAAACCATCAACAAAAAGGCAACCCAGTGAATAGAAGATATCTATAAATAATATAACTGATTAGTGTATGTAAATATTAATATAACTGACAAGGGATTAATATCCAAAATATATAAAGAACTTATACAACTCAACACCAAAAAAAAACAACAACAACACACACACACACAAAAACAAACAAGCAAAAAACTAATCTGTTTTAAAAAAAAATAGGCAGAGGACCAGAATAAACATTTTTCTTTTTTTTTTTTTTTTTTTTTTTTTTTTTAATTTTTTTTTTCAACTTTTTAAATTTATTTTTGGGACAGAGACACAGCATGAACGGGGGAGGGGCAGAGAGAGAGGGAGACACAGAATCGGAAACAGGCTCCAGGCTCTGAGCCATCAGCCCAAGCCTGACGCGGGGCTCGAACTCACGGACCGCGAGATCGTGACCTGGCTGAAGTCGGACGCTTAACCGACTGCGCCACCCAGGCGCCCCCAGAATAAACATTTTTCAAAAGGAGACCTGTAGATGGCCAACAGACACATGGAAAGATGCTCAACATCACTAATCATCAGGGAAATGCAAATCAAAATGACAATGAGATAACACTTCACACGAGTCAGGGTAGCTAGTATCAAAAAGACAAGAAATAGGGGCACCTGGGTGGCTCAGTCAGTTATGCATCCAACTCTTGATTTCAATTCTGGTCATGATCTTATGGTTCAAGAGATTGAGCCCCAAGTTGGGCTCTGTGCTGACACTGTGGAACTTGCTTGGAATTTTCTCTCTCTCTCTCTGCCTCTCCTCTGCTCATGCTCTCACTCAAAATAAATAAATAAACTTAAAAAAAAAGACAAGTAATAACAAGTGTTGGAGAGGATGTATAAACATGGGAAGTCTTCTATGTTACTGGTGGGGATGTAAATTGGTGTAACCACTGTGGAAAACAGTATGGGTCTTCTTCAAACAAATAAAAATGATGACAACATATGATCCAGTAATTCCACTACTAGGTATTTACCCCCCAAAACCAAAAACTCTAATTTGAAAAAAAAATACAAGCATGTATAGTTTTATTGCAGCATTATTTACAATAGCTAAGATATGGAAGCAACCCAAGTGTCTATGACTAGACGAATGGATAAAGAAGTGGTACATATACACAATGAAATATTACTCAGCCATAAAAAAGAATGAAACCTTGCCATTTGTGACAACATGGAGAATCTAGAAGGTTTTATGCTAAGTCAGAGAGAGACAAATATAAATACGATATGATTTCACTTACATGTGGAATCTAAAAACAAAAAAAATTCCAGACTCTTAAATACAGAGAAAAAATGGGTGGTTGCCAGATAGAAGACAAATAGAAGTACAGTATAGGTAATATAGTCAATAATATTATAATAAAGTTGAATGGTGACAGTGAATATACTTACTGTGCTGAGCATGAAGTAATGTTAGAATTAATATTTAGTGAGAATCAGTTGGCTACATGAAATTTATAATTAAAAAGACTCTTTTTAATTTGTGTATTGCTTTCCTTATAGTAATATGTTTAAATATAAATATATGTGTACACAGATACACGTGTAAGACACTGGGGGTGGGTTGTTGAACGTCTACTAACACTTGGCTGCTTTGGGGTTTTTCTCATCTTCGATGTTGTAGGAGGCTAACTAGGACCAGGTGGAGACCACAGGGCACCAGGCACTATGAAGAACTGGTCCAATCGTTGCAGGTGTTTGCGGTTGGAACGGGCTGCCTCAAGAGGTGGTGAGGTCCTGTTAACTGCGCTGACACCAAGGCCACTCCACAGGGGAGAAGAGGGTGCAGATGATGTTGGACGTGCTTCCTTCTCAACCGGAAAGTTTCACATCCAATAAGGGAAGAGGGAGTCAGAGTGAGAGGTGGGTATGGCACTCGTGAGGCAATGGCCGATGTCTCTTGCCTACTTTCAAGCTCAGAACGTATCAGTCAAGAGTCTTATCAACTTATTGATATCCCTTAATCAATGGGAACTCCCTGGGTGGCCAGAGTCAGAATACATTGCTCCTTGAGTTAATCCCCTCCACTGCGGTGTATGCTTCCTCAGTTGCTGTGCATTTTAGGTGTTTGCGTGGTAGCTTCTCATCTGAGAATTTATGCCTTCTGTGGCTGAGGCTTGTGCCTCGCCATAAATAAAAGAGTTGCTTAAGAAATCATTTTTTCTCTAAGTGTATTTTAAAGGAAATCAATATAAATTCAATTTGTCCTTTTTTTATCCTTTTTTGGTTCCTCAAGCTCTAGAACCCCAGAGATGGTCAGAAAACCTTCCCTCATTGAATGCCCTCGGAGCCATCAACCCTCTCCACTGCCCTGGTGAGAATAACTTCATCAGTGGATAATATTCTGACATACGTCATCTGTGTATTATAAGGTTTAACTGGGATGGTTTTCTCAGAACTTCAAGACAGTTCAACTGCAGCAGATCAGTGACTATTTTTTTAAATTAACCTGGCATTAATACTGGTTTAACATCAGTGAAAAGCCAAGTAGAGGTTTTGAACGTAAGGAAGCTGGTTTCAGATGAGTAACCTCTTTGATCCAGGATTGTACTAAACACATACACACTATCTGTTCTAATCTTCAACATTCTGTAAAAAGAAGAAACTGAGGCTAAGAGATTAAGATAGCTTGCCTGGTTGTGAACCAAATGCCTCACCCTGAAGGTGGCAGGACCACCATTTGAACCCCCCCCCCATTCTAAATACCATTGTTTTTCGAATAAATCTTATTGCCTCTTTATAGAAGGCTTCTATTTGAAAACAGAGGTTTCCACATTAGTCTATAGGATAAACATCCTTCAACTGATGATTCCTAATTATCCACAGGAGGAGACTGTCATAGTGCCCAATGAGGGAGAAAAGAATTATTTGAAAAATAATGTGGAGATTGCTCTGGCTGTTTTTGATGGACGCAAAGACATGAAAAATGGGAACCAAAAACAGGGGGAAAAAAGCCCATTCTGAAGCTCTGAAGCCCCATGACCCAGGTGTACATCATACAGTCAGCTGTCAAGGAAGACTCCATTGCCCCACTCACAGGGGTTCTCCCACCATGTGGCCACAGTCCCCTTGCACATGACGGAATCCTCTGTGTTCTCTAAGGGTCTCCTTCCCCTCTGGTTCTTCTCATGCTTCGTCTCTCCAGAGAACCTGGCAGCCGGTTCTAGCCCTCAACGCCCTCATGCCGGCCCCTGTGGCTTCATTCCTGGAAACATGATTTTCTCCATTTATTCCCACCTGTTGTCTCTAGACTGTCAGTACCATGAGGGGATGACGAGGATGCTCTACTAAAATCACATGAATCAGAACCTCATGCAGCCTGCACAAGAACCTGAAAAAACTTCAGGCTTAACACCACTTGCCAGCATGGGGCAGTTCTCCACACCCTCAGAACGGCCTTACGTATAGCCTCCCACTGACTTCCTTCAAAGTAACCTTAGCTCTTAACATCTTGCAAAGTGATTTATGTGAGCCAATTACTAACTGAAGTATCCGGAAAACAGAAACTGAAAAAAAAAAAAAAAAAAAAAAGTGTTGTCTGAAGTTGAGAAAAAAGATCCCAGAACTGCTGAGATGACTTTACACACACACACACACTCATTCCCTCTCTCCCCCTTCTCATTATCTCCCCCCTCCCCTCCTCACTTCTCCCCTTCCTCACTCCTCCCCTCCCTCACTCTTCTTTTCTCTCTTCCACTGGCTCCTCTCTCTTCCTTCTCCTCTCTCTCTCCCCTTCTCTCTCTCTCCCTCTCCCCTCCTCTCTCCCTCAGGAATTGTTAATGAAGGAAACATATTTTGATCTAGTTAACAGTCTCAAAATAACCTTATATACATTGCTCTCGTGTCAACCATAAAAGCATCCTAAACCTGTATTTTGGCAATACTCCACATGCACAGGTTTCAGAACGTGTGCCCCAGGAATCCAGAAACCAGGGGCTATCTTCAGGAGAGTGGCAACATTTGATTTATGCTTTGTGTTTATAAATGTCGAGGCAGCATAATTTTGAGTAATATTCAGAAAGTATGTACCTACCAAGCTCTAAAAAATGACTGACTGCAAGTTAACTGGTGAGTTTTCCTAGACTTCAAGTTGTTGGTTTTTTGTTTTTTTTTTTTGAGAGAGACACACAAAAACATTGACATAGGAAAGAAAACCTTATAATTACACCTTGTTCTCCTCCTCGCGCATTTCAAAGCAACCATCCAAAGCTAGTGCTTTGTAACATACAAACCAGGACTCTGCAACTAGCCCAACTATCAATTTATGTTCTTTTTTGGAAACAACTTGACTCATCTCCTAGTCCACTTTCCCTTTTCATTACTACAGGAGCGACTTAGAATAATGTTTGTCTAAACTGGGAGGCTGTTTTCTCATTACTCAACGCATAGCTTATCGTTTTCTTACCAGCCTATGGCATTCCATGGCAGGTATGGGGTATCTTCACAGGCCAGCCTGTCTGGAAAGGGCGTGATGGGATTACTACTGACTATGCTTTGCCCCTCCATCTTCATAAAGTGGCCACATCCTTGATTTCCTTATTTGCCAAGCTAGGAGAACGTTGCCTTCTCTGGGTGGTTGCTAGGAGCAAATGAAATCGCTCTTGGCACTAATGATTACTAATCCTTTCCTTTTCTTAAAGGACCTTTCCTCTACCTCTTCACAGCCGTGACTTCTGTCAGAAAACACGGGACCTGCATGAGAAGGGCTTGTTCCCATCCCCGTGCTGATAATCAACGTCTGGGCCTGTTTCTTCAGTTGTGAATAAAGGGTCATGTTAATGGATCTCTGAGCTATGACCCAGTGTGATTATCTTAGTATCGTTTGTGGGCTTATGTAGTCTAACTTTTGATAATGTTCTATGTACCAAACACTGATCTAAACAATTTACAAATGTTTTGTTTCACATAAATTTAAGGTAATATTTTCAATTTTAAGAATTAAGGTGTTATCCCCACTGGCAGGTGAGGTGATGCATGCACTCAATGAGCACCCAGTTTTCCTGAGGTGTCACAGCTATTAAGGGGGAAACCAAACAATCAGATTTCAGACTACAAGGCTTTTTTTTTTTTTTTTTAACATTTATTCGTTTTTGAAATACAGAGCATGGGCCCCCAAGACTACAAGGCTTAATTAAAATCTTCCTCTGTCACCTATGCAAACCACTGAAGTGGCTTCTTGGGCCCCATCGTTACCAGCATCAGTTGTCCTGACTCAGTGGCATCGACCACCGAGCACCAACCCTACAGCCATTAAAGTCCTTTCTATGGTCACTATGTGGACCACATCATGGTCCATGCTCACTCACTTCAGGCACTGATTTCCTGCTCTTCTTTCCTTCCTCTTTATTCCCTTGTGTTGGTTCTCTTTTCCCCCACCTTGACAAAAACTTAGAGTCTGTTGTGTCCCAGGATTGAGGATTCAGAAAAGATGAGATTATTGCCAGTCTGAGACATCACACAATGTAACTGAGCGTGAGGACAAAGATACAGATTTACACAGAAAAAGTATAATGTCCTACATCATATTCCCTTGAAAGAAGGAACGAGGAACGTGGATAGGGGAGAGAGGGGCTGAGAGAGGGAGACAGAACATGCCCTGAGAGAGCTACACAGCCAAGCAGGGGCAGAGAGAGAGAGGAGGCAAGGTGGACAGAACCTATAACTCTCCCTGGGGAGCCTTGGGGAAGTTTTCACAGCGGTGTTTGTATTTGAGATGAATCTTGAGGAAAAGTAGAAGTTTGGTGTGAAAATAGAAGACATTACAGTCAAAGATGAAGGAAATAGCCCTGTTTTGCCTCAGTAATGGAACATTCCATGGGACTGGCTTCAGGGAAGCAGGGATGGAAGTTTGAATGGGTGCCTTGCAGGCAGCACCCAAAGGGTTTGTGTCAATATTTAAGATATTGAGATCTTACCTAGTAGTAGGAAGACACTAGGGGAGGGGTTGACTCATGATCAGATTGACCTCAGGGGCGCTCTGGAGGAGACACTGGAGTAAATGGGAAAGAGTTGAAAACAGAAGGTTTTGTTGGTTTTGTTAAGAAAGGACGTGGGTGTGAGCCATGGGTGAGATGTGGACGGTGAGGAAGGGGCAGATGGAGATTGGCTGATACAGAACAGGCGGGACTGAGTGACAGAGAAGGAAAGGGGGGATGTGGCACCAGCATTTCAAAGTCAGAGAAGACAGACTCGTCACTCCCGCTGTTTTCTTTGTCAGCCTCTGACAGGAGTCTCATCCAACCTAACCACATCCCTCCCTGACTTCTTGCCACCTGCCCTCAGGAAACTTGGAAGGCAGTGGCCCCTGTGGCCAATAGAAGCCCTGAGTCAGCAGATCTATCCCAGTCACCTCCTTGCCTGCAGCCCCTTCCCAGGGGTCCTCCAGCCCAAATAGCTGCGGGCCGAGCTACCGGGCTCGGGGCTTACACCTCCTCATCCTCCATTTCGGCCCCCACCAGCTTTAGAAATGACCCCCTCTTGGGGCACCTGGGTGGCTCAGTCGGATGAGCATCCGACTTCGGCTCAGGTCACGATCTCACAGTTCGTGGGTTCGAGCCCCGCATCAGGCTCTGTGCTGACTGCTGGCTCAGAGCCTGGAGCCTGCTTCAGATTCTGTGTCTCCTTCTCTCTCTGTCCCTCCCCTGCTCACGCTTTGTCTGTTTCTCAAAAACAAATAAATGTAAAAAATAAAAAATAAAAAAGAAATGTCCCCTTCTCTGTTCCACAAATCCCAACCACAGGTAGGCAGACTCTCCTTCCCAAATCACTGTCTTCTATGAAATGGAAATGGAGAGATACTTGCTTCGGATTATGCTGAAGTCAGAGCACCCTTCTACTTTTGGAAGCTAAAGCTAAAATGGAGAAGCATTCATTCATTCACAAACATACTCATTGAGCTGGCAGCCTGCCAGATGGATAAAATAGAAACATTGCCGCCAGGAATTCAGGGATGAGCCAGGTCCCTGCTGTCATGGGATGCACACTCTGGTGTCAGAGAGGCAGATCGAGACAGGTGGGCATGTCACACAACGACGGCAGGTGATTGATGGGACTGCTCAGGACACGGTGTTGGGGAATACGTAGGCAGGGATGGACCTGCTTGAAATAGATTCCTAAAGGAAGCCCCTCTAAGGAAGTGCTATTTAAGACAGAAAGACAAATGAGAAAGTAGCCACAACAGGCAAAAACATAGGTCTAAAATGCTATATAAATGATAAAGTGCAAGTCAATATTGACCAGGAATAAAGGCAAACACGGAGCCACTCTTTCCATACCCCTATAGAATGCCAGCCAGGAAGTCATGGGATCTGGAGGTGTTTTGTTTTGTTTTTGTCATGCTCATGTGAAAGGGACCCTCCAGTTTTAAGAAACTCACATTCATCTTGCGTATAAAGACACGAATGGGCCTACGAGAGACACGCTATCTCAGGGGTTGGCAAAAACTTTCACGAAGAGGAAGATAAATTATCTTAGGCTGTATGGGCCATACGCTCTCTGTTGTAGCTACTCAATCCACCAGAAGAGCCTGGAAGCCACGGACAATGTATAAATGAGTGAGCACTCCTCTGTTTGGTCATTTTATTTATGGATGCTGAAACAACAATTTTCACAGGTCACAAAATATTTTTTCAGACATGTGAAACCCTAAAATCTTTTCTTCATTCATGGGCTTACAAACACGGGCAGTGGGCTGTATTTGGTTCTTGGGACCTGGTCTGGCCATCCCCGCTCTGCAGCAAGGTGGTCGAGAGAGCAAACTCTTGAGCAGACTGCCTCGGTTCGTTTCCAGATGACTCCATCTGCCAGGGGTGCACTCACATGTCCAGGCCAAAGAAAATTTACTTTGATCCTGTTTTGTTCTCTTATCTTTCTGTCCCCCTTTTCTTAGTCAAACTTCTTAGAACAATAATCTATACTCCCTCCCCGGGGCAAACTGTTTTACAAAAACGACTTCGACATACTTCCAGCCTCTGATGCTCTTCCAAATCATGTCCCACCCTTAACCCCTCTAAGAGGTGGTATTGAGGTTCCCTCCCCTTAAAACTGGGCAGGCCTTTGTGAGTACTCCAGCTAATTGAGCCCTACAGAAGAGATGCTCGAAGACTCAGGAGCTGGGTCGTAAAAGGCAAGACAGCTTCTGCCTGCCTTTCAGGGTGCACGTGCCTACGGACCCTAGAGCTGCCACATAAAGAAGGGTGTGATGACTGTTACTTCCTTTTAGAGGCTTTCGTTGGATTTCTCCGCCGTGGATCTGGTCCTAGGCAAAGAAAGCAAGCAGTGTGTGTACATGATGTGCCTGGAGTGTAAGGCGTACGGGGCCAAGAACTGGGAGCTTTGGCCAGTGATACGTGCAGATGGCATTTCATGGGAGGCTTTAATGATGGGGTGGATGCGCCTGGAATGGATCTTGAGAGTAACAGGTGGCCCCTGGAGAGATTTGAGGCCTAAGAGTAGAATGGACAGGTTTCTCTCTTAGGGGAACTACTCTAGCTGTAACAGAAGAAGCCGTGATGAGACCCCTGGCTGGAAGCCTGAGACACGGTCTGGGTGATGCGGAGGAGGGCAGTGCCAATGGCCGTGGACAGAGAGTGGAGAGACTCCTGAGACCACCCCGCAAGGAGAGCGCTGTCCGCCCAGCTAGTGGACAGACATCACAACAACGCATATTCTCGTACCTTCTACTACGGTCTTGTCAGAATAGATCCGTCTCTCGCATGGCTACGCCTCCTCGCCTGCTCTCTCTTTCACGATTTTTCTTTTTTGCCTGGTCAGTATGCAACACGGTTCCCACATGGGTGGTTCCTCTCCCTTCTCTTCATCAGACACTGGGGAACCGTTCCTTGAAAGCAAGATGCCACAGATAAGCTCACAGCTGGCCGAATACTGGTGAAAGGGTTCCTCTGTGCCCCCCGCCCCGTGAAACACCTGCCTCTGTCGGCCACAGACCGGTCCCCTGAAAAATACCCTGGGAACCCTGTCCCAGAGCCCCCTCCCAGCTGTTATCTTGACACAATCACTGTGCTCTGGGTTTTTAATCTGGGAGATTAAATCTATACATGCCTGAGTGGAAAGATCACATCCTTGTAATGTTTCACCTATAAAATTTCTCAGCTGCCTTCGTTTAACCTGTTGTATTTATGGCCCAACTGTAATTTAGGAGAATACTCAGAAAATGCCAATTTCAAAGGGCCGCTCTCTCAAATTGCCACTCAGCACGGCTTTCTGCCGGAGTGTAGTGAACTGTGGTAAAACTGATCATTTCAGTCAATTAGATTTTTAGGCCAGTCACTTTTTACTGTTCTGAAAGAGAGCAAGAGAGCATTTGAAAGCTAGAATCAATCAATTACAGTCTAAATGTAGAACAAGGAGGAAGATACACAAGAAACCATATGTATACTTTTTTTTTTTTTACAGGTATGAACCTTGCAGAGGTCACTTGAGTTCTATTATAGAATGTTCATTTTGCATAAAGTAGAAGTTACCACTTTAAAAGACATGCCTACCCAGACCCTTTGGATAGTAATTGGGGTCAAAGAATGAAAAGGCTGACAGAATGCAAGTGCCTTAGCTGGGGAAGAAGGGGCTTGCCGAGACAAGCATATAAGCAGAATGAGAAGGTAGGCTTTTCTTGTAAAGACCATAGCAACCTTTGACTCAGAAAGTTCTAACACAGTTATAATTGTAACAGGTCGAAGGCCACAAGTTCAGAAAACATATAGATCTTTTGTGATAGTTCATTTCCTTTATTTAACCCAAGACTGGATTATGAGGTCTAGAGATTCTAGAAAGTCAAAGATTATGGTCCTTCCTTAGGCAACTGAAAATAAAAACATCACTAACAGTAGAGCAGGATTAAAGGACATAAAATAAATCTTCTCCTAATAGACGCTTCACAATTTCAAATTCAAAAATATTTCAAAATACCTTCTTATGTTAAGAAAAGGCTCCTGGGGTGGGGAGGGGCGCCTGGGTGGCTCAGTCTGTTAAACATCTGACTTTGGCTCAGGTCACGATCTCGTGGTTCATGAGCTCCAGCCCCTCGTTGGACTCTGTGCTAACAGCTCAGGGCCTGGAACCTGCTTTGTATTCTGTGTCTCCCCCTCTCTCTCTGCCCCCCCCCCCGCCCCCGTTCACTCTCTGTCTGTCTCTCTCAAAAATGAATAAACTTTAAACAAATTAGAAAGAAAAGAAAAGGTTCCTAGGGATGGTAACAAGAGAAACTTTGACATCTGTTATCAGATCCCCCTTTGAGATAGGATTTAAAGGACACCTTTTCCACACAGCCATCTGTGACTGCTTCAGACCATTACAAGCAATCACTTTATGCCCTTGACTTTCCATTCCAATTGTTTCCACCATTTACTTAGTGCCCCCTCTTACACACACCAACACGTTTTGCAGGATCTAGAGAAGGAGCACCAGGTTTCCACCAGCACGTCTGGATTCTGTTCCTTGTGTCACCACCTGGACCCAAGCACAGTTGGGTAAGGATATCAGCCAGCAGAACTTTGGGAAAACAGAATCCACACTAGGGAGATAAACAGAGGTGATTGACTAGGAAGAGATGGAGAGAGCAGTTAAGAGGAAAGAGGAGACGGTTGGACATCTAAAGAGTAGCCAACAGCAGGAAGCCACTTGGCAAGAAGGGACTTGGAGGGAACACAGGGAGAAGGTATAGCAGAGCACAGAAGATGACCACTCAGGCAGGAGCTACCATGTGGGAGATCGGACCAGAGATTGGCAGGGACCATCTGGAAAGGATTTGGAACCAACTTCAGTTGAGATGTAGCCACTGTCAGAGATCCTGCCTGGAATTCTCTGGCTCCTTCCCTCTTCCAGTTTGTTTTGCCACCAGTGCCATCCAATGGCCAAGTCTACCTGGGAGCCAACTGACAAGGGCACCTCAGAAATCTAGTCCCAGTGTTACACAGCACGGGGTGGTCAGGGGATGGAAAGGGCAACACACAGACCATTGGCATGGTTAAGTGATTCATCTTCTGAACAGCTGCCCCCCCATCAAATCTTTTTTTTTTTTTTTTTTTTCAGTTTATTTATTTGAGAGAGAGAGGGAAAGAGAGAATCCCAAGCAGGCTCTGCACCATCGGCGCAGAAGCCGATGCGGGTCTCAAACCCACGAACCGCGAGATCATGATCTGAGCTGAGGTCAAGAGCCGGACGCTTCACTGACTGAGCCACCCAGGCGCCCCATCCCCTTCCGTCAAATCTTAAAGCAATGCTTTTCTAACACACTTCTTGAGAATATCACATGAGATTATTTTAATTTGTTGGGGGAGGTTAAAAAGTGAGACTGTGAGGACACTTAGGAAAATGTTTTAAGGATTTTAAACATTAGATACTGCCACTTGTACTTCTAGGAAAAGAGAAAGTCCTAAACATATCTACAGATACAGGCTAACAAAAATTTGTAGCTCGATAATACTGAAAGTTGGAAGCAACCTAAAATACATGCGACATATTCAGGGCTAAAAAACAAACAACCCCCCCCCCCCCCAATTTCTGCCTTTAACGATATCCTACTCATGAAAATCAGATAAAGTGCTATGGGGATCCAGGGGTGGGAGAGGACAGTGAAGAGTCGCCCCATCCTTCTAGAAGATGGTGCACAGTATATTATATGGCACATGTAAATGCTAGGAGGAATCTGATATTTATACTGAAACACCCGAATTAGGAGGTTGGATGCTGAGGTAGAGTAGCAAGAGGGGACGGGAGCATAACTAGAATCCCAGGGACCTGTGAGTTCATCCTGGGTCTGGTTCTGATGCTGGTGGTGGCCTTGTTCAGGCCTCTACTCTGGCTTTCTGGAACAAATAACAGAAACTGGGGAACAGCGCGACTGCCCCACCGCTGAACACTGCAAACAAAAGAACTGCCTCCTGGGGTCTGAGGCCGTAAGTAGGATTCACTCCAGGGCCTGGCGGGTCCACGCTTTTTGTGCTCATGCCACTGACACAGGCCGCCAGCGTCCGATTGCAATTATGGTTCAAACTGGCTCCAAAAATTAAAGCTAGATGCTTAGCTTTGCATTTCACACCCACCCCTCTGTCCACTTGGAAGTAGCCTACAAGCTTTATCCTCCAGAGCCCAAAATGCATTGTTCTTAAAAAAGGTCAGAACAAATTTTGAATTCCAGCTTCTAGACTTTGTAACTGTCTGAGCTTTGGCAATTAGCTTCAACTCCCCGGTTAAGTAACATGAAAGACACAAGGCAGAATCTTAGCAGAGGGGTTAGGTCACAGTAGGTATTTAATACATTTTCTTGGTTTTTTTGTTTTTGTTTTTTACCTTGCTACATTTCTTCCAATATGCCCCTGTATGGCAGGCCAAGAGGTACTGTTCACCCGCCCTACAAAATATCTCCTTTGTTCACCCCTTCACGTCTTTGTTAATATTGCTTTCGGCCTCATTAGCAGGAATGAAAGAAATGCCCGAAACAAAGGAAGGACTAGCTCAACTCCAGCCTCAAGCAGGAATGTTTGAGTCGATTTCCTTTTCTTGCTTAGCAAGCACTGAGCTTCCTGCTTCTGGTTTGGACCTGAAGTGGAGGGTCCCAAATACCAACAGGAAGGTCATACTTGTGGTCTCCCTCCCTCGCTGAGACCTCGTGGAAACCCGAGGCCCTGGAATTTCATGTGGGTGTCCTTTCTCAAGAGATTTCCAGCTGCAATTCCCAGACCGGAGGTAGGCACTCTATTCTCCAGATCCACAACCATTCTTTCTGTTAGCTTTTCCAAGATTCCGATATTATCTTGCCAAGTGTGGGTAAAATAATTAAAAAGAGTTCCCGTGGAGAGGGGTAGGATTTTACAACATAGGATAAAATCTCCTTAATTTGAGTTGTGTCAGTAGGTTTCTACATACAGGCAAGGGAAAGGACAAGATTCACCCATCCATTCATTCATACATTCATAAATATCGAGTACCCAATGATATGCCAGTCACTGTTCTCAAACAAGGGTCTCTTCCAACATTACCTCTGAGAAGCCACTTCTATGAACTGTGGGGTGTCAACTCACCCTGCAGAGATTCAGATGGACAAATAAGATTATTACAGGAATTTATTAGTTCTACCCACATTTATGAAAACCTCATAGATGCCAAGAAACCATGGTAGTCACCGATGATGTAAAGAGGAGTACTTTACTTGTTCAGTGCTAACCATACTCTAGATGTTTTTGTGTATGGATCTTAATGTCCACAACAATCTCATAGACAGAATTGCCTCTGTTTTATAGTTAACAAAACTAAAGTTTTGAGAGGTTTTTCAACTTTCACAGGAAACAATCAGAGCCAACATTCAGCCCATCGTTTGAACATTTATCTACTGATGAGCATTTGGATGGCTTCCAATTTGGAGCCATTACAAAAAGTGATGTGATCATTCCGGCTTTTGTCTTTTCTGTACACAGGTAACATTCCTATTTTGTATATACTTAGGAGTAAAATTGCTGGGTCATAGGATATGCATATGTTCAACCGTAGCATACATTATCAGTCAATAGTTTTTTCTGACATTGTTCCTATCATTTGAATTAATTGACATGGCAAATTCTATTCCCCAAAAATGGCCACAACGATACCTTCCGTCCCACATGCTTTTCTTATACTGTAACCTTGACACTTCCTCCAGCAGCTGATAAAGTCTAGGTCCTTTCTCCTTGAACTTGAATGGACTTCTGTGACTTCCTAGATGAAGGCTGTTCAACAGAACATTCTGCAATGATGGAAATGTTCTCTTCATATTGTCTAATACAGTAGTCACTAGCCACACTGAGCACTTAAAATGTAGCGAGGATGATTGCAGAACTGAATTTAATTTGAATCCACACGGTAAAATAGCCACTAGACACACGTTCCTATGCACTGGACGATGCACGCTTAGGTCAATGGAATATGGTGGAATTAGTGTTTTGTGATTTATGAAGATAGATCATTGGAATGCCATACGCCTGGCTTTGTTCTCTTAGAAATCGCCGCTATGTTGTAAGGAAGCCCAAGCAGACCGCGGCAAGTCTCACATAGAGAAAAATCTAGGACTGTGGATCACAGACACAGCGGACCTCCCAGGCAGCAACCAAACCCGGCTCACCAGCCATGTGAGTGACCCATCTTGAAAGTGGAATCTGTAACTCCCACTTGAGCTGTTCTAGCTGATGCTGAAGGAATACAAACAGGCCATCCCTACTGGCCCCTGCCCAAATTGCTTAAGTAGCAACATAACAGTAAAAACACAGAAGTGTTCCCATTAAATTCAGGCATGAATCAAGGATGCTGATTATTACTCCTATTGCCTACAATGCTGTGGGAATTTCCTTCTAATGAATTGAGGCAAGACAACAGAAGGTATAAAAACTCTAAAAGATGAGGCAAGTTTTTCAATTTAAAAATACCTGGATAATTTCAGAAGCCTGGAAAACCCAAAAGAGTCAACTGAGAGACAAGTTATAAAGGGAGAATTTCAAAATTAATATCTAAAACCCTGTTGGTTTTACTATGTTCACTTAAGATATACATACTTATGTCACTTGAAGAAAAATCCATTAAGCAAAAGCCTCAAAGAAATCAATGCCCAGAAATAGAAGAGTGTTATGATTTATATGAATAAACTTTAAGATGCTCTATTAGAGCATGGAAGGAACTGTGAAAAACTGTAAAGTGACCCACGGAACATAAAGTACAATTTGAATTGATGGGAACTAATGTCCAGTTCTAGTGAAGATAATGTGATACTGTAAAGATGCCCATTTCACCTATGTTAATCGGTAAATTGAAGGTGATTCCAGTAATATTACCAACAGGACTGTCTCTATGAAACCAGACATTGCTAAATCTACATTCCAGGGGAAGATCAGGCAGAAACAATTTCAAAAAGACAGATAAGGGAACGGACTACATGATGAAATATTATTATGAACCCAGCATAGCTTTTCTACTGGTGCATGAATAGAAATATCAAAGGAAAAGAGAATATTGGATGAGACTCAAGTATATGGATATTTAGATTATGATAACATCAGCATTCCAATTCAGTGTGTCAAAGGTAGAATATTCAAAAACTGGTGTTGGGACAACCTACTGAGAAAAAAAATAAGGTGAGTCCTTAATGTATCACTTATTCAAAAAATTTGATCTGTATGGATGAACATTCAAAACTGGGATGAAAATGAGTTGTTCGTGTAACCTTACAGCAGTAAGTTTTTTCTAAGCAAGATACAGAATTTAGAATTTTCAACAGCCTGATAACAATAACCTCATAAGTTTTAAAAATTTCTACTTGTCACATACTAGAAACAAAATCAGTATATAACCAATCTGGGAAATATCTGCAGTGTATATGATAAGGCAAAAGGAATAATGTCCTTACAGTTTTCTTACAATTAACCTAAGGCACTAGCTCAATACAGTTATGGACAAAGGGCACAAATAACGTTCTATAGAAAAAAGTACAAATGATTTTTTAAACATAAAAATGTTTAACTTCCCTCAGAATTAGAGAAATATAATAAAACAAAAGAATATTTACTTCACAGAGGGACAGGAGGAAACGTTTTTAGTGCTGGGGAGACAGGAACATCCATTCTCTTTTCCACAAAGTTATTTGAGAATTCATTGGTATAATCCTATGGAAGGGCAATTGACAGTATCCATCAATATGCTAAACCCGAGGTTTCTTTTCAAGTGTGTAACCTAACAACTTCACTTTCATCCTGTAGGCAACTAGCACATGTGCAATTCAATACCACGACTTTTGGGGCCATATTGGTTGCAAGAGCAAACATTTAGAAAGTAGGTGACTGACTGCATGCCAACAGGAATAGATGAAGCACATGATAGCACATCTATCACAGGGACCACTTTGTAAGACTTACTGCGAATAATTTCCAGTACTGAACAATCAAAAGATGCAGTGCGGTGTTTCAAAGGATACAACAACAAAAGTGTACATCTTCAGGTTACAACTGAACAGGATCCTTCTTGATAGACACAAAAACTATGTTTTACTGATTTCTAAGATTGCTTTAGAACGGGGGTGAAGGCTTAGCTAAAAAGTTTGTCATCACTCTATAGCCATTTTTACTGCTTGTCATATTTACCATATATGTCTCCCAGTTTTTCCTCTTAAAAACAAAAATGAGGTAGAAAAAAAAAAAAGATCTACCTCCTCAAAAATATCTCCCAGCTTGGACTGGCATACCACCAGAAATTCTTTTTATGAATCAGCCTTTGGGGAAATTCCAGTCCCTGCTTCAAAGGCAACATTAGAAAAATCCATGAAATCCCAGGCTCTGCACCTACTGACGACTTCACATAGTAGCTGCCTGTTTTTCCTCCAGCTGTGTCTGAAACTGACCAGGTCTTTCAGAAACACAGCCCATATAGAGCCTACTCTGTGTTTCCTTTCACGGGGCTTACCCCTTCCTACTTGTTCTAAAGATGCTTTGTGAGTCTCTGATTGGCTTCGTATCTGATGTATTTCTCTAGCCTCCATGAACTATCTGTGAATGTTCTTTTAGATCTCTATTACAAAAATTCAATAAATATTTCTTAATTGAAACAATGAAGGTTTTATTTATTTTTTGTTTTTTTATTTTTTTAATGTTTGTTTATTTCTGAGAGAGATGGAGACAGAATGCGAGTGGGTTGGGGCAGAGAGAGAGGGAGGCACAGAATCTGAAGCAGGCTCCAGGCTCTGAGCTGTCAGCACAGAGCCTGACGTGGGGGTCGAGCTCTCGAGCTGTGAGATCATGAAGCCGAAGTCAGACGCTCAACTGACTGAGCCGCCCAGGCACCCCATGAAAGTTTTGTTTTTAAAATCAAATTCAATGTGGGGAAGGAAAATTATCCTTGTAGCACTGCCATAGAATTTACCACAAGCTAGGCAGTGTTCCAAACACACACATGTATGAATAACAATATGTTACATACAGTTATGTCTATACTTTATATATAACCTATATATACTTACCCAGCTAGAATAGGTTGAGATGAGCTTTGAATGCATACAGTCTTGCTTCAGTGTATACAATGAGTGTTCTCAACTATGAGGCTCCATTTTCCCACTGTCCATCTCCCTTCTTGTCCTCACTCCCTCCTTGACTGGCCTGAACTCTGTGACCCACCATTGTGTTCCTTCTTTCACAAAACGCCTCCTCTCTCTGGCCCTCATGGTTCTCTCTGGGCAAAACTCCAACCCAGTCAAGTCCAAAATGCTGTCTCTTCAGGCTGACGGGGCTGGCTAAATGCACACAGCCCTGCTCATGGGTTATACTTTCCACATACAACTCAACCTCCAAGAGGACCCTCAGTCCCCTGTCACACTCCTGCTGTATGCCTCTGGATCTGGTTATTCTTCTAGATGACTGTATAGACCATTTTGCTCTTCAATCCAACACCACCTTCTCCCCCAGCCTCCCAGGTGGCTGATGACTTGGCCTTGTATTTCTCGAAGAAAATGTCCACAGGGGCCAGGTAGCTAACATAAACCACTGAACTAAAAGCATCGCCTATGGAATGGTAAGGACCAAAGTTGCCTCCCAAGTGCAAAACCCATGTCAATGGTCTTCCTGCTACTCAGCTCGTTTATCATGGCCGTCCGTGAAGTAGGCCAGCCTGGGCAGCCAGAAAGTGGAATCTTTTCAAGAGAATTTGAAGGTTCAGATTTTGCTGCAGAATTTCCCAATTTTAAATACTTTGGCGGGGGGGGGGGGGGATATTTCCACAAGTTGGAATATACCCTGTAGGTACCCCATTTCTAACTCTGTAGAGAAATGTGAATCAAGAGGAGCCATTTATTATTTTAATAGAACTTCAAAGAAGGCCACCAGATTTCTAAGAAAGAGTTTCAACTCGAGCTACCATGGATTCTCAAGCATTTTCTCTTTAGGCTGCTGGGATCAGTTTAGAATCCCAGAAGGAATTTAGGATTATTTGAGATGTTAATAAAGAGATGGTTTTTCATGGTGTGGGTGTAGAGAAACCGTGTACCCCGGGGCTAATAACAGGATTGTGCTTGCACTAAGAGGGACACCGATTAGGTACATCACAGAACATCCATAAATTTGTAGTTCTGTGAGCGAACATTTTTTTCCAGCAGACCCAGCCAGTCCTGAAACCTAGGTGTAAACTCAGAGAATCAACATTCCGTCCTCATTTTCCACCGACCCCTATCCCTTCCCTGGCAAAACCCAACTGGAGTCCAGAGGACAGGACATACACTACTACGCTGGTCCGTAGGTGTTCACTTGCCAAACAGGGAGTGGGTTTGGGGAGGAAAATGAAAGACCAAGCAGCAAACCACCATCCTCCTTGTAAAATACGAACTAAAACTATTCTCCTTTTGTAGTTGAGAAAACAGAGACAGGTTTATTAACTTCGGCACTGTCACAAACACTAACTGATGCAGCAGCCTGCTCATCCTAAGTCCACAGCATGAAAACACTTTTCCATATGGTCCCTTCACCATGAAATTCTATAGTATATGTAAAATTTATTTGGAAAAAAAAAAAAATCACTTAGAGAATTCAATTTGTTTTACATGCTAAACTAATTACTTCATTCAGAGGAACTGATTTACCAGAAAGCACACATTTATACATTCAACCCATATTTACTGAGTGTCTGTGGTGCTGTGCTCAGGGGTGAACAGCAGGGACAACAGCCCTGCTTTCACAGGACAGAGCCTAGATTTTAGTATCAGACGGTAGAGAGACAATACAAATACATACACAGACGCTTTTCAATAACAAGATCTAGAAGAAAACAAACGAAAATAGAGTAATGCTGTAGACCAAGGGGTCAGACTGCAGTCTACTGGCCAAATCCAGCCCACTGCCTGGCTTGGTATGGTCTGTAAACAAAGAGTGGTTTTTACAGTATTTTCAGTTGTTGGAAAGATATGAAAAGTAGAATAATATTTTGTCACACCTGAAAATGATAGGGAATTCAAATTTCAGTGTCTGTAAATAAAGTTTTATTAGAACAGAGCCCCGCTTACCTGTTTTCATATTATCTATGACTTCTTTCATGCTACAATGGCAGAGCTCAGTAGTTACAACAGAGACCATATGGCCTGCAAAGCTTAAAATATTTACTATCTGGCCCTTGACAAAAAGTGACTCCTGGGGGTATGAAGGACTTTAAATTGGGTGGTCAGGAAAAACCTCTCGAAAGAAGTATGCATTACGACACGAAGTCAGAGAAGAGGGCTTTATGTTACTTTAAATTGGGCTGTCCTACAAAATTTTCTTTAAGAAATAGTCTAACAACCGTTCTGACTGTTCTAGTACCCACCCACCCCCCCCACCAAGGAAAATAAATGGCATACTTCAGCCATCATCCACCCATAGGCCAAGTTTCCAAAATATAGAAATTTTGGCTCCAACAGGAATATTTCCAAAAGGTTATATATGAAAACAAGGAGAGGAATTATTGTTATAACACCACGGGTGAGCTTTTTCAGCCAAAGATTGCATATGTTATTTTGATTTTAGACCATCGGATAGATTAATCAGAACCCTCCTTAGAAGCATTTGAACCAAAGGAAACTTGTCTTTTCTGCCAAAAGTCCACTGAGTCATTAACAGAATATAATAAAGATTTGAGGCTTTAGTTTTGGAAAAGTTGTCATAAATTCTCCCTGGGAGGAACGTTCATCTAGGAACTTTTGCAAATTCCACCCATATTTTAGGTGGAGACTGGATCAGGCTGATGTGCGAGTTGAGGAGACCTAACGAAACCTCCTCAATCATCCAACTCATGTGCCATTAAAGAATCGCCCCCCCCAAACTAAGGCAAAGAGAAAAGAGAATGGGCCCAGGGGCTCATTAGGGACTGCCACTTTAGATACACAGTCTCATTTTCACATGAGAACACAATCTTTACAACATTTGGTGTGAAAAATTAGGGGAGTAATTATCATCATCTCCCATTTTACAGAAGAAGCTTCATAAAGGAAGCTTATGAGGTTTAAATACCTTGCTGAAATACATAGGATTAGTATGAATCCTCTGTGAAGGTTGGAACATGAATCCTGCATGAACAGTCATTCCAGTATTTCTGTGGTGATTGTCATCTCTCAGCCTGTGCTCACTTGCACACTTTCTAGGGTGCTTGCTTGTGCGCTCGTGCTCTCTCTCTCTCTCTCTCTCTCACACACACACACACACACATACTGCTACTTTGTTTCTTGGCACGTGGGAAAACAAACTTATTATCTCCAACACGGGCTTTTTTGTCAATCAGGCCTGGATTAAAATCCTGGCTAACTAACCAATGAGCAGGTTCATAGCGAGTTACTTACCTTTTAGCGTCTTCACCGATAAAAACTATTTTTAGCACGATTTATCCACTCACCTTTATTGAACTACCTTTATCTGCTTTTTCATCATCTACCCTCATTGAACATGTCCAAGATAATTTCCTTAAGAATATGTGCAGTGTGTAACAAATTAAAAATCCACACACATATCAGGAAAAAAAACAGGCAAAAGAGAAGATACAGTTCCCAGAAAAACAAACAAGCCGACTATACTAATTAGCATACTAGTATACTAATGACATTGGTCATTAAAGAAATGCTAACTGACGCAAACAAAACGTGAGGTTTATCTGATGGGTAAAACTTTGCAGGATTAAGGGGCACCTGGGTGGCTCAGTCGGTTGAGCGCCCGACTTTGGCTCAGGTCATGATCTCGCAGTCCATGAGTTCGAACCCCGCGTCGGGCTCTGTGCTGACAGCTCAGAGCCTGGAGCCTGCTTCCGATTCCGTGTCTCCCTCTCTCTCTGCCCCTCCCCTGCTCATGCTCTGTCTCTCTCTGTCTCAAAAATAAATAAACACATTAAAAAAATTTTTTTAAAAAGAACTTTGCAAGATTAAACCTAACAGGGTTGGAAAATTGGTAGGAAAAATTGGCACTGCTCGTTAACAGTTGGTGACTGATACTGGTCTATTTCAAGCCAAGATTCCCATCTTGAGTTTCCTCCCATTTAACATTTAATTATTGAATGTCCAGCTCAAGAAAGCTGCCATTGGCAAAGTACTTATGTACTTTATGGGAGAGAATTCTATCCCATTGAATGATATCAATCCTATCAAGTGAACAATATATTCATTTATCATTTTAAAATTGGAAAAAAAGAAAAAAGCAGCTCAGTGCGGTTCAGCAACCTATCCAACTTCGTCTGGAAGTAGGAGACTCGGTGTTCATAAGACACTACTGATTGATTAAATATCCCAAGGAAATGGTCTCTACCTGTTCTAAAATCTGTCCTGCTTTTCTATGCCTACATGATGTATTCTCACTGGGCATAAAATAGTCTCACTGTGTCTCACCCATGGTATCAAGCCCGCTTATCGCACATGAAGAATTTGTTGAATTAACATAGCTATTCTTATAGCAGCCTTCCCTGATCGGAGTTTAAAGTTCTGAGGTTAAAGAAGCAACCCGTTTTTTGAAGCACTGACCTTTGCAAAGGCTCGTTGTTTGTCCTTTTGTTAATTCCTCTCATAAACGGAGCCATCAGAGTCGGCGTTAACCACCTCTTACAGTTTGGCAGGAAAGCATCTCGATATTACTTCAATCAAGATTTTCTTACCCTTAATAGTCGGGGAGAAATAAAACATGCTTTCAGATAAAAACCAAGAGAGCTTTTGGCCCACAGATTATCACGGAAATAACCATTAGGAGATATTTCAGCTGGAAAAATATGAATTCAGAGGTAAATCACGGAATTCAAGAAACAATACCCAAACTGGCAGTGTGTCAATAAATGTAATTAAAAATCGATCGCAGAGGCCACAGCTGTGACTCCTGGGCCTCGGGCTTCCCCCTGAAGCATAAGCCTGCTGGCTCCCAGCCACCTGCAGCTGCCTGGGCACCGCAGCACACGGCTTTAGAATCCCCTGCACCTGGCAGCAGGTGAATTGTGGGTGATTGCACCTGCTGGGACTTTGCCATCGGTCTACCCGGACCTGGGGAGGAAGAACCAGCAGCGTGTCGTCCCCTCCACCTCTACCAATATTTTTAGACTGCAGGGACTAGTTTTGGGGCTCCTGCTAAGTTCCAGGAAGGAGGCATGCCACTGTCTGAACCCCGCTCCGAGGCCGTCTTTCTTGCCAAGGCGATTCTTCTCCCCAAACCCTGCTACACCTAGAGCTTTCCAGGAATAGCGTGGAAGGGACCTAGAGCCAGTGAGGGACCTAGGTCAGCTAGGGAGTAGTCCCAGGAGGCGGTGGTACTAGGAAAGGCCATGCCGGAGTGCAAACAAAATTGTAGTGGAGCAGTACAACTGTTAATGAATGAGAGAAATGGAAAGCGTTGCCAGAAGGAACTTCCTGGATCAGAGGTAGTTCGCGTTCAGGTTACCTACTGACAATACGTGCTAAAACATCAGCTGGACCGGCTAATCTGCAGATGTAATACCAAGGTGGGAAGTTCAGCTTGGACTTGAATCAGATGTGTCCGGTTCAAGTTTAAACAATTTAACAGCGTGATGCCTCTGCATTTACTACTATGTTCGGATGTGCAAGGATAAGCAGATGGACTGGAAGCCCCTCAGAAGGACACTGTTTACCTTCACCTGGTCCATCTGCTCTATACATCAACACCATCTCTGTCTTAGGTTGGGCTACAAAAATCGCACAGGCTAGGTGGCTTGAACAATGGGAACTTACTTTCTGGGAGTTCTGGGGGCTGGAAAGTTCAATATCAAGGTCTGGCAGAGTTCAGTTTCCGGTGAGAATGCTCTGGGTTGTAGCCACTTACCTGGTCCTTGAGCCCTTCTGGAAAGAGAGGTAGGAAGGGAGTCTGGCTCTCCCTCTTCCTCTTATAAAGCTACAGTCCAATCAGATTACGGCTCCACCCTTATACTGCTTTTAACCTTAATTACCTCCTAAAGATCCTCAGTTAAGGTCACATGGGGGGGGGGGGTTGGATTTCAACTTACAAATTTTGGGTAAGACACAATTTAGTCCGTAGCACTCACCATTAACAAATGTACCTTTACCATCTGGAGACTGCCTTTATCTATCCATAAGACCAAAGGTTACTTGGAGAAATACAAATTCCACGCGTGATTGTTACTTTTGAAAAAAACTACGCCTCACATGGCGTATCTCTGAATGCAGCTATGTAAAAGAGAATCACACTTACGGGGCTGTTCCGGAATTCCTTCCAAGAGCAACTGAAGTCAATCTAATTCATGTGTGTGACCTTACCCTGATAACCAGGCACTTGAATCTACCCCAAAAGCATCACCTGAGGGATGTTTCCCTTCTTAAGCAAACCCTAGTGAAGGCTGCAGGTGCCTGTTAACAAAATTAAATGCTTTTCTGGGGCTCCTTTCGATTAGGTCAAAGGTTCTAGCAATGGCAGTAGATGAAGAGCTCTTCATAAAGGCATTGAAGATGTGGAGGGAACCAAGATGACACAATGATTTGATTTTGTATGGTTGGTGATCAGAGATATTTTAGAACATTTTAAAAATTTTATTTAATTTTGATGAGAGAGAGAGAGAGAGCGAGCGTGAGTGCACATAAGTGGGGGAGGGCAGAGAGAGGGAGAGAGGATCTGCATTCTCAGTTTAGAGCCTGATACGGGGCTCCAACTCATGAACCGTGAGATCATGACCTCAGCTGAAGTTGGACGCTTAACCAACTGAGCCACCCACGTGCCCCCAAGAACATTTTATATTTTGCATTCCTGTGTACCTAAAAGTTTTGTCAAAGTAATCATGCTTGTGAGTATTTATCCCTCATTTGTGGAATGAACCAATCAACCAAAAGGGTCACCATAAAGTTCTGTATTTATTTTTTGTCTTTTTACTACAGTTATGAACTCTCTCCTGTGAATGATTACTATCACAAGGTATTTAAAGGGAGCCTGATTTCAGAATTATTTCAAACTGGTGCAACAAAAAGTCTTTCTTTTCCTTTAAGGCTAAAGACAAGGACGTCATACTGTACAGGTGCAAGTCAATCACAATACAACCAATGTGGTGTAGATAGACCTTCACCCTGTTGAAGTAGGTATATCCTAACCTGTTGCCATTGACTGTTTCTTTTTCAAAACACCTTTAGAAATTTCCAAGCTGTCCCTGAGTTGTTTAGCCACGAACATAGGCAGTGGTCTCCCTTCTGCCATGAAGAATACTTCAACTTAATTTTTTCCAGATACCTGCCTGGAAAATCTGTACTTATTGCTGTTACAATTTTATTAGAATACATTAAATAAAAAAATGACTTTAAAAATCAATGACATAAATATACTCCTATTTTGTGTGTTTAATAAAAAGGTATTTCTTTCAGTCACCAAAAAAAGACTAAACTGAACATGACTGACAGCTCCCAGTTCGGGCAAAAATGTTGAACAGTTACAGGGCAGGTAGATGTATACAAGTTTATATAAGAACTTTAGAAAATCTTTAACAGCAACATTGAACAAATGCATACCCTACGATTCAGTGTATCAGTTAGTGATTTCCGCATAGTTCTAACTAACAAAATCTTTTGTGTCCTATAGCAACAATCATTAATCTAGCTCATGTAAATGAAGGACAGCTGGGTTTTAGTTGTTCTAGGTTGGGCTCACACGGCCTTGTCTCCAGACCATGAGTTAAATTTCCCAGGATATGTTCTTTTCAGAGCCCCAAATGGACAAGCAGAAACAGTATATGCCTCTTAAGGTCTAGGCTCAGAACTGGTAACTGAAGCTTCAACCCACATTGCTTCAACAAAGTAAGGTGTTATGTCCAAGTCTAATGTCAATAGAGCAAAGAAATATATCCTTGACATACATGAAGACTTTGAAGATAGTTCAATGGAAACATAAATGCAAAGACTTAAAAAAGAGAGTAAATTAAAGGAAAAGAGAGATATCTAATGGTTTAACATATGAGTAATTCCCAAAAGAAGAGAGTACTGAAAAAAATAAAAATATGTAAAGACATTGAATATCAATAAGCAAAATGCAGTTATATTTTTCAACACCAGCCCAGGCAGGTAAAAAATATATATATAAATAGTACATGCTATTTATAAAAGTGCCCAAAAAATTAGAACCAAAAAATTACCCTAATGAAAGATAGACATGATATTTATTGGGAAATTTAATATATTCTAAACAATATTAAAGTAAACCTAAGTCAATTGAGAAATATGGCCTATTTATGGATAGGAAAAAATACCATAAATACCTCATTTTCTCTGAATTGATTGGCAAATAAGGTTTAAGATCAACCTTTCTATATAGACTTAGTTATGCTAATTTAGACTACATAGAAAAGAGCCATGAAAAATTAACATAATTTTGAAGGTGAACAAGTTTGGGGTAATTTTCCTAAATGATACCAAAATTTATTATGAAGCTATAGTATACAAATCAGTGTGAGATGCTGAGATAGGCAAATAGATCAAAATAGACCCTATAAAGTGATAGGTACATATGGGAAAATTTGATTCAACACAGCATACACCGCCATACAAATAAGGTAGAATGGAATGTCAATAAAAGTATAATATACCATGATATAAGATGCATCTAAGGTGGTACTTAGTGGTAAATTCACAGCTTAGAGGCATTTATTTACAAACTAGAAGGACTAAATACAAATGATGAAGGATTTATATTTATTGGATAAACAATACATTTAAAGACAATATAAGAAATATAGTAATATAATAAAATGTCAAAAAATGCAGTGAATATAAAACAATAAAAAAGTATATGTTTATTATACTTGGGGTACTTATTATTTCCAACTATTTTCAGCTTCCTGTTTCTTGACTGTTCAATAAGACAATTTTATAAAGAAGAGGTACATGAGTAAGAAAGGAGAAGACAAAAACTATGTAAACTGAAGATAATGTAACTGTCAGAAAAAAACAAATATAAGAAAATGTGTAAATAATTGTTAGAAAAAATGAGAAACACCAGGGAGTTTTCAGGTATATGATAGTCATATAAAAAAAAAAACCAAACAATAGCATTCCTATTTGCCAATATAACTGACTGGGAAACATAACAAACAAATGATTAGTATGTAGTAAGTATATCTATAAATCAGTAAGATAAAAACAAAGAACAAATAGAAAAATGTGCAAAAAATATGAACCAGATATTCACAGATGAACTAATCCGAGTGTACAAGAAACATGAAAATGTCCTCAACTTCACTAACAATCACATGACTTCTCATTGATATGAGATACTTTATACCGATTAGAATGACAATATTTTCAAAGTATTAAGATAGTAAATATTGGTAAACAAAATAGCAAATATTGGTAAAGATGTCACTGGGTAGAACTCATCCACCTTTGATGGGAGTGAAAAAAAATGGGATAATTAGTTTGGAAATAATTCCGCAGAATCCAGTAAGGTTGAAGATGTGTCTGTCATGTGACCTAGGAATTTCCCTCCTATGTATCTAACTTACAGCAACTCACTCACAGCTACACAAGGACCCATGTGTAAGAATGCATGTTATAACCGTGTTGGTAATAACACAAGTTGATAGGCACCTAAACAGTCTTCAAACCGTGGCACTTTTACAGAATGGAATACAGTGCAACAGCTAAGATTAAGTGAAAAAGAACTACATGTTTTTTCCGGGTATGTTTCAAAAGCAATTTCAGTAAAATAAAACAAAAACAAAAGCAAATTGGAGGGTAATAGGTACCATATGATAACGTGTAAACATAATTTAAAATGTGCAAAATAATTTTGAATACATAAGATCAGCATTTTTCAAAAGTTGTTGGAATAAGAAACAAAATTATGGATAATGATGAACTCTGTTCAATTGGTGGAAGGCATGAAGGAAAAAGGATCCTGGGGATCCAAGCATATCTGCTATGTTTTAGAACTTAACAAATTAAATATGAGAAAATGTTAAAATTTTGATGTTGGCTACACAGATATTATTCTATTGTTTTATGTCATTTTATGCTTGTATGAACTATATTATAATGAAAATCCTTTTTAAAAAACTAGAACTATGTTAGCCAAAAAAAAAAAAAAAAGTTAGCTCTTTCAATGTGGTCCCAAATCCATACATTTTTATTGTTTTTTAAAAAATTGTTTACTTACTGAGAGTTTTTCCCAACTATTATATAGCAAACCATTGCTGGATGGAACTCTGTAACCAATTTTCTAGGTCCAATAGAATTCTGTGTCCAGCAAAAGGCTAAATTTCTGTTTCAGGACTTAATTGTACTTAGAGGCACTCAAAGAGGGAATTTTTAAAATTATCTAGATGACTACTTTTTTAAAACTTTTATAACAAAGTTTTGTTTTCTTTTCCAATGAATTCTTACCCAAAGTCCTATATATAAAGCATGTATAAATGGATCTGCTTTGAGCCACTAAATCTCTTCTGGGCTAAATGGAACCAGGGCTCCTTGGAGAAATGGCTGATTGTAGTCTGGGGCAGGGAACATTCTAGATGAGCCTGGAGCACCTTGGCCAGAGTAAAGAGGCACTCAGAGACTAATGGTATCATATCAAAAGGACACAGGAGACAATTCGTAGGAGCTCTTACCGGCCTCAGATGGGACATTTGGGAATCAAGAATAATGAATTGTGATGTATTAAAACACATCCAATACATCACAATTTACAAGTTGCAAATGATACTACAAACCAAAACAAACACAAGACAAGACCAACAATCCTCAGTCATGACCACAGAAAGTTGCTTGAACACAAACACTACTCTGAAAATTCAAAAGTACCAGGAAAGATTCAAGCAAACAAAAGTAGGAGATGCAGATGACTGCCTTCTTATGTTTTCCTTGCCCTGAAAACCTCTGGTTGAAAATCACTGATAGAGGCCATCCTTCCATTGGACACTGAGAAACCCTCTAAGAAAGTTCCAGCAGGGGCTCTGCTCACACTATCAGTCTGCCAGTGCTGGGGGGTGGATTCCTAACCCCCGCCCTCTTGAGCTGCCCATTGAATCTTTCACAACATTGCCTTTGAGAATACTTTTCTGTAAAGAAAACTGAAGTTTGTGTTTCTACAGCTTTTATCAGTTGAGTCCTTTTCTCCAATCATGCATTAAAAATAAAGACCCTAACGCTCTTCAACATAACCATCTTTTAGGTGCATGCAGGCAGCTCCCAGGTATCCACCTGTCAGCTCTATATAGTATATCGCCAGTTCCTCCTCCTCCCCCTCCCCTTCCTCCTCCTCTTCCTCCTCCTCCTCCTCCTCCTCCTCCTTCTTCTTTTTTGTTTATTTATTTCGAGAGAGAGAGAGAAGGTGCACAAGCAGGGGAGGGTCAGAGAGGGAGAGAGAGAGAGAATCCCAAGCAGGCTTTTCACTGTCAGTGCAGAGCCCTATGTGGGGCTCGATCCCATGAACTGAACCGTGAGATCATGACCTGAGTCGAAATCAAGAGTGGGACGCTTAACTGCCTGAGACACCCAGGCATCTCTCTAGTTCCTTCCTTTAACTCTTGACCACATAACATGGTTTTTGTTCCCTCCTCATCTGGCCCCCCTGGATGGATGATGTTCCATTTTATCTTTCCCTCTGTTATACTGTGCACTTAGAATTAAAGGGGAAATTTCCTTCCATGTGGGACATGACTAATACAGCATAATGAGGAATTAGTATTAATACTTGTTAACATAGCCCATATGATCACTTGGCTATGTAATACAGTCACACACACACACACACACACACACACACACACAAAAAGCACTGAGCATAACTTTTTAGGTTTGAAAATCTGGTGCTACTCAGTAATCACTGTACAATTTAAAAAATTTCAACAAGAAGAAGGAAGAATGATTTCACCCTCAGGAACTCATCTTGGGTACATTTTATACACATTGCAACAGGGATAAACCCCCTTATGTTGGGAATAGGGTTTTGTTTTCCTTCATGCCTTGCAATTTGTGCCTGAGACTTAACGCCATGTGAGAGATGCTGAGAACATATCCATTTTCTATGCTTCCTGAGAACAATTTGGCAGGCTCTTGGTGAAAAAATTACTGTACGCTATTGTCCTCATGAAAAATTGATTTGTTGTATTTTATTAGTAGTTTTTACATGCACAAAGAGGAAACAAGAACAATATGTAATTGAGATAATTGGGGGTACTGAATATTCTCATGCTGGGAACCTTTAAGCTTTAGGTCAGGTTTTGAACATGGCCTGCAGAACTTCTGAAAGAAATGGAAGGAATTATGTGGCCTGGTTCCTCAGTTTACAGTGTGCTCAAGAAAGACGAGATCTTTAGGTCCGGGAAGGAAGTGAGAGCTGAGAATAAATGCCTCTTACAAAGGAGACATCTCATACGTGCTAGCTACGAAGTTCATTGTTCCCATTCGAGTGTAACAAAAGGTCATCAGAAAGGACCACTTAAGATATATTCTAAATCTAGTAGACTGTGCCCACACTAACTTTTCCACAATCTCTCGGATGCTTTTAAGTGTTTGAAATTATTATTTGATGTTTAAGAATTGTGTTTTCCTAAGATGAGCACTCTGCTCTGAGCGGTTCAAAATGAGAAAGAATAGGGTTAGGAGATACTGGGCAGAAACACAGAGAGCAGCAGAAGCAAGCAGAGTACCCTGAAGGACCGAAGATGTAAAGGCTGTGGTGTCACAGAACAAGCGTTAATACGAAAGTTCCATTCATTCCACAGTGTTTACAACCAAACGAATGCTGTGAGCCTGGTGCTATGCAAGATGGAGGAGAACAATGCGTAGTGAGTAAGTTTGGGTTTGGGCCTTCTTGCAGTTGACAGTCTAGTGGGGAAGACAGACATGAAACCAATAAATTGCAGAAAACATTAATTAATTGTCGTTGTTATACATGATATGACGGAAACTTCAGATTTCTGACAAGAATGGTCTTGAATCCGATCTGGGGTGGAAGGTGGAAGTTAAGGGAGAATGGGGCTAGCCACGGGAAAGGGGAGCTGTGCGCACAGGGAACTTTCTCCAGGCTGGAAAGAAAAGGATCTGTGAAAGCCCTGAGGCCGGCTGGGCACATTCAGGGACATGTGTCCGGAACAGAGTGAAATCCTATGAAAGAGACAGAAAGTGAGGTTGCGGGGGACAGGCTGGAGCCAGATCGCTCAGGGCTTTGCAGACTTTGTGAGACTTTGCCTTAAAAACAATGGCTGTCAATGTAGATTTTGAAGTAAGTAATACAGTTACATCTTCAAGGTTAAAATATCATGTTGGAGACACACGGCTGGCTCAGTCAATGGAGCCTGTGACTCTTGACCCAGGGGTTGTGGGTTTGAGTCCCACATTGGGTGTAGATTCCTTAAAAATAAGATCTATCTTGCCATTTGCAACTATGTGGATGGAACTGGAGGGTATTATGCTAAGTGAAATTAGTCAGAGAAAGACAAAAATCATATGACTTCACTCATATGAGGACTTAAGAGACAAAACAGATGAACATAAGGGAAGGGAAACAAAAATCATATAAAAACAAGGAGGGGGACAAAACAGAAGAGACTCATAAATATGGAGAACGAACTGAGGGTTATGGGAGGGGTTGGGGAAGGGGGGAGGGGCTAAATGGGTAAGGGGCATTAAGAAATCTACTCCTGAAATCATTGTTGCACTAGATGCTAACTAATTTGGATGTAAATGTTAAAAAATAAAAAATTAAAAAGAAGTATCATTTTGGTTATGATAGGTCAAAAGGAAAAGGTTTCTTTTTTTGTGAATTCTTTTTCTGTTGAGTGACCCCAGGTAAGGATCTTCAGGTAGCTGAGCCTTGGCAAATGCACTGGCAGAATCGAGGGAAGAAATGAAGTAAATGTGAAGACCTCACACCTCTTTAAGTCTGTGACCTGAATTACCCTGACATTCTCACTTTGTTCCTGTGCCTTGGCAAATTTGATTTCCTTTAACTGTTAGCAGTAACTCCTACACCAGCTCTTAAGAGACTTTGCTTTTTGAGAACCATGTCTCAAAAGCATGAGTGTCAAATGCAGCTGTGAATTGGAAAGGAGGGGAACACAATTATCATTTATGCAGACGGTGTAACTGTCTCTCCAGATATTCTAAGCTTCACTCATAAAACAGTAAAGACTAAAAAGAGAGCTTGGAATGGAGGGCTAGGTATCAAGAAATCTTCATATAATCAAGAGATTTTCTGCATCCCGGCAATAACTGGGCAGAAAATAGAAAAAAACTGATTTATAATAATAAAATACATCTGTAGTGGGTTGAACGGACACCCCTCAGAAGTGTCTTTGCAGAGAGGTCTTGAGATGGATCTACCGTGGCTCACCTGCGTGGGCCCTATATCCAAAGATGACGTCTTTATAAGGGACAGATGAGAGAGGCATGAATAAGCAAGAGGGAGAAGTCCATGTGAAGACAGAGGAGCCCTTGGGGCCAGAAGCTGGAAGTGGCAAGGGAGGCATCTTCCCTGAGACTTGGAAGGGCACACATTCCCACTGACACCTTGATTTTGGACTTCGGGCTTCCAGAATAAATTTCTGTTGTTTTCAGTGAGCAACGTTGTGACTTGTCACATCATCCACAGGCAAATAACACAGCGTCAAAGTCTCTTTCCTGTTCTCCTTCTGTGTGTCTTATCCCGGTGAAGAAGACGACTATCCATGTGAGCCTGGATCATCTGGTTGCTCTCTCTTTGCGGCAGGGACTAAATGACCCAATGTGCGGCCAAGATTATTCTCTCCCCACAACCTGATGCCAAGTGCTCTGGATTGCAGGATGGTTAACAGTAAGCTTGAAGAAAGAAAATCAGCTTCCAAATATGAGGCCATTCTTTAATAGCCACTGTACGGCCCTTAAATTTGGAACTACTGGCCTCTCTTTGCTGCCATTCATACTTTTATTTTACATGAGGACTTTTGAGAGGGGAGAGACTACATTGTTAGCAAAACTCAATAGCACTGCTTGTGTGTGTATAAAAAGAAATGATGAGTGCATGGCTGGCTCGGTCAGTAGAGCATGTGACTCTTTTTTTTAATGTTTATTTATTGATTTTTGAGAGAGGGAGGGAGAGAGAGAGAGAGACAGACAGACAGAATCTGAAGAAGGCTCCAGGATCTGAGCCATCAGCACAGAGCCTGACGTGGGGCTCATGAACCGTGAGATCATGACTTGAACTGAAGTTGGAGGCTTAACTGACTGAGCCACCCAGGCACCCTGAGCCTGTGACTCTTGATTTTGGGGCTCTGAGTTCGAGCCCCATGTTGGTGGGGGGGAGAAGATTGTACTTAAAAACAAATCTTAGGGGCGCCTGGGTGGCTCAGTCGGTTAAGTGTCCGACTTCGGCTCAGGTCACAATCTCGCGGTCCGTGGGTTCGAGCCCCGCATCGGGCTCTGTGCTGACAGCTCAGAGCCTGGAGCCTGTTTCCGATTCTGTGTCTCCCTCTCTCTGACCCTCCCTCGTTCATGCTCTGTCTCTCTCTGTCTCAAAAATAAATAAACGTTAAAAAAAAAAATTAAAAAAAAAAAACAAATCTTAGAAACTTTTCAAAGAAAAAAACGAAGAATGTGGAATTAGAAGACGTACTCGTGAATGAAGCTGCTTTTTTGCTTCATTTCTTGCAACATTTGCTTTGCCTCCTTGAGCCTCTGGTTGTTCATTTAGGAGATGGAATTAAGATTCATTCCAATTTATCTTATGAAGTTGGTTTTGAAGACCAAGGGAATTAATGAAATTGAACACACCTTAGTAAACTACAAAGTGTTAAAAAAAACTTTAGTTAATATTATCCAGCATTTAGTTTCTCCCTCTTTTCCCTCATCACATCATTCCTCCTCCTGACCTTCCTTCCTCACTGTCCCAAAGTTAGAATGAGTGTTTCCTTCATGCTGGTGCCCCAGGGCGATGGAAAACAACAACACAGTCCTGCCTTCAGAGAAGTATTTCATTCTTACTGGGTTGCAGACACAAAAACAGATAATTACAATGTCATTTTGCACCTTACATAATAACTTCATGAAGTGGGGGGAAGTCACTCTGTGGGGGAGTCAGCAAGGATTCACAAGAGGGACTGAGAGGGCCAGTGGAGATTTCCAGAAAGGGCTTTTCCAACCGAAAGTAAGAACATTGACAAACATCACGAGGGCATGAGAGAAGGGCCAATTCAGGGAATTTGCAAGTAATCCTAGTTTCGCCGAAGCGTGAGTTATTGAGAATAGAGTGATTTAAATTATGGGGCGCCTGGATGGCGCAGTCGGTTAAGCGTCCGACTTCAGCCAGGTCACGATCTCACGGTCCATGAGTTCGAGCCCCGCGTCAGGCTCTGGGGCTCTGATGGCTCGGAGCCTGGAGCCTGTTTCCGATTCTGTGTCTCCCTCTCTCTCTGCCCCTCCCCCGTTCATGCTCTGTCTCTCTCTGTCCCCCCAAAAAAAAATAAATAAAAAAACGTTGAAAAAAAAAATTTAAAATAAATTATTATTTAGTCTGGGGCTAAACAGGAAGGACGATACTGCCATAAAGAGGAGTGTAGTCTTGAACTACTCACATCAAGTTCCTTAGCCTTGGTTTCTTCATCCATCAAGTATGAGCACAGAACCCATCTCACAGTGTTGAGGATTCAAGAGAGCACCTTGTAGGATGTCTGACAGAGGAGGCACTCAGAGCAGGAAATTAATGTTCCCTTTCCTCCATAATCTTGGAAAACTTTCAAATCTCAAACTTCTAAAACTTCAGGTGGCAAACTGCTCTAACTTCTGCCCTCCCTTACAGTGTATTGAAAGAACAACACTCTACGAGAGGCGGGATAATACGGCAACAAGACACATTTCCCCCCATGATATATGTCTTTTTCCGTTAGTGCACCACTTGGGTAATCAGGTGGAAGAGGTCTTTGGGGGCAAATGGCTAAAAGATAGGAGGGAAAAAGACAACCTCTCTGAGACGTCTTTGCTCGAAGGGTTTCTCTTCCTGAGCCCAGTGATCCTGGATCTTACTACCCTTTAGTGCATCCAGAATGTTCATGCTGAAAGCATTTCCTGTGGACAGTGATGCCGCTGAGAGGAGTGAATTCCAGGTCATTACATCCCTTCTTTATGAGAATTCACTGAAGCTGCCTTGAAGTCCAGTGTGGCTGTCTGGCCTTTTGAACTTTTCAGAAGAGGGAGGTGTTGGGCGAACACCAGCAACCTAGGTGAGATACCTACTTGTGCGAAGGAGTTTCTGTGTGTGTCTCATCTTTTCTTCAGGTCTGTTCCCGATTCTTATTT
Source organism: Neofelis nebulosa (assembly GCF_028018385.1). NCBI lineage: Eukaryota > Metazoa > Chordata > Mammalia > Carnivora > Felidae > Neofelis > Neofelis nebulosa. Next base: position 71,379,705 of record NC_080795.1, on the reverse strand, counting down.
TCAAGGGCTTTTGCTCCAGTGTTTCCCAGGTCTTCTCCATCTTCTGTCAGCTTCAGATTTTAGTTTGCTGGCTGTCAGCCACTCAGGCTCATTTAAAAGGAATCTAAAAACTCTCTGCATTTCTGAATCAGGTGCAGAGTTAATGTGCTGGAGTTTTCCTTAGATTGTGTTTGTTTTTCTGGTGTCCCCTGAGGGTGAGGACATATGGAAGATCTTAGCTGAGGTTCGCATACGGGGTTCCGGGAAGACCGGGCTGTGACATCTGTCACCTCGCTGGCTGCCGGGCTTGATGCAGTCGATTGGCTGGCTGGGGGAGGGGTGTGGGGAGCAGAGTTGCATGCCTTCAGCACTGATGCCTGTAATTTGAAACAAGGGCTCATAGGTTGTTGGAGGGAGAAGCGACGTTAAAGGTTATGATGTCCAATCCCCTCATTGTAGACATCAGAGAACGGAGACCGAGGACATTGGACAGTCTTATCCAAAATCTCACCTAGCAAGTAATTCCCATTTTGGAATCAGATTCTTTGTAAGTGTGCAAAACAACGTGGTTTGGTAGAAAGAAAGCAGATTTTGCAGTTAGACACGCATGTCTTTGTATCACTGCTCTGCTCCCTTCTGGGGATGTGACCTTGTTGACAGCGCTGTTGCATGGATTGTGGATAATTTATGTACAACATTTCACACATTATAGACCCTCAATAAAAATTAGTTTGACCGTTGACCGGGGGGATGGTGTCGGGAGAAGAACTCTGTGAGCTGCCCATTACAAACCAATAGGAAGCATGATAATCCATTTTGTTAATTGATTTATGGAGTTATGTCTGGAAGCCTTATACATGCTTGCTAGAAACCCCTTCTGTGAGTGCTGATTTTACTCTCCAAGTTAAAAGGGATCTGTGGTTGCTTAGCCCGCGTTTATATTTAAAAGGAAAAGTTAATGTGACTGTGTAAATTTCTCACCTTATCTTGGGAGAGAAAGATCCTGAAACCTGAATGTAGCCAACACTTTTATTTCCCTGCAAAGAGAGAGTCCAGGCTCCAGTCAAACTTTTTAGGGGAAGAGCAATTTCTGAGGTTATCTGGACAGCATGCAGTTCCCCCTACAGACAGCTTGCTGTTGTATGCCCAGGAAAATGAATTCCTGAATTCCTCTTTCCCTCTATCCTCCTCTATAAATGATAAGAATCAACATTTTGCATGGGAGCTGGTAACTCATGAAGCACTTTAATGTGCTCATTATATTATTATTATATTACATATTGTATTATTATTATTATAGATTATTATTATATTATATATTAATAATAGGCTCATTTTTGATTCTCAAGATAATCTTGTTAAGTAGACGGGGGAAACATCATTATCTTTCCTATTTTCCAAAGAAGAAAATTTATCAGCAAGCATCTGCATTCTTAAGTTCTTCATTGACCCTCAATGCAGAGTTTTTACTATTGTTTGTTATACTGCCATGCATGTGAGTCCCAACGCTTGGGGACTTCCAAATCTGACTCCCATGACCCGAATGCCACCTACCTCTCTGCCTCCTCTCCTGCATTAATCCCGCTGCCGCACGTCACGCGGCGAGCACAAGGAACCCCTTTGCAGTTGATTTTACCACTTTATAGTTGGGCTGTGGTGGCTGAAATGAATTCATGTATGTTAAAATGCTTAAGAGAGTCGCGCAGCATGCGGTTAGATCCTAAGCGGTGTTACTCTTCATCGCTTTGTTCCTGCTCTTTCTAGCTTGAATGTCTGGTTGGCGCTTCTATGTCTGTCTAACCACCACACGTCATTTAAGACATCCCATGCGTTGCCTCTTTTTGTGAGACATTTAGCTCTACTCCATACAAACCGAGTTACCTGGCTTATGTGTTTGTACACGGTTCTTTCGTTACTGCAAACGACAGCTTCTTGTAGTTCTGTAATCGTCCATCATCACTTCCGTCTCCCTTTCTGGATTTGAACACAGATCTGCCCTGTTCCGTGTCTTGCTCACGTTCACGTGCTTATGTCTCACTCACATCTATACACTGGTGACTAGTCCCGAGTTTCTTAGGGAATACCTAACGAGGACTCTCTAGCTTGAATCAAATGATCTTTTTTGCACCAACAGAACTGGAAAGTCAACAAGAAAAGAAACTGTGTGGATCCCTTTAAACTCCCCCCAGGTCATCTAGCACAAGGCCTTGTTCGCTTAATCCGTCCCGGTTTTCAGGCCCTCCATTAACTTCCTATCACAGGAACCCTCAAGATTCAGACAGCCCCATGTTCCAGAAGGGCCTTTGTGTAGCTCTTCTCAAGTGAGTACAGGTCATGGGCCAGATATCTTGGTATCTTCTAGTAAGAGGAACCAAATGCCTCCAGTTTCCTTCCCACTGAGAGGCAGAAAGTTCACAGGGTCTACGTTCTCTCTTTTCTTTGCTTCTTTCACAAGGAGAGAGCATGTGCCCCAGGCTCCTGCTGCTCGGGTACCACCTCTCAGTCCTGTCACTGTGTAAGTTACTTGACTTCCCCTGAAGGAGATTAATTAGCCGTGAAGCCAGCCTCTACCTAGGCTCCCTGATTTGGGTTCAGTCATGGTATTTTGGGACCAACTGGACACAATGCAATTGATTCAGAACATATGTAGGCTTCTCAGGAAATCCTCTGTAGAAGCCATCAATAATAATAATTAAGAAACTCTCTGCTTGCAGGCTGACATAAATATAATTACGTGGGTGATTTCTGCTTTAGACACAAATGTGCTTCCTGTTTGGGGTCCCCAAAACAATCTGTGAGCTATCCATCTAATTCTTTCTTGTAAAAGATGTCAGGAATAATAAAATGCTGCAAACAGATTTACGAAGGGGTTTAGACTTCAGGAAGTGTGAAGAGTAAATGCATGTTTGCATATTTTCTTCCCCCCAAATCTAACAAAAGGAACCAGAAGTGACAAAGGACTATAAAAGAAATAAAAATAACACATTGGATTAAGAGGTACAAATTTCCAGTTACCAAATGAGTCATGGGGATGAAAAGGAATACAGTCAACAACACTGTAATGATGTATGGTGACAGATGGTGACTACGCTTATTTTGGTGAGCACTGCGTGATGTAGTCTATAAAATTGTCAAGTCAATATGGTGTACACCTGAAACCAATATAACATTGTATGTCAACTATACTTTAGTAAGAAAGAAAGAGAAAACATTATTAGCCCAAGCCCGAGGAGTGAGTACGTCCAGATCAGTAACGCTGAAGAATATTTTCTGGCTACAGTGCCATCTGAATCAAACAGAAAAAGAACATTATCTGCTGAAATTAGGCGAAAATAAAATTTGCCCTTGCTAAAATGTGCCTTTGCTTTCACCTTGCCATTTTATACCTTTGTTTCAGAAAGTAGGAGTCAACAACACTTGTCAAGAAGAAGTCACTGCAAAGTTGGAAAGAAAATAAAATTGCCATAATTTGTATGCAAAATGATCGTACACTTAGAAAAGAAACATGCGACTCTACTTTAAAAAACGGAAACAATTTTAAGAGGATTGATGTATTATAAATAATGTACACTGAAATTTCTCTTAGAAGGAGACTCAGGCAAGGGAAATAAAAGCAAAAATAAACTATTGAGACTACATCTGCACTGTTGGTGGGAATGCACACTGGTGCAGCCACTTTGGAACACAGTATGGAGGCTCCCCCAAAAGTTAAAAACAGAACTACCATCCAGCCCAGTGATTGCACTACTGGATGTTTACCCAAAGAATACAAAAAGACAAATTCAAAGGGATACTTGCACCCCTATGCTTATAGCAGCATTATCTACAACAGCCAAACTATAGCAGAGACCAAGTATCCATCAATAGATGAATGGATAAAGAAGATGTGGTATGTATATATGCCATGGAATATTATTCAGCCGTCAAAAAGAATGAAATCTTGCCATTTGCAACAACACGCATGGAACTAGAAAGTACAATGCTAAGCAAAAGAAGTCAGGCAAAGAAATACGAATACCAGCTCATCCCACGCATGTGGAATTTACGAAACAAAACCAACAAACAAACAAAGGGGAAAAAAAGAGAGAGAGAAACAAGATGCAGACTCTTAATTATAGAGAACAAACTGATGGTTACCAGAGGGTAGGTGAGTGGGGGTGGGGGAAATATGTGATGGGGATCAAGACTACATGTATTGTGACAAGCACTGAGCAGTTGTTGAATCGCTAATTGCACCCCTGAAGCTAACACAATACCATATGTTAACTGTACTGGAATTAAAAAGAGACTCAGTGAGACAAAGTTTTCAGCTCTCCATTAACATCTACATTTAATAATTTTAAAGTTTTTTTTTTAATTTTATGTTTTTATTTTATTTTTGAGAGAGAGTGCAGGTGGCGGGAGGGGCAGAGAGAGAGGGAGGCACAGAGTCCGAAGAAGGCTCCAGGCTCTGAGCTGTCAGCAGAGAGCCCGATGCAGGGCTCAAACTCACAGACAGTGAGATCATGACCTGAACTGAAGGCGGACACCCAGCCGACAGAGCCACCCAAGCACCCCAATAATTTTAAAGTTTGATATGAGCACAATAAAAATATCAATTGATTTATTTCCTTAGAAGTAGGTGGAAAATGAGAATGGATGGCAAAAGGAGGTCCAGTGGGAATGAAGAGAACGTACACCTGACAAATATCTGAGTGTGCACAATGTTGTAGCAAATTTAAATGGTTTAGCCTGGTCCATAAATAGAGAGACAGTGTTCAATCACATGAAATAAGGAATCTATCAATGGACCACGTACGCGTAGAAATGTAACAGATGATAAAGAAAGCATTTCAAATCAATGGGGAAAAGAATCCTTAATAAGGCATGGTTGAACAAGGAATTAGCCATTTCATTAAAAAAAAAGATTAAGCTGCACCTCCTATCTCACATTTATCTTAAAAACCATTTTTGATGCCCTGAGCTTTTGAATTTAAATATAACAATCATAGGAGTGCCATTAGAAAATAGGGGGAGGCTTTCACAGGAAAATGTAACTCAACATCCTTGAAAGAAAAATGTAAATTTGACTGGAGCCTGGTCTGAAAGGATTTCTTTGTGTTAATGCTGTAGTCCAAGTTGAAAGGTGAACAGAATATTAGAGACAGATATTTGCAGCACATGAAGAGAAAGGGGGTGAATTTCATGATGTATAAACATTAAGATGTTTTAAAATCTTGATGTTTAAAATCTCTTACAAGTCACTGACAAAAATAACCAAAGACTCAAGAGCAAAACCTAAAAATGACACAAATGGGCAGTCCACGTGGCAGAAGAAATGTAAATAATTGATGAAAGTCATGAGCATAAAAAGATGCTGAGCCACAACTATGAGTTACCACTTTGCAAAATCAGATTGACAGAGATCAGATAATTTTTCAGTGTACCACACAGACTAGAATTGTTGGATTTACTGTTTGTAAAAGCATAAATTGAGTCAGGCTCTTAGGAAGACAATGTGCCATGTTTACAAGGGGATATATTTTGATAAAGCAAATTGAATGTACAGGTTAAATTTATACGAGTTCGAGGTTATGTGTAAAAGAACGTCCAGTGTCATTCAGTTTGTAAATTAGTTATAGGGATGCTGTCTTAATCAGATAAACTCAATCAGCCTATAGATCACAGTAACTTATTGTAATGGGAATTCATTTCTCATTCATATAAAGTCAAGGTAGTCGTTCTCAATTCACAGGGGGGCACTCTACCAAACGGTAATTTAGGGATGTGGCCTTATTCAATGTGTGGCTCCAGTCATTTCTAATGCTGCACTCCTAAGGTCTCCAGAAGAGGGGAAAAATGTAGTTATGTATGTTGTTCACCAGGGGAAGAAGAGGCTCATGTAAATTCTGTGTACGTTCCAGCAGCTGCATATCGGTCACATGGCCATGCCCATTCACCTGGGAATCTAGAAAATGTAGCTTAATCCTCTGCTCAGAGGGAAAAATCAACAGATTTGGTAAACAAGTCTGTAGCTTATTCTACAGTTACTAATAAGAAACTGGTTTAAAAGATTATACCGCAGCTCTGAAATGAAATCACATCTATCTATTAGAAAGACTGAGCTAGATTTGCATATTCAATACAGAACGATTCCAAGATAGATTTTAACAAAAACAAGGTAAAAAAGAGTATGGATATGAAAAAAATCCCGTTCTTTAAAGATAATCACAAAAATAGATAAATTGTTCTATTTAATTGCTAACTTGATAAATGACAAAGAGATCAAAGTTATGCAATATTAAGGATGGAGAGATTAAAGTCATTTAAGCATACGCTTCATGGGACTCCACAGCACATTTATAATTCTAGGGGAAACTACCCCAACTGTATTCAACAAGAAGTAGAAAATTTGAAAAGACAATGATCAAGAAATACACGTTTAGAGAAGTACACAGGAAAAAAGATGTACCAGAGCAAGATAGTTCCATAGCTGAGTTCTAGTTAACCCTTAAAGAACATGTACTACTAAAGTTATTTAAACAAAATTACAAAGGTCACAAAGGGGGTGGAGTACACTTCCATGGGTTAAAAAAAATTTCTAGATGAATATGCAAAATATTTAAAAAGGAGATGCTCTGGATTGGGGGTCTGGGGATCCGAAGTGGAAAGAAAACAATTTGCTTTGTGTGCCATTTTAGCATCCTGGCATTATTTTTTATCCCTATTTTGGAAATAATTTCCATGTTGTATTTAAAAAAAAAAAAAAAAGAAGAGAATGGGAACAGGTAATATCCATCCTTCCTAATTTTGAGCCTAGAACCATGCAGTGGAGTAGGGAGCAAGTCTGGAAAATCTTGCTATTAATACATACAGAAGATGCGATTTAGTGCCCTTCACAACCTTCATTTACAGCTGCTCGTATAGCCACCTAACTAAAGGATTGCATTTTCCTGCCTCTCTTTGAGTAGATTATGACTATGTAATTAAGATCTCTCCATTGAAATGAAAGTAAAATGTTTTTGCCCCTTTGGGGGATGGCTCTTAACAGGAGAGAGTGCTTCCCATTTTTCATGTTGCTGCTTGAAAGGTGGACCTTGAGAGCGAACTCGGGAAGCCATCTTGAAGCATGCGGTTGAACCGCATGCTGAGGAAGGAAGATGGAAGAAACCTGGACCCTGATATGCTGGAGTTGGTATGTAAGACCTGGAAAGGCTAATTTTAGACTTTTTAATAGAGGAAAGCATATCTATTTGACTTAAGCCACTGCTACATTGTTTTTTGTCCTATGTTATGAAGCTGAATTTAATCCTTATTGTTATTTCCATTCTCTTCCTGTATCACCAGTGGGATTTCTGTCCTAAACCAGAGATCATATGGCTGTGCTGTTTGGTTTTTGTTTGTTTTCTTTAACACAGATATCAAAATCAAGATCGAGGTGCAAAAGTGAGACCAGGCCGGACGAGAAGTGGATAACCATACTTTAGGAGTCAATTTTATAATTTCAGATCTATTCCATCAAGTAGAGAAGTTATGTATTCCATGAGGACTGCTCGCCAGGCTTACCCTTGAGAGCGGGGGTTCAGAACCTGAAAGAAGCCAATCCTTCCCCCAAAGATGGAAAGTTCCACCAAAAAAAAAAGAGAGTTTCAACAAGTTTTTTTTTTTTTTTTAATGTGTATTTATTTTTGAGAGGGAGAGAGAAAGACATAGAATCTGAAGCAGGCTCCAGGCTCAGAGCTGTCAGCACAGAGCCCTATGTGGAGCTCAAACCCACAGACTGAGATCATGGCCTGAGCCGAAGTCAGACACTTAACTAACTGAGCCACCCAGGTGGCTCCTCAACAAGTTTTTATGGAAAAAAATGTGCTTTCTCAATTTTCTCTTTACATCAGGTTTGTAACTGAAGTGGGTATACAAAGTGTCAATAGCCAGCCTTCTACCCTAAATTCTAAGGGAAAATTTTGAAAAAGAAATTAGGTAAATAGAGTAGGGGTCATGAATTCCTGAGACTAATTTGTATAACAGTTGAAAATTAGTTTGAATTTCTTCTCTCATACTGATAATATTCATATTATAATAATAGATTCTGAACTTTCCTAACTTCCAGAAACTATGCTGAATGCTTAGACTATTTTATGTAATCCATATAATCCTTAGAGTTAGGGTTACCCTTGTTATTACTACCTTATTTAGTTGGGAGATATTGAGGTACAGAGATGGGCCAGAAGCCTAGCCCAAGTCATGCAATGGGCATGTAGCAAAGATAGGATTCAAGTCTTGACAAAACCCCAACTATTCATCTTTACATTTTATTGACACTCACAATAATACTTTATTGACATTTCACAAATAATACATTAGGTACAGAGAAGTTTCATTTGGGTGTAAAAGGAGGTAAAGATCACAGACATAGATGCAAAACTCTCAAAGAAAATACTAAGAAATTGAATCCAGTCTTCTGTAAAAAGGCTGGTCACAACAATGGAAATTCAAAAACTGCAAGGTTAAGTTACCTCTCATGGTCCAAGTAACCTATCACTTTCATGAATAAAGGAGTAAAAATAGATGAACACTGTAATAGACACAGAAAAAAATTGATAAAACTCACCATAATTCATGATAAAAAACAAATTCTCAGTAGATTACTATATTAGTTTCCCATTGCTGTTGTAACAAAATACCACACATTTTGTGGCTTAAAACAATATACATTAATTATCTTATATTTCTAGAGGTCAGATGCCCAAAATGGGTCTCACTGAGCTAAAATAAAGATGCAGGGCTACTTTGCCTTCTGGAGGCTCTAGGGAAGAGTCTACTTTCTTGCTTTAAGATTCTAGCCACCTTCCTTGGCTTGTGGCTTCCTTCCATCTTGGAAGCCAGCAGTAGCCATATTTTTCTCACATTATACCACTCACACTGCTGACTTCTGGCCCCCTCTTTCCCTTATGAAGACTCCTGTAATGACACAGGGCCCAGACAGAGAATCCAGAATAATCTCCCCAATTTAAGATCAGAGGATTAGCTACCTTAGCTCTACCCTTGCCATGTAATTTAACATATTTCAGGTCCTGAGGATTAGGACGTGGACATCTTTGGGGAGCCATTATTCCACCCACTATAGCAAGGAAATAAGAGAACTATTTTAATGTATTACGTATTTCTTAACATTGGAGTTAGCACTAGCCTATGAAACACTGTAACATTCTTCTTCTTTCAGGAATAATTTCAAAACTTCTTTAATCTAACAGTTATTTAAAAATTAACCTTGCCACCAAAGAAAGACAGGAAGAATTATCATCTCCTTTTACTGCTGGCGGCCTAATAGATTTGTGACAGATTAGTGTTAGGAGCAAAAGAGAAACACAGAGTCGGGAGTGCAGCATTGCTGAGATACTGTGCAGTCTGGAATACTTTGAGTGTTTGATGCCAGGTGACATAGACTCTTCCAGAACCAAGTCTACTTGTCCAAGCACTGGAAAAACCTACCGCATGCAAACTCAAGCTTAGGCTCAATACAGCCAGAACAACCAAAAGCCATTCCAGAACCTGAATTGTGGAAAGCACTTCATACGAAATGAAGTGAATGAATGAAGGAAAAAGTGAAGGGATGAATAGATGGAAAGCTGATGACCGAACCAATGAATTTTCCCATTTCATTAGGTGTGTATAATATTATAGGAATATTAAAGGCCTCCAAGGAATGGACTATCCATGAACAAATATTGTATAGATAAAGGATTTGTCCCTGTCTCATTAGGCCAAAAAAACAGAATTGGAAGCTGCTTGATATTTGTGTGGCACTATAATTTATTGTGACTGGAAACATTTGCCTTAGGTGGACACTGTTCCATGGAAATTTTCCTGAAATACTGGCAAGACTTCTCTAACTCTGAGGATATGTTCCAGAGAAGTTGGGTTCCTGTCAAATTAAATCATATGTTAACTAATGAATGTTATAATAATAATAAAAAAATGGAATTTTCAGGCAAACTACGGTAGCCGCTGCAATAACATGACAATAACTCAATGTCAAAGGAATCACCATATATTTTAAAATGAAAAAGACAGGGTACAACACATTATGCCCTGTATAATCATTTATATATGAAGGATATTCAAATATTTATAAATTGTTTATATTGGTTAGCATGATATGGGTGGATTTTGATTCCTATTTTTGTTTGTATTTATTTCATAACTTAAAAAATTTAACTTATATTTGTCACGACAGATAAGAAAGATCTAATTACATTACAAGAAAATAATTACCTTTCTCTGAGTAAAACTTTGCATTCAGACGCCCTTGTCCAAACAGCTCTGGGGATCATAAATCAGTTTATACAATGTCACATATCCTCTAAGATTTCTTTAGCCACCACATTCTTTTGCTTTCTTACAGAGAACATTCCATATTCCTCTCCCATGACCTTCTCACTGAAATTGTCTATCAACACAACTAGTCCATGAAGCCTTTGAAAGCAAAATTTTACTGAGTTCTTCCTACTCAGCACTTAACACAGTACTATACAAATTGGAGAACTCAAGAGGAGTTTAATGTGAAGACTATTATAAAGTGTGGGCTGGCAGTAAGACAGTCATTAGGTCTGTGCAGTCCCCCAGGGTCACTAATTTACCACACTGAAAGCTGAAGGGGCAAGGAGGAGGCATTCACCTGGTGACAAAGAGGACCATCCAAAGAGAAGGGAACCCTGGCCGAAGGTTGAGGGATGTTAACCGTGCTTCTACAGAGAGAGAGGCTGGGGAAGAGATTGTCCGCCTCTGAGGTCTCCAGCTGAGGCTTATTATTGCCTTGAACCCATCTGGAAGCCCAAAGGCAAGGAAGCATGTTGGAGGCATATTGGTGGTGGGACACAGACCAGGAAAGGGAGTGGGGACCTCTGGAGGGGTAAATGGCAAAGTTCAGTGTGTTACCTCCCCTCTCTGCTCTCGTTGCTTGTCAGCAATGAAGGTCGAATGAGCAATACTAGTACTTTTCACATAGAATTGTTGTGAGGACTGGATCAGTCAACACATTTCAAGTGCTTAGAAGAGCACCTGAAATGTAGCAAACACTCAAGAAACGTTAAATATTAATATTGCTTTTCTTCACATTTGCTCACCATGACTTCTTATGCTACATGTGTTCTGACACCTGTTTTCCCATCTATTGTTTACCTTGAACTTTTTTTTTAAATTTTTATGAGTTCATCTGGACCTTGACTTCTGGATAATGTTCTTCATACTGTTAAATTAATTAAACAAGAAGGCCATTAGAATGAAGTGTCTCCAACGCCTTAGCAGCCTACATAAGCAAAAGCAAAACCTAAGGCTTTCAAGGATTGAAGATTAAGAAATTGAAACCTAGGGGCCCCTGGGTGGCTCAATCGATTAAGCGTTTGACTTTGGCTCAGGTAATGATCTCACAGTTCGTGAGTTCAAGCCCCGCGTCGGGCTCTGTGCTGACAGCTCAGAGCCTGGATCCTGATTCAGATTCTGTGTCTCCCTCTCTCTCTCTGCCCCTCCCCTGCTCACACTCTGTCTCTCTGTCTCTCGAAAATAAATAAACATTAAAAAAAAAAAAAAAAAAAAAAGAAATCGAAACCTAAGGCAACCTATCACAAATGCCCAACTAGCCTTTCCCAAATAAAGTACCCATTTAAGCTATAGCCAATCAAATAATTCCTCTGCTTGGCTTTTGTGTCTTTTCCTCTAGAAAAGTCTTTCCCTTGGCTCTCTGGGTACACTGTTCCTGATCACTTCCGGTTTGGTGATGCCTGATTTGCCTGGATGTTTGCTCAAAAAAAACCAAAAAACAAAAACAACTGTTAAAATTTGTAATATGCCTCAGCTTGTCTTGTAACACAAGGTGGATACCGTCGTATCTCATTCCTCCCCCTTGCTGCAGTCCGCAATCTCAGTTCCACCGTGCTGGCCCCGATTGTCACAGTCTCGACTTTTCTAACCTGAACAGTCGATCTGCTGTCTAGGACTTTGCTTCCTAAGTTGGTTAGGAAGGACTTAGTTAAAACATTTCAAAACTGTAAGACAAATTGTTACCCCAGATACCAAGTGAAGCACCTGTTCCCCATTGTGTTTTTCACACAGCCAGGTAAAAAAGACCCTTTCTGTCCCTCCAAGGTGTGTTTTAAAAATACATTCACAAAGAGATTTTACCCAATCCTCGTGAGTACCTTTTGTGGTTGGCAGATGGGGCATAATTACCCCATGTTATACATAAAGAGACTGAGGCTCGGAAAGTTGTAGCTTACCACGTAAGCACACAGCAATTCAGCATGAGATAGTGAAGGAGGAATGATGTCTCAGGATTGCACTGCATCTTGTTGGATTCCTGATCCAACGGCATATTAATTGTTGCACTGTTTATTTTTTGTATGCTTACGGTGTCTCTGGTGCCTTGCTAAACTGTGTACATAGTCTTTGTCAGTTCTGTGACACGGAACTATTTGAGTAATTTGCAAAAGTTCTTGAGGTTAGTTAGGAGCTGAACTGGTACTGATTCAGTTTTTCTAATGCCCTGGCAAGGCTCTTTCTGATTTTTTCTATACAACCTACAGGTTCTTCATTACTCTTAGAGACCATGGGAAGTTTTAGATTCCACGAATCCTCCCTCTTTTGGGGGCTTATCTTCTCCGCTGCACGGTGAAATCTAGGCTATGTATTTATACAATGTCTTAGGTTTCAGCAGAAAGATACTTCATTTCAAAATATTATTGAGCCCAGGGGTGGATCCACACATATAGCATCAAACAATTTTTGTACAAAAGTGCAAATGCAATTCGGCGATGAAAGAATAGTCTTTCGAGCTGAAACATTTATATATCCATGTGCAAAAAGAAACCTCTATTTATTACTCAAACTCGATATAAAAATTAATCCCAAATGAATCATAGAGCTAAATGTAAAATTTCCAGGAGCAAACTCCGAGGAAATCTTTGTGGAGTAAGATGAGGCAAAGATTTCTTCAACATGACGCCAAAAGCACAGTCCATAAAAGAAAAACGTTGATAAACTGTGCTTCATCAAATTAAAACCTTCTGCTCTTCTTTTTTTAAATTATTTTTTAATTTAAACCCAAGTTAGTTAACATATAGTGTAATAATGATTTCAGGAATAGAATTCAGTGATTCATCACTGACATATAACACCCAGTGCTCATCCCAGCAAGTGCCCTCCTTAATGCCCATCGCCTAGTAGTGCAATTGCTGGGTTGTAGGATAGTTCTATTTTTAATTTTTTGGGGAACCTCCATACTGTTTTCCAGAGAGGCTGCACCAGTTTGCATTTCCTCCAGCAGTGAAATAGGGTTCCTCTTTCTCTGCATCCTCGCCAATATCTGCTGTTTCCTGAGTTGTTAGTGTTAGCCATTCTGACAGGTGTGAGGTGGTATCTCATTGTGGCTTTGATTTGCGTTTCCCTGATGATGAGTGATGTTGAGCATCTTTTCTCGTGTCTGTTAGCCATCAGGATGTCTTCTTTGGAAAAGTGTTTATTCATGTCTTCTGCTCATTTCTACAATGGATTATTTGTACTTTGGGCACTGAGTTTCATAAGTTCTTTATAGATCTTGGGTACTAACCCTTTATCTCATATGTCATTTGCAAATATCTTCTTCCATTCCCTGAGTTGCCTTTTAGTTTTGCTGATTGTTTCCTTCACTGTGCAGAAGGTTATTATCTTGATGAGGTCCCGATAATTCATTTTTGCTTTTGTTTCCCTTGCCTCCAGAGACATGTCAAGTAAGAAGTTGCTGTGGCCGAGGTCAAAGAGGCTGTTGCCTATTTTCTTCTCTAGGATTTGATGGCTTCCTGTCTTATGTTTTGGTCTTTCATCTATTTTGAGTTTATTTTTGTGGAGGGTGTAAGAAAGTGGTCCAGGTTCATTCTTTTGCCTGTTGCTGTCCAATTTTTCCAACATCATTTGCTGAAGAGACTTTTTTTTCCATTGGATATTCTTTCCTGCTTTGTCAAAGATTAGTTGGCAATACATTTGTGGGTCCATTTCTGGGTTCTCTACTCTATTCCATTGGTCTACATGTCTGTTTTGTGCCAGTACCCGTCTTGATGATTACAGCTTTGTAATACATCTTGACGTCCAGAATTGTGATGCCTCCAGCTGTGGTTTTCTTTTTCAACATTACGTTGGCTATTTGGGGTCTTTTGTGGTTCCATACAAATTTTAGAATTGTTTGCTCTACCTCTGTGAAGAATGCTGGTGTTATTTTCATAGGGATCGCGATGGAATATGTAGATTGCTTTGGGTAGTATTGACATTTTAACAATATTTGTTCTTCCTATCCAGGAGCATGGAATCTTTTTTCATTTTTTTGTGTCTTCAATTTCTTTCCTAAGCTTTCTATAGCTTTCAGCATATAGATTTTTCACCTCTTTGGTTAGATTTATTCCTAGGTATTTTATGGGTTTTGGTGCCATTATAAATAGGAGTCCTTATAAACAAATGTTTCTTCATTATTGGTATATAGAAAGGCAGCAGATTTCTGTACATTGATTTTATATCCTGTGACTTTGCCAAATTCATGTATCAGTTCTAGCAGTTTTTTGGTGAAGTCTTTTGGGTTTTCGATGTGGAGCATTATGTCATCTGCAAAGAGTGAAAGTTTGACTTCCTACTTGCCTATTGGGACGCCTTTTATTTCTTTTGTTGTCTGATTGGTGAGGCCAGGACTTCCAGCACTATGTTAAACAACAGTGGTGAGAGGGGATGTCCTGTTATGTTCCTGACCTTAGGGGAAAAGCTCTCAGTTTTTCCCCATTGAGGATGATATTAGCTGTGGGGTTTTTGTTGTTGTTCTTGTTGTTGTTGTTGTTGTTGTTGTTTTTGTATATGGCTTTATGATCTTGAGGTATGTTCCTTCTATTCCTACTTTCTTGAGGGTTTTTATCAAGAAAGGATGCTGTATTTTGTCAGATGCTTTTTCTGCATCTATTGAGAGGATCATGCAGTTCTTATTCTTTCTTTTAGTAATGTGATGTATCATGTTGATTGATTTGGGAATATTGAGCCAGCCAGGAATAAATCCCTCTTGATTGTGGTGAATAATTCTTTTAATGTATTTTGGATCCAATTTGCTAGTATCTTGTTGAGAATGTTTGCATCCATGTTATCAGGGAAATTGGTCTGTACTTCTCCTTTTTAGTAAGGCCTTTGTCTGGTTTTGGAATCAAGGTAATGCTGGCTTCATAGAATGAGTTTGGAAGTTTTCCTTCCATTTCTACTTTTTGGAACAGCTTCAAGATAATAGGTATTAACTCTTCTTTAAATATTTGGTAGAATTCCCCTGGAAAGCCATCCAGCCCTGGACTCTTGTTTGTTGGGAGATTTTTGATCACTGATTCAATTTCTTTGTTCGTTATTGGGTCTGTTCAAATTTTCTGTTTCCTCCTGTTTCAGTTTTGGTAGTTTATATATTTCCAGGAATTTGTCCATTTCTTCCAGATTACCCAATTTTTGGCATACAATTGTTCATAATATTATCTTACTTTTGTTTGTATTTCTGCAGTGTTGGCTGTGATCTCTTCTCTTTCATTCATGATTTTATTTATTTGGGTCCTTTCCTTTTTCTTTTTGATCAGTCTGGTTAGGGGTTTACCAATTTTGTTAATTCTTTCAAAGAGCCAGCTCCTGGTTTCATTGATATGTTCTACTGGTTTTGTTTTTGTTTTTGTTTTTTTTATATCATTGATTTCTGCTCTAATTTTTATTATTTCCCTTCTTCTGCTGGTTTTGGGCTTTACTTGCCATTCTTTTACTAGTCCCTTTAGGTGTAAGGTTAGGTTGTGTATTTGAGACCTTTCTTCCTTCTTTAGGAAGGCTTGGGTTGCTCTCCACTTCCCTCTTATGACTGCCTTTGCTGCATCCCAGAGGTTTTGGACAGTCGTGTTTTCATTTTCATTGGGTTCAATGTACTTTTTAATTTCCTCTTCAATTTCTTGGTTAACCCATTATTTCCTTAGTAGGATGTTCTTTAATCTCCAAGTATTCATGGTCTTTCCAAATGTTTTCTTGTGGTTTATTTCAGGTTTCATAGCATTGTGGTCTAAATATATGCAAAGTATGATCTCGATCTTTTTGTACTTGTTGAGGGCTGATCTGTGACCCACTGTGTGATCTATTGTGGAGAATGTTCCATGCGCACTCAAGAAGAATTTATATTATACTGCTCTAGGATGAAATGTTCTGAATATACCTGTTAATTCCATCCAGTCCAGCGTGTCATTCAAAGTCATTGTTTCCTTGTTGATTTTCTGCTTACATGATCTGTTCATTGTTGTAAGTGGGGTGTTGAAGTCCCCTACTATTATGGTATTATTATCAATGTGTTTATGTTTGTGATTAATTGATTTATATATTTGGGTGTACCACATTGGGGGCATACGTATTTACAATCATTAAATCTTCTTGGTGGATAGACCCCTTAATTATGATATAATGTTAAGGGGTCTGTCTTAAAATCTAGTTTGTCTGATATAAGTATAGCCACTCCAGCTTTCTTTTGATGACCATTAGCATGATAGATGGTTCTCCATCCCCTTACTTTCAATCTGCAGGTGTCTTTAGGCCCAAAATGAGTCTCTTGTAAGCAGCATATAGATGAGTCTTGCTTTCTTATTCATTTTGATAGCCTATGTCTTTTGGTTAGAGCAGTTAGTCCATTTACATTTAGAGTGAATACAGAAGGAGATGAATTTAGTGCCATTGTGTTGCCTGGAGAGTTGGCGTTTCTGGTGATGTTCCCTGGTCCTTTCTAGTCTCTGTTGCTTTTGGTCTTTTTTGTTTTTTGTTTTTTTTTTCCTTTTCTACACTCAAAGAGTCCCCCTTAAAATTTCTTGCAGGGCTGGATAGGTGGTCAAGAACTCCTTTTAGTTTCTGTTTGTCTGGGAAACTCTTTATCTCTCCTTCTATTTTGAATGGCAACCTTTCTGGATAAAGAATTCTTGGTTGCATATTTTTCTGATTCAGCACATTGAAGGCCTCTCCCTTCTGACCTGTGAAATTTCTGTGGATATATCTGCTGCAAATTTTATCTGTCCTCCCTTAGAGGTTAAGGACTTTTTTTCCCCCTTGCTGCTTTCATAATTCTTTTCTCATCTGTATATTTTGTGAATGTGACTATGATATGCCTTGATGATGGTCAGTTTTTATTGAATCTAATGGGAGTTCTCTTTGCTTCTTGGATTCTGATGTCTGTGTCCTCCCCCAGATTAGGAAAGTTTTCTGCTATAATTTGCTTACATAAACCTTCTGCCCCTTTTTCTCTCTCATCTTCTGGGACTCCTATGATTTCAATGTTATTCCTTTTTAATAAGTCACTAAGCTCTCTAAATCTTTTATCGTGCTCTTGTGCCTTTGTTTCCCTCTTTTTTCTTCTTCATTATTCTCCATAATTTTATCATCTATATTGCTGATTTGCTGCTCTGCTTTGTCCATCCTTGCCATCATGGCATCCTTTCAGGATTACATCTTGGTTATAGCATTTTTTTAAAAAAAAATTTTTTTTTCAACGTTTTTTATTTATTTTTGGGACAGAGAGAGACAAAGCATGAACGGGGGAGGGGCAGAGAGAGAGGGAGACACAGAATCGGAAACAGGCTCCAGGCTCCGAGCCATCAGCCCAGAGCCTGACGCGGGGCTCGAACTCACGGACCACGAGATCGTGACCTGGCTGAAGTCGGAGGCTTAACCGACTGCGCCACCCAGGCGCCCCGGTTATAGCATTTTTAATTTCAGCCTGACTAGATTTTATTTCTCTTATCTCCATAGAAAGGGATTCTAGGGATTCTCTTGTGTATTCTATGCTTTTTTCAACCTCAGCTAGTATTCTTTTATCATGGTTCTAAATTCTAGTTCAGACATCTTACTTTTATCTGTGTTGATTAAATCCCTGGCTATCATTTCTTCCTGTTCTTTTGCTGTGAATTCCTTCATCCTGTCATTTTGGAGGAAGAAAAAATAAGATAAAAAATAAAATTTTAAAAAATTTAAAACAAAATATCAAATAAAGGAAGCTAGATTCTCAATGTGTTTCAGCCTGCTTATTGAAAGAAGCTTGATAAAATAGAGAAAAAAAAGAGAAAGGGAAGATAGAAAAAAGGTAAGAAAAAAATTAAAAATGATATAAAAATAGAATAAAATAAAGAAAATGAAATCAAATAAAGAACTAAAAAGTAAAAAGAATAAAAATAAAATTTTCTCTTTCTGTATCCAAGAAAGAGAAAGAAAAGAAAGCACAAAAACCAATTCAAGCAAAAACAGAAGCAGAGAAAATAAATTAATAAATGAAACAGAAAACAGTGAAACCTGAATGAGGTTACACCCAGTTTCCCCTAGAATTGAAACTATGAAGCACTCTATAGTCCGTACTCTAAGCAGGTGGAGTGAGTTGTGCTAGTCTTCTGGGGGATGTGCTTGGAGGGCACAGTTGGATGGGGCTTGGTGTAACAGCTCCATTCTCCACTAGGTATGACATGTAGCTTACACTCATGTGTGTGCACAGGAGAGGTAGAAATGGCTTCAGCCATCTTCTAGGTCTCTGGCACAGGAACTTCGAGCTCTCACTGACCCATGATCAAGCACCCCTCCTTTGTCTCAGGCCACCATCCACTCCCCACCTCTACCTTGTTTGTGTCCAAGTAGTCTGCCTGCCAGGTGGCACGTCCCTCTAGAGTTTTATCTCAGACGAGGTTGTGTTTCAAAACCCCACGCTTCAGAGACCCCTACAGCTTGGACCCACACCAACTCTCTGGGGGAGGGTCTATCTAGCAACCTTTCCCCAGAAAACATGTGATCGTGCAGTGGCGGGGGTTCAAGATTACGGCAAACCACAACACATGGCTGGTGCCAGGTTTCCCTGGCATCTTCATCCCAATACCAGCAAATGTGGCTGTTCTCCAGGGTCTGCTGGGACCTTTGCCTGTGGAGAGGCTGTATGGCCTCTACCAAATGCACTCGAAGCAGGGGAACTGCTTCTACATGTGTGGCACGCACCCCCTTCAGACCCTGCTGCCTGCTCCTGGGGATTCTCCCTACTTCCTTACCAGGACACCACCAGGCACTGAGCTCTGAATCTTCAGACTCTGTGCTCCACTGTTTATAGAATCCTAGTGCTATTGAAACCCTCTCCTTTCTCCCTGTCAATGGTTTTAGGGAAGAGATTTATTGTTCAGTCCCCTGTGAATGTATGTTTTCACTCTTTCTTTCCAGTTACTTTCATGGAAGAGCTTATGTGCTGCACTCTCCCCCTTTCTCTCTCTGTCACTGTCCTCTCTTCACAAAACCCTCCACGGCTTTTCTCTCCCCCCAATTCACATCTCCACACCATGTACCTGCTGAGTTCTGGGGCTCAAATTATTCAGATTGATGCACTAATCCTCAGATCAATTTCCTAGGTGTTCAAAGTCGTTTGGTGTTGATCTAGCTGAGCTGTATTTCAGGGACAAGACAAGCTCAGAATCTCCATACTGCTTCGCCATCTTACCTCCTTCCTAAACCTTCTGCTCTTCTAAAGAAACTGTAAGAAGATGAAGTGGGAATCTACAGACTAGCTTTTTTAGTTTGTTTCGTAACTAACAAAGGGCTTGACTATATCAAGGAGACTCTCAACTCATAGTAACAAAACAAACTACCCAACCAAAGGTAGGCAAAAGATTTGAATAGACACTGTTTCAGAAGATATACAGATGCCAAATAAGCACATACACAGTATTCAACTTCATCAGTCTTTTGGGAAATTCACAGCAAAGTCACAATGACATACTATTATGCACCTGTTGGGAAGGCAAGACAATCCATCAAGTGAAAAAGAACCACAACATGATCATTCCAAGAACATGAGGATACAGGACCACAGAAACTCTCAAGATTGCTGATATGAAAGCAGAATGGAACACCTACTTTTGAAATTAATTTGACAGTCTTTTGTAAAGTTACATGTACACCGCATGTGATTTGGCAATCGCACACCCAGGTAAACACCCAACTGAAGTGAAAACTTACGCTATGCACAAACACCTGTGTGCGGATGTTCAGAACGGCTTTATTCCTGACCCCTCAAAGCTAAAAACAACCCAAGTGACCATCAGCTGATAAATGGATGAAACAACGGGGGTGCAGCCATAAAATGAAATGCTATTCAGCAGTAGGAAATAAAGAATTACTAATACTGATGACAACATAGGTAAATCTCAAAATGCATTATTCTAAATGAAAGAAGCTATCTTCAAAAGGCTATAGAATTCCATTTATATGGCATTCTTGCAAAGGCAAACCGATAGGGACAGAAAACAGATCCCAGATTGCCAGGAACTGGGACTTGATTACAAGCAAGCCTGGGGATATTTTTTTGAGTGGTGGAACCTTTCTATATCTTGATGGTGGTAGTACGGGTACAATTTCTAAAACTCACAAACTATAAAATAATTGGTGATTATTTTTGCATGTACATTATAGCTCGGTTTTAAAAAAATTGTGAAGTATTATTGGCCAATTTGCGCACCGAATTAAGACATACCAAATTAAACCACCACAAAACAACAAAAAGAAATTAAGAAGAACACAGAGGAAAGAACTGACATGAGAGGCCAGCAAATAATCATGGCTATTTAAGAATGATCAGAACGAAGATCCCAGGGAGGAAAGAGCTACCAGTTCTTACATTCTCAACTTTGAGCCAACCTTACAACTCAGTCTAGTGCTTTGCTGGGGGCTCTGCATAGTACCTTTAAAAGAATCTTCCCAGGAGCGGGGGTGAGGGTGATAATGGCCTTCTGGCCCTCGTCACTCATTGTAAATACCCTTTGGCCCGTACTACACATCAGTTTCAAGGGCAAGTTTTATTAACAGAAAGCTGTTCATGGCTCAAAAATAGTTTGAAAACTACCAACTTCATAAAATTCTCCCCTGTTTTTAGAAAGATTTAGATTTATCTATGTTGCCCTGGGTAGTTAAGGGTGGAGCTGGCTCTAGAACAGGAGTGGAGAGCTCGATGCCTTCCAAAGCAGCCTGCTCTTGGCTGAAATGGCAAAGCTCTTGACTAAGGAGACTGTAAACTGTTTTCTCTTTGAATGGCAGTGCAGAAAAGTGTAAAGGGCACATGCTTGGGAGTGAGACAAGTGCTCACTAGCCACATGAGCTATGGCGAGGGACTTAAAAACCCTCAAGGCCCATTTTCCTCAACTACAACGTGAGGATGTCGGTACCTAAGGAACAGAATCATTATATAGATTAAATCCCAATATTTCGAGCACTGTGGCTGGCCACTTGTTTTTCATGCCATTGATATCATTATGATTGACATTTTTATTAATATAATAATAAATATTATTTTTTTTTAAATTTTTTTTTCAACGTTATTTATTTATTTATTTTTGGGACAGAGAGAGACAGAGCATGAACGGGGGAGGGGCAGAGAGAGAGGGAGACACAGAATCGGAAACAGGCTCCAGGCTCCGAGCCGTCAGCCCAGAGCCCGACGCGGGGCTCGAACTCACGGACCGCGAGATCGTGACCTGGCTGAAGTCGGACGCTTCACCGACTGTGCCACCCAGGCGCCCCCCAAGTACTTTTAATAATATTTATTAATGGGGCGCCCCCAAGTACTTTTAATAATATTTATTAATGGGGCGCCCCCAAGTACTTTTAATAATATTTATTAATGGGGCGCCCCCAAGTACTTTTAATAATATTTATTAATGGGGCGCCCCAAGTACTTTTAATAATATTTATTAATGGGGCGCCCCCCAAGTACTTTTAATAATATTTATTAATGGGGCGCCCCCAAGTACTTTTAATAATATTTATTAATGGGGCGCCCCCAAGTACTTTTAATAATATTTATTAATGGGGCGCCTGGGTGGCGCAGTCGGTGAAGCGTCCGACTTCAGCCAGGTCACGATCTCGCGGTCCGTGAGTTCGAGCCCCGCGTCAGGCTCTGGGCTGACGGCTCGGAGCCTGGAGCCTGTTTCCGATTCTGTGTCTCCCTCTCTCTCTGCCCCTCCCCCGTTCATGCTCTGTCTCTCTCTGTCCCAAAAATAAATAAATAAATAAATAACGTTGAAAAAAAAAATTAAAAAATAAATAAATAAAAATAAAAGTACTTGGGCCAGAGTCTGGGCTCTGACCCCTACTAGTCAAGCAATCGTGGGCAAGTCACACAGTGTCTGAGTCTGTTACCTCCTCTAAAAAATGAGAAATAAAATACCTAGTGCACAAAACTCTTGCTCATTCTTGTCAGTAATACTGTATCAGGAGGGATTAGCACAGTCTGTGGCCTACAGTAGCACTCAATAAATAATTTTTACGAATATGTCACTGTTAGAGATATGTCTTTGTCAGTCTCACCCCAACAATGTCAATTACATGCTTATGGCTTCTTCTCTGCAAGGGATCAAGCTGTGCAGTCCTTTCGCAGGAAGTTAGGATGATGTCCAAGCACTCATTTCCCAAATAAGAGACACGTTGGCACCGTGCCTGGACATCCAACCTGCCCTGGATGTCAGTGGAAGATCACTCTGGAGCATCTGTCTCTTTAATTTTGAAATGGAGCCAGTGTGTTTTTCTCTATTAAGATTCTGGGACTAGTAGGAAGGCCCCTGGAGACTCCTTAATCTCTTAAAGATACTAAACTGAATCCTTGCATATATGTTCAACTGAAACCTGAGGTTGGGATAGAGTCCATTTAAACTTTTAAAGCTCTCTGTGTGGGACTGGACAGAGCTCTTAAACATTTTATGGACCCCTAGGCAGCTACTTAAAGCAATGGCGGCTCCCTGAGAGCCAGACACAGCAGTGAATTCTGAAAACACAGCTTAATATGTTCTGTCCATTCGTTTAGTACTTAATCTGCCATAGCCCATGTCATCTGCAATGTTGCCTTGCATTTCGACTTGACTTTTCATGAGACCTCACCTGGTATCCCTCACTGGAGTGTGGGGCCCCAGAAGCAAGACCATGACTCCAATATCAAGATACTCATTAACACATATAAGATGGTAAGAGGTTAAGAAAGAAATACCCCATCAGTCTTCTACCTTGATTTTCCCTGCCATTCCATCATTTAATGTATCGTTATTACATTATCTTCTGCTTACAGTGGAGGAAACTTAAGCACAGAAAAGTTCAGTGATTTTCCAGAAAACACTGTTTGAGAAAGTGGCGGGGTGAAATTTTGACCCAGACTCTGATTTTATTTTTTTTTTTAAATTTTTTTTCAACGTTTTTTATTTATTTTTGGGACAGAGAGAGACAGAGCATGAACGGGGGAGGGGCAGAGAGAGAGGGAGACACAGAATCGGAAACCCAGACTCTGATTTTAAAGGCAATGCTTAAGCTACATGGTGAGTCAACGCCCCGTAGGATGTGACGGGAAGAATTTGTCTTTTGGTAACGTCGAGGTAGCTTGGTTGTTGTTTATTATGGTTATCTGATAAATGGGATGGAACCCCGTATCTTGGGACTCAATTGGTGGCAGCCTGCGTTAAGGAGGTTTAATCTCTAGGACGAGCCCAAGGGGAGGTGGCCCAGCTGGCTTCCATAGCCTCCCTTTTGCTAGATTTCTTTTCATAATTTCCACAATCATTAGCATTTTGCTACCCATAGACGCCTCCCTAGGGGATATGAGTCCCCGGTAATTGCAACAGTAGCAATTGCAACTGTCTTCAAACCTTCTTATATCTTTATGTAAAACCACGGAAGAGGAATTATTCATAAGGATTGATTACTATAAACAAAAAAAGGTATCTATAGGAAATAGGTGAAATGGGCAAAGGCCAGTTTCCAGTCCCTTGAGAACCTGTATGAGCCTCTAGTGTGTGTGTGTGTGTGTGTGTGTGTGTGTGTTGCAGCCGTGGAGGAATCCCTCCCATCTGCACCCCACTCCCTCTCTCTCATAAACTCTCAGCAGCCTTAGTTGCAGCAGGATGGGAAGGCTCGGGTTTAGCCATTAAATTGTTCATTCTGCTAATTTATAGTGAATACCTTCTGCGAACAGGGCATTTGCCAGCCGCTAGGAACACAGAGATAAAGGAAGCAGAGCCTCTATCTTCATCAAGTTTCTGGTCAATTAGAGTCGGTACCAGTAGTACCCAGTTCGTACAGGGTTGACTGATTCTGGGCAGAGCAATAAAAAACATCGCGGAGGGGGAGACTGAAGCACACAGCAAAGAAGAGCTTTACCAGGATCACGCAGTTAACAAGTCTGGGCGCGGGACGCGAACGCCAGGTCCCTAATCTCACGCCATTGCCATCACACCCTGTTGTCTCTCAGACATTCAACAAGGGTCTGTCGTTGTAATGCATGGGTTTGGCGGCCGAGGGCGAGAAGGCAGGAACGAGAGGAAATACAAGGGAAGTGAGCTCATGTAAGCCTTTGAAGCTGAGCTTTTTGGCCCGGAAAGTTAATACAACAGGAAGCTACTGGACACATGTCAGGAAAGGGATGAGATTTTAAGGGCAGAAGGTGGAGCCCCTCTTCTGTAGACAACCCTACCTTTGAACAGTGTATGTTCCGTAGATTCCCCAACATGATTCAGTTTACCGCAGCGAAGATGTGCCTCTATCCACTGCGTTAATTAGACATCCATTTTCTACCCTCCGGTCCTGAAAGAAAATTTGAGGAGTTGGATAATAAACCTTTTGAGAGCCACCAAAATGCAAACATGGAGAGAGTGGGGGAAATTGAGGGAGGTCAGGGGAGATAATCTTCCCAATTTCCTCTGTACTGGGCACTCAGACATTTCCTGAATGAATCATTTGGCTCCTCAAAGAAAAGAGATTTGGAAGGATGTCTGCAGCCCAGAGCTGTGCCAGCTCCGTGGCCACCTCTTTTCATCTTACGAGGAAAAAATGCCTCAGCACTTCATTGAGGGCGCAATGTTACTATTAAAAGAGGAACTGACAAGCCATTGAGTGAAGAGCACTGAAGAACTGGCCCAGCTCCCACAGAATTTAAGCAAGCGTTCTGAAAGAGGTGGCTGAATAAATTACTCAACATCTGTATCCTCACCAGAAGCAGCTTAGTGATTGTGAGGGGAAAGTTTTGTACCGCTGGGTTGTATCCTTGAATTAAGTGATGTCCTAATCTTTTCCCTGCGCCTAGACCATAGCATCCCAGAACTCAAAGGGGCCTCACGGGAGCAACTGTTCGGAACCCTCGTTGTGCATAAGGAAAAACTGAGGCAGTCTCTGGAAGAAGGAATACGTTTCCCTCAGACCTTCAACAAGTTAGTGGGAGAGCTACGAGGAGAATGAACATTTCCTCGCTGCGCTCCGATAAACTGTATTTCTACCCCCAAGTGCGGGGACTAAACCCCCCTCCGTATCACTTTATATGTTTTCCACTTTCCCATAGAACTCTCCATGGTATAGAACACATAGTAAACGTTCCACTAAATATTTAAAATGGTGAGAATAGCAATGAAGAAAGACTTTTTAGGTTGAAAGTTAACTGCAGAGATCATCTCGTTCAATCCCCTTAACTTCCTCCTGTTTGGACAGAGGTTTCAGAAGTAGACATACTCTGTAAGGCCACTGAATCAAGTAATGGCAGAACTCTGCTTTATGGCAGCAGAATGCAGTATTCTTGATGCAAAAGCAAGTGTTACCTGATGGACAATGGTTTCTTTTATCATCAACTCAAATGCTGGTATATGATGTGTTTATCATCCCATAGTTGCTTAATTGAGAAGTTTTGAATCAAAAGGTTTGCATTTACCTCTTAAAAGGTTGTATCCCTTCATAAGAGTCTGAATACATCAGACAAAAATTTCTACCAGTCGATTTCTACTAGATTCTCGTTATTCAGCCCCCAGAATCTAATGGCCTCCAGAGGTTGGTCACATGGCACAGTAGAAAGATCAGAGAAGATGAAATAAGGTTATGTGGTGATAACAGATTCAATGTTGGATGCCCAGTTTGGGATATATGAGTGGAGATATACAAAAGGCAGAAAAGTATGGTCTGGAAAACATATTCTGCAGGAATCAACACATAACATATAAATACTGTTGTGAACCCTCATCTTTGAATATAGAGAAGGAAATGAACCATGTGACCTGGACCAAACTCTGATCTTAGAAGAAGGAAGCAAAAATCTATTTAAAAGGGACACCTGGGTGGCTCAGTAAATTGAGTGTCTGACTCTTGATTTCGGCTCAGGTTATGATCCCAGCATCATGGGATTGAGCCCCGCGTCAGGCTCTGCGCTGAGTGAAGCCTGCTTAAGATTCTCTCTTTCTCTCTCCCTCTGCCCCTCTCCCCTACCTGTGCTCTCTCTGTGTCTCTAAAATTAAAAAGGAAATATTGAAAAATAAGGATGAGGAGGGGAGGCAGGGGAGAGGTGATTATAGTAGAGGTTTTAAGGAGGCTGGAGAAAAATTTGAGAAGACTGGTTGAGGGATATCTGTCAGTTTGAGCTGCTATAATAAAATATCATAAACTGGATGACTTAACAGAAAACGTTTCTTTCTAACCACTCTAGAGCCTGGGGAAGTCTGAGATCAAGCTGCTGGAAATTTCATGTTTGGAGAGCACTTGTTTCAGATGGCCGTCTTCTTGCTGGGTGCGCCCCCCCTTCTCTCCCCCCCCCCCCCACCATTGCACGGGGAGAGCAAGCTTTGGTCTCCTCCTCTTCTTAGATCATGGGGCGAACTTGGAGGGACACAAAGATGCAGTCTATAACAGGCAGCACGGGGGAGAATCTGACCAGAAACACACCAAGGAATTCCCACGTGGCACTTTGATCTCATCAAGGAGTAAAAGGATGTGACTTATGGTGCCAATCCACAAGACCGTGGCTCCTTCCTCGGTATTGTATGATACCTGGCATTCAAATGAAAATGTAGTACAAGGACATTAAGGATTCACTAGAATGTACCAGGGGTCCTGGGTTCAACATAGGCTGAAGGGAAACTAAGAAAGGGAGGGGGATTTTTCTGGAGCAAAAGGAAACTTTCAGAAGCAGAGCGCCAATTGAAGCCAAAGACCAGGCTTGGCAGAAACACGACTGTAAGAAGCCTCAGAGGAAGAGGGGAGCCATGGTCAGAGACCGGAAAGAGGGCATTTAAAATTTTAGATGTGAGAAAACTTGCTTCAGAAGTGGAGTGTTTCCGGTTGACCAGAAAAGAAATGTTCCTGAAACGGCATGGATGTGATTCCTGCTGGAGTCAAGGAGGCGAAGAAGGAGAGTTCAAATAAGCTGGTGTGATGAATTATCAACATAGATGAGGAAGTTCCTTGTGATGCTATTGGATGTGTGAATGGAGAGAAATTGCCCGCTGCTGGACAAACCTCTGTGGAACCGCAGAGGGCGGTCGAGAAAGTACTAGATGCCGGCAAGGGGCAAGAATAGAGCCATGTCCGAAAAGAACGGCAGGAAGCCAGTACAAATTATTGGCTTACATACCTCTCTGCATGAAAGGTCAACGTAACCCTCCCCTTGTTAGGGAATCTGTATTTCAGAAAGAGGCTTGGAGCAGGATTATATTGAGTATCAGTATAAATCTCTTCTCATCGTGAGATGGAACATCTTCTGGATGACTCTGATTTGACAGAGTGATAATGATTAATGTTTGTCTTTCCTCTAGATTAGAGAGGAGGAGGCTTTCTTATTCCTTGTGCTTGAAATACAATAGATGCTCAATAAATGCTTGTCGTTAGTTGAACAAATGATGCAAAGTAATAAATGACCTTCAATGAACTCTTTCTATGCACCAGGCACTCTTCTGTGTATTTACATGCGTTAACTCATTTGGTATTGAATATAATCCTCAGTGAACTGATGTTAATTTTTAGCATGTACTTACTTTATTAGAGGAAATATTGTTTTGAACTAAAGATGATGGTCAGCTATAAGGAAAACATCATACACACACACACACAGACAGACATACACATCTCTGTGTGTATTACCATGTTCTGGCTTTGTTGTGTATTTCTAAGTCTAGAAAGAGACAAGCATAGCTTCTAAGTATGGGAGAGACATCCAAATATAATTTTCTACTGGTATCTACATAGAATTTTGACTTGATTTTTTTTTTTTTTTTTAACAATGTGAAAATCATTTGTGATTGCTTAATACAGACTAAGTTGCTATAACCATATGTTACGCTTTGAGGAGGAGTCTTTTCTGCTGGGATAGTTCTAACTATCCATGGTATATGGTATATGGATGGAAGCCTCAAGATCCAGGCCAAGGAAGCAGCTATGCTTTATCACGTCTCTACGAGGGCACCGTTTGGCCATTATCAGCTCACAACTCCTGTGCGGTGGGCACATGCACCTCTTATTTATTTTTGATATAACCTTGTCCTATTTGAGGGAGCTATTGATTTATTAACCCTCAATTTTCTGTGGCAACCATGCAGAGGATATTATAAAGAAACGAACAAGACTCCCCTCTATTTTATTTATTATGCACTGTGGTCATTGGTGCCTGATTCTGCTAACCAGGCACAGGATTAATGGTGTTAGATGGGGGCAGAGTGTTGAAAAGGAGGCGGATAAAACCTGTTCTAAACCCCATTTGTTATCTGGAGCCTCGGAGTCTTTTCTCCTTTGCAAATCTGCTTTCCCCTTAAAAAGTCTCCATCCTTGAGACGTGCTTGCAATGAAAGCCGGTTCTTTCCAGGCCTGCAAAATTGCAGCACAGGCAGGCAGAGCCCCCTGGGAGAGACCCTCTCATCCCTCAGAGCCACTGGCTTTTGAAAGGGAGAGGCCTGCAAATAGTCAAGATGATAAATCCCAATGCCTGGCAGCATCCAGGTTGCAGGTACTGGAGGATGCCGACACAAACGTGTTAACCCTTGGCATACAGCCACGCAGGGACCCCTTGAGAGGTCAGCCTTCCCCGGAACTATGTGCACGTACAGTTAGCACACACATTGTTCTCTGCTTCCCCAGGCAGACCACCACATCCAAATGCAGGCAGAAGTGAGAAAGGCAAAGCCGGCGTTAGAAGGTGGGTATTTCAGATTTTTTTTTTTTTTTTTGAGAGAGAGAGAGAGAGAGAGAGAATGAACAGGGAGGAGCAGAGAGAGAGGGAGACACAGAATCTAAAGTAGGGTCCAGGTTCTGAGCTGTCAGCACAGAGCCGGACGTGGGGCTCGAACCCACGAATGGTGAGATCATGACCTGAGCCTAAGTCAGATGCTTGACAGACTGAGCCACCCAGGCGCCCCAAGAAGGCGGGTATTTTAATAAGCAAATTTCTGCTTCAGTAGCAGGGAAACCCAGCATCAGGAAGATCTTTGGGCCAGCCTTCAGCCCTCCCCTCTACCTGTGACCCAGGTTGACCTGCTGATTCCACTGGCCACACTTCTTGAATATCTACTACATGGCAGGCACTGGGTTTGCTGCTGGGAATGAGATCTGAGCAAGATAGCCATGGTCTCTGTTACTGGGGGGCAGGCATAGTGTCCAGGGTTGGAATATATAACTGAAAATTTGCAATGCAGTACAATGAGTATTATGGAATCCCTGAACTGGGCAAAGAAATACAACTTGAGCAAATATAACCCGCTTGGCACTACGTGTGTTAACCTGCCCGGTTTCCAGATTCCACATCCCGCCTGAGTTAGTTTCTTAGGGTGTCTGTAACGATG
Organism: Neofelis nebulosa; assembly: GCF_028018385.1. NCBI lineage: Eukaryota > Metazoa > Chordata > Mammalia > Carnivora > Felidae > Neofelis > Neofelis nebulosa. The sequence goes on along the minus strand of NC_080795.1, from coordinate 71,350,111 downwards.
GACCCCAAGCTGGGTGGCTTCAAACAACAGACATTTACTCTTCCACATTTCCAGGGGCCAGAGGTCTGAAACCAAGGTTCTGGCAGGGCCACGTTTCCTTGAAAGTTTCTGGGAAGGATCTGTTTCTGCCTTGCCTAGCTTCCGGTGGATCATCAGGTGTTTCTTTGCTCGCGGCTGCCTTGTGCCAGTCTCTGCCAAGGTCTTCCCAAGGCCTTCTTATGTGTGTCTGTGTGTGTCTCCTCTTCTACAAGAGCAATAGTCATTGGAAGTAGGGCCCACCCCAATGAAGGACGACTTCATCTTAACATAGTTACGCCTACAAAGACCCAATTTCCAAATATGGTCACATTCTGAGGGTCAAAGGATTAAGATGTGTACGTATCTTTGGGGGAGACACGACTGAACCCATTACACAGTTTAAGACTTTTTCATTTGTGTGTCTTTCGACCTTTTATCATCGATCGTTTCCTATTGCTGGCTAGCCCTTTGGGCAGTTTGCCTGGCTTGCCGTTCAACCCTCTGGAAATCCTGGAACTTGGCTCTCAGTTACCTCTGTTTCTTTGTGCTTTGGGGTGCTCTGAGTGGAAGACGTCTTTCATTCTCAAATGATATTAGTGGTTTATGTGATGCCGATGTCCTGGGCAGGTCCACCTTAGACCCTGGCCCTGGGTAGAGACCAGACACTAACAAGTCTTGCTAAACAAAGCAAATAAGGGAAACTAACACACCCATGTGGGCCTAACAAACAAAAAACAGTGGAAAGTGGTCCCTGAGGAAGGGGGCCCCGATGAAAATGCCCCTATTTTACCCCAAAGCCCGTAACACATAACGTCTTGTGAGTTTCTGACTATTTCAAAATTTGCATCATTATTGGCGAGTTGAAGCATTCCATTCGGTGGAGATGAGATCCACTAACTCCCAACAAAATTTCCGAATGTTACCATGGTAATGCAAGGGCGTAAACAGCATGTTTTCCTGACGTACCAGGCTGTCGTCTGGTTTCCTAGGATTCATTTCCGCAAATCTCAATTCCACAGCTCAGGGATGTCCAAAGTCTTCTCCAAGATTTTAGCAAATGTCCAAGAACTAACAATTCGATTTTCAGCTCCTGCCTCTGAATTGGTCCCACGTAAGCCTAAAAGTAGAACTAAGCCCTCTTCATCACTTTCTAAATAAACCCAATCACAGCGAGCACTGGACTGGAATTCATTGATTCATTGTAAGGGGCCACATCACCGAGCACGCAGAATCAGAGAATTTTCTCTTTCATCCTGCTATCCCCACCTCCCATAATGCGGAAGCATTTCCTATATCTGATTCTACAGCACCAGTCATAACTACACGCTTTAGGCACTCACTTATATAACGGGGGCATATTTCTATGTATTTTCATGGTACCAACTGGTCTTTCCCTACGAGGAATCTCCTATCCGATGCTAAAAGAACAAACATTTTCTCCATCTCATTATCCTGAGATTGAAAGTCATTATGGTTTTAAGTGTTGAATTTGCAAGCTTCAATTATTTTAGTTTGCAACCTATTATTACCATCTTTTCTCAAACAAGTTGTCATTTCCGCTAAAAAGGAATGGGGCTATAAAGACCTTTTTGGCATTTACTAGTATTTTGATAATTTGGGAGTTGAATGTTTAGAAAACATGATTTCTCCAGTCCCCTCTTCAAACAGCTCTGTAATATGAGTGAAAAGCAAGGATGTATTTAAGTTTTTGTTTTGTTTTGTTTTGTTTTGTTTTAGCTGAATTGTCAAAACGGACATCCCTGAGAGTGACATTCACAGAAACAAATGGTACTTAGAGTTCTGTTGCCTGCTAGGCTTTATTTCAATAGCACAACACATATTGGGAACCTCTGTTTTGGTATACCGAGACTCTTGTAATAAGAGGGTTCTGTTATCAGAAGAAGAGTTAGATTTTTCCATAATGAGGCTCTATGGTACACTAGCTGTTCTTAATACTGGCTGGACGTTAGGATCATTGGGTAGGGGCTGGTATTTAAGATACAGTGATGTCCTTGCCCTACCCATAGAGATTCTGACTTCATTGGTTTGAGGTGAAACGGGGGTTATTTTGAAACTCTCCAAGTGATCCTCATGGGAAGCTAAGCTTGAGAAACACTGGCACATGGGAAGCTAAGGTTGAGAAACAGTGGTGCTTCTTAGTTACCTATGGAGTGGGTTAAAATGTGGATTCTGACTCAGGTCTGCAGAAGGTCATGACATTCTGCATTTCTAACCAGCTTCCAGATGGTGCCCATGGTAGGGGCTCTGAGGTCCGCACTTGGAGTAGCAAGGGTGTGACAGAGTTGGCATTATCTTGAAAGTTGGACAAACCCAACTCTGAGAATCAATTCACTGTTTGGTTTTGCTCATGTTGCTAAAAGACACGGTCTTCCATAAAGTCGAAATAAAACCTCTTACGTCTCAAGAAATGAATAGACTGAATGCTGTATGAAAGGTAGATAGCAAAGGGCCTGGAACTCAGTTGCTAAATAAATGCTAGTTTTATTTCACTTCTCCCCTCTCCATCTTCCCAAGCCACCCCCACCTTCCCGAGTCAAAGAGAGCAGGGCTGTGTTCTGGAGCGTGGTTGCCATGGGAACAGTAGCCTTTAGAGAAACGGGATGCAGGATATCAGAAAGCATAGTGGCTTGCTGGCCATCAACCCAGTTTATTTTGAAATATAAACTCTACCTACCACCAGCCTCCTTGTCTTTCAGGACACTGGTCTCACCTCTCTCTTACAGATTAGAACCACCGCATCTGTCATCAGACTAGAGCCACAAAATCAAAGTCATCTCTCTCTTTTTTAAAAAAAAACTGGAAAAAGTATTCTATCAACTTTTTGTCAAGCTTGCTATCCTCCTGTATTGTTATCGTATTCAATATAGCGTTCACCAAAGTCATCCGTTAAAGGTGGCAAGAGGTTGCGAGGTAGGTATTTTAAGGGGGTATTGAGTATATGGGTCGTAATAGTGGGTCCAGTCAAGGGGATAAGAAAAATCGATCGGGAAAGGATGTCTGAGGCCAGAGTTCAAACACTAGCTTGAGCCTGAACATGCCGCAGTAACAGGAATCCGTGACGGATTTGGTGACGCGCGATGCGCGGAGCGTGTTCGAGGAGTTAATCTGCTGACGTCTGTGGTGGATGCGAATGAAAACAGCAGAAGGGAACGTCCCCTCACTTGGCTACATTTACTGACTGCTGCTTGTGTGGGGGGCCCCATGCCTGATGGAGGACCCGTGCAGTAACCACACCACACGTCCGTCGGCACTCACGAAGTTTCCATCCTACCACGAAGACAGAGAGGAGCCAGTGATTGACTAAAATAATGACATGTGTCCGAGGGGGGAATTCACGGTGCGGCGAGAACCGATAAAAGAACTCTTTGACCGCTTCACTGGGGTCAGGAAAGTCAACCCTTGGAAATGACCAACACGTGACTCTCAAGCTGAGACAGTCTTACGGGAGCTCTCTAAAGATGAGGTGGATGTGGGGAAGAAGTGGACGATGTATTATTTACATCAAGACTCTCCTACCTCTCACTATGTGAGAGAGAGACACCGGGGGCAAGGAACGTATTTCCTCTTTTGTAAAATGAGGATAACTTCCCGTGCTTTCGGGGTGGTGGTGGGGGGGGTGCGCTGTGATGCTGATGACAATGCTTGGTACACAATATCCAGGCCTTTGTCTTTCAGGCCCGTTTACTGAGCACTTACTCTGCCTCTGTCACAGAAAGGGTAACTGCTGACCGCATACCTGTCCGGTCCCCCTCACTTCGCCCCTTTGCAGAGGGGCACAGGACTGGTTCTGGTTGTAAGCCGCGTGACGTGACTGGTTCTGGTTGTGACTCTTTGGGGCGCCTGGGTGGCTCAGTCGGTTAAGCGTCCGACTTCGGCTCAGGTGGTTTTGGCCACTCTTCCTTCCCTTCCCCTCTGCCGTGAACATGGAGGCGCATGTTGCGACACTGGAGAATCCACCTGGGGCCTTGCTAGACTCCTCCTGTGGGACACGGCATCCCCCCCTCCCCGGACGTCGCCGCACACATAGCTCGAACCATAAGCCAGCCTTGTTTAAGTAAGTCATCCTCAAGGGGTAGATTCCTCACCTCATCAGAACCTAGGTTGTCTCTGCTAGAAAGACCCAAAACCAAGAATTTTTCACACGCCATTATTTAAGATAATAAATGACTTAAGAGAAAGGAATTTTATGCCTAGTTGGAAGGTGGTAACAGTAAAGCCTAAGAAAACCACCCGGTGCTCGCTGTCGTTTGTGCAAAGAGCTCAGATCAAACACTGGGAAGAAGGGCGATATCTCATGTTGTTTAGAGCACACTGTTGTACATTATGTGATGCTTTTAGTGTTTGCTAATGTGCTTTTCGGTCCTTTGATAAAGTGGCTCGTAGCCTCGTTCCACCCTGGCCCCCCGCCTCCACATCTACCCTACCATTTAACCACAGATGCGGTTTCGTCCAATGTCTTCTTTAGAAACGGATTTGATTCTGTCTGAGCACCGGGCCAGCACATGGAGTGCTCTAGTCCCCTGCCTTCAGCCTTCTCTGCAGGGAAAGCTTTCTGCTTCTCTCCTCTTTGGCTTCTTAATGGGCCATGGATGTGTCTCATCAGTGCACCATTGACGGATGGCAGGGGCAGTACACGAAGTGGGCTGGTTGCTATGGTGCTCAACAGGCCATGGCTGCTTTCTTGGGAAAAATAAGGCCATAGATCTACAGTGCCAGAGTCTGTCTCTCTTCCCTCTGTCCCTGTCTTCAACCTCTGCCTTCCTCCCGAGCCCTGACTGCGTCTCCCTCCCTCCTCCTTTCCCATTGGTATGTTTGTGCTGTTTGTGGCAGATACGGACATTGTCTCGCCCGTACAAAGGATTCTTCTTTCTTCACTTGGTGCAAAAAATCTGCTACAATTGGATTTCTTTGCAACTCCTTTTTATGTCTCCTGAGCACTATGAAATAAACTTCGACCTGAACGTATGCTCACATAATACTTTGATGAGCTTCTGTTTGTATGTGTATTTTTTCTTCCTATATAAATACTAGCATTTTCTACAGTAAAAATACATATTATCTATCTATCTATCTATCTATCTATCATCTATCTATATCAAAAAAGCCAGTGTCTCTTAACTTGAATACAATACAAATGATTAAACTTTTTGTATTAAAATAGTATCTTGGGGCACCTGGGTGGCTCACCCAGTTGGTTAAAAGTGTGACTCTTTGGGGCGCCTGGGTGGCTCAGTCAGTTAAGCGTCCGACTTCGGCTCAGGTCACGATCTCGCGGTCCGTGAGTTCAAGCCCCGCGAGTTCGAGCCCCGCGTCGGGCTCTGGGCTGACGGCTCAGAGCCTGGAGCCTGTTTCCGATTCTGTGTCTCCCTCTCTCTCTGACCCTCCCCCGTTCATGCTCTGTCTCTCTCTCTCTCAAAAATAAATAAATGTTAAAAAAAAAAAAAAAAGTGTGACTCTTGGTTTCAGCTCAGGTCATGAGCTCACCGTTCATGAGTTTGAGCCCCGCGTCAGGCTCATGCACTGACAGTACAGAGCCTTCTTGGGATTCTCTCTTTCCCTCTTTCTCTCTGCCCCTCCCCTGATTGCTCTATCTCTCAAAATAAATAAACTGAAAAAAATAAAATAAAATAGTATCTTGTCGCCAGTGTGTGAAAGAAAATAGAGCCGGATGAGAGAGGGATGGCTGGGTACTGAGTTTGGCTCAGTCACCAAGTGAGATGCAGTCATTCATTTGTCTAGTCATTCCACAACTACTGAAGGAACACCTACTGTGTGTTAAATATAGATGTAAGGGCTGGGGATACAGCGGTAAACAGGAAATGGAAAATGTCCCCTGCTGCAAGGAGCTGTCATTCCCCAGGGGAGGCCAACTCTAAACCAGTGGTACTCAAACTCTAGGAAGAATCCAGATCACCTGCAGGTGATTGTCAAAACACAGATGGCTGGACCCCACACCCAGACATTCTGATTTCCTAGGTCAGGATGGGTCCCAAGAACGTACATTTCTAACAAGACCCCAGTTCCGCGGACCACACCTTGAGAATAAGTCGTATAAGCAAATAAAAGGGCAAACGCATAATATATCGCCAGCGAGTGATAAGTGTTATGAAGAAAAATAGCATAAGGAAGGGAAACAGACTGATGCAATGCGGTGGGTGCTGCTATTTTAGGTGGGACCTCCGAAGAGGCTTATCACACGCCAGAGACCTGCCTGAAGTGACAGAATGAAGCCCTGGGGTGTCTCAGAAGAGCACTTTTAAGACACAGACAGCAGCCTTGGCAGGAGGACGCTGGGTTGCCCCTGGTCACCCCACCTCTGTGCTTTCAGGATGCCACATGCATACCACATAAGGCATGGCCTGTTATCATTCCCATTTTACAGACGAAGGAACTGAGCCACAGAGAGCTTACATAATGTGTTTAGGATTGAAGAGATAAGAAGTGGCAGAATCCAGGATTTGAGCCCATCTCTCATATAAAGATTGGATGGATGGAGAGATGGATTGGATGGAGGGGTGGGATGTTAAAATTGAGCCAAGTAGAGTTATCAACTGGCTTTGAGATCCTAAGAGGGTTTGTAACCCAATGAAAACTGAGGGTTGATGGGGGCTGGGGGAGAGGAGAAAGTGGGTGATGGGCATTGAGGAGGGCACCTGTTGGGATGAGCACTGGGTGTTGTATGGAAACCAATCTGACAATAAATTACATTAAAAAAAAAAAAAAAAAAAAAAAAAAGAGCTGAAAGGCAGGTGTTTGTCCAGAGAGGAGGAAGGCTGCCCTCAGTGGCGGAGTCCAGGTAGGAGAAGGTGTGAGGCCTCCAGTTCTAGAAGGAATACCATCAGGTGTAGGCAAAGAAGCTTGCCTGGGCAGGTACAGGCCCCTCTCTGCAAAAGCAGGCCATGCCCTTGGAAGCTGGAGGGCAGGAGGAAACGCGTTCAGCAAACCCCTCCCTCTCAAGGGATCCTGACAAGTTGTGTTTTAATCTAATTAATACATTCAGGAAGTTGGACCATGAGGAATGTGATTATTTAATTGTTTTGTTCAAAGAGTACGAAGCAGGCTATTAGTCTGGGGTCATGACACCAAGGTTCATTTCAGGTTATTACCTAGGAGGGTTTTGGAACAAGAGTGGCTGATTGATTCTTTCCCGCTGTTACTCTCATTAATTTACAAAGATTCATTGTGTTGGTGCTAATTTGCCGAGTCTGGAATGAAATGTGAAACAGATTCAGACTGATAAGAATTGTTTTGTATCTGCTATTCTCTCTTGCTCCCTCCCCTACATTTTCCCTTCGAAAGATTTTCAGGTACATGAATTTCCAGTCTGATTATAATTAACTCTTTTTCCACATGACAAATGTTGTCTCTAATAATTAAGCAGTGAGCAGGAAGTAGATATTTGGCATTTCATTTCCAATCCAGCAAAAATTTGGCTCCTATTCTCCCTCTGACCCGGAGAAAGTCATCTAAACTTTGTTGCTCACGTTCCCCTGTTGGAAGATCTGGATAATAAAATGCAAAGCTGAATGAACACCTTACCTCTCTTTCTCCATTAACATTACAAAAAAATTTTTTTAATGTTTACTTATTTTTGAAGTGGGGGGTAGGTAGGGGCAGAGAAAGAGGGAGACAGAGCATTCAAAGCAGGCTCCAGGCTCTGAGCTGTCATCACAGAGCCCAACATGGGGCTCGAACCCATGAACCATGAGATCATGACCTGAGTCGAAGTCGGATGCCCAATGGACTGAGCCACCCAGGCGCCTCTATTAACATTTTTAAACAGCTCCCATGGCCTGCAGACAAGATATAAGCTTGATGTTTCAAACTCTTGATGATTTGGCCTCAACTTTCTTTTGAGTCTCATATTCTGGCACTTTCCAGCAATAGTTTCTGTTCTATCATATCAAACAATCTGTGTTAGCTCTATTCTTTGTCTGGAAAGTCTTCCCCTACCTTTGGATATTTGCCAAATTCTCTTTCTTTAACTTGTCACCACCTTTGTGAAGTTTTTCTGGGCACCGTAGACAGATTACTCAACAACTCATGTGCGTTCTTGTTTCCTCCATTAACACTTGCCACATTTTGTTATAATTATTTGTTACATACTTTATTGTAATTATTTGCACGAGTGCATATCAGTGTCTGTGTATGTGTGAATATAAATATAAGTATAGATATAAATATAAATATAAATATAAATATAAATATAAATATAAATATAAATATATATACCTGAGCATGTTCTTTCTTTGCATAGCAGAGAAAAATCCAGGATATTCTTTCACAGTACCCCCCCGAGTGGACAACAACTTGTTTTCTGGGCTGACCAGCCAGATTTTAGCCACCATGGGCTGTGAAGAAAATTGCAGAATGAACCCATTTTTCAGAGGATTCAGTCTGGGGCCTCCCTGGCCTAAGGCACTTCAGCCTTCACCCTTCAACTCCAACATAGTATCAGCATTGAATCAAGATATTTACATAAAATACCTGAGCTTCCCTTGATAAATGGTCGTAACAGTGAGAAAAGCAGCCTGAACATACTTTTTGAGTCTCTAGCTTCTCATCTGAAAGATGCTTTGCTTTCTGTGATCACTACTAACGGCTACGAATTTCTTCACTAAAAACTGTCCAATTTAACAACTAGCTAGCCTTTTACCACTCTCAGCGGCCTCTGGCCATGACAATCTGGTTTCTGATGAGCATTTTCACGGAAAGTGCCCTGTCCCTCCAGGCTGCAGTCTGGCCTCCGCTCTCCCATCGCCTCTATAGGGAGGTTAGCTGAAAAGGAGGTGGGCGAGAGGCGAGGGGTCAAATCTGTTACTTTTTATAGAGGTGGAGTGAAAATAATTTCCTGTGAAAGCTGGGGACATTTTTTCATTAGTTTTGTTTCCTGCTCTGGGTCTTATAGGCTGGGTGATTTTTTTCCCCCCTTTTTGGAACTTCTGTGGGCCAACTTCCTGTGCCTAAGGGTGCTGAGAGATAGAATTTTATGAGTTTGGCCCACCTACACAGCAGTGAGTCTGGGGATAGTGAGGAATGAATAGACTAGAGCTGCCTAAGCCATCCTTGAATATTCTGGACCTGAGTTCAAAGGAGAAGCCTCAAAGAGGTGTTTTGGGAAGCAGCCAAGCATAGAATTTTAGGGTTCAGAAAGGCTCAGTGAGGGGCAGGGTGGATATGGTCCAGCTTCCTCTTCATTGGATTTTAACGTTAATCTTCCAAAAATCATTTTTATACTTAAGTGCATATATTTGGGAGCCAATATTTGTTGTGCTCTAGGTGCTGGATAGATCGATCAGGCAGCGGTCAGAAACAAAAGTCAAATAGACTTCAGCAGAAATGTATCCCTTCCTATAAACTAAAGAATCAGGGTTTCTAGCTTCAGGCAAAACTATATTCAAATGGTTGATACCTTTAAGTTAGCTTCAGGCAAGGGTGGATCTAGGTGTTTAATACCTTTAGCTAGCTTCAGGCAAGGGTGGATCTAGGTGTTTAATGCCTTTAGCTAGCTCCTTGCAGGGCTGAATCCAAGTGTTTCATACCTTTGGGAACCCATCTCTTTCTCTGTATCTCAGTATCGAATTCTTATGTTAACTTTATTCTTATTCAGGCCTTTTCTACTCAGTAACCGGATGGCCACAGGCAACTTCGGGCCCACAGTCTCTCAGCCACAAGCTCAATGAAAAAGGCTTTCTCTTTCCTAATGCTTCTCAAAAAAGTCCTAGGCCTGGTTCTCTGGGACACAGAATGGGTCTTAAATTCCATCCTCAAGTAGTTCCTCCCATCTCTACACCTCCCCTGGAGGAGCAGGGGAACTTGCTTGTAACTAATAGAACAAGGCAAAGGTGATAGGAAGTCAGTTCTGTGATTTGATTATAAAAGATAGTTCCTTCCATTTTGCTAGCTGATTCTTTTTCTCTTGTTGCCTTTGATGAAACGAGCTTTTATGTTGGAGAGGCCTGTATGGCAAGGAGCTGAGGACAACTTCCAGCTAACAACCTGCAAGGAACAGAGCCACTCAGTCTGACAGCTGGTGGGGAACTGAATGCTTAAAACCTGAGTGAGCTCTGGGGACCCTATCCTTGATGGATTATTGCCCTGTGTGCTGTGTGTAATTTTAGGTGTCAACTTAACTGGGCCATGGGGTACTCTGATATTTAATCAAACGTTGTTGCTGTTTGAAGGTGTTTTTGGATGAGATTAACATTTAAATTGGTAGACTGAGTAAAGTGGGTTGCTGTCTATAACATGGGTGAGCCTCATCCAATCAATCGAAGGCCTCAATAGAATAAAAAGGCTAACTTTCCCCCAGCAAGAAAGGATTCTTTCCCGCCTGATTGCTTATAGATCGGGACTTAGGTTTATTTCCTGCCTTTAGACCCTACTGTTTTCTCTGATTTTAAGTCTGATGGTCTTCAGATGGGAACTACATCAGCTTTTTGACTAGGACTAGAACTAATATATATACATATATATATATATATATATATATATATATAGTGTGTGCTTGTATATATATATTTATATATATATGTATATGTAATATATGTACATATATGTAATGTATGTATTATATATATTATACATATGTATATGTATATGTGCATTTTTTATGTATTATATGTATATGAATACATATGTGTATGTATTATATATACATGTATTGTACATATATATGTACATTATATATACATATGTATATGTATCATATATACATAAAATGTACATACATATATGCACATTATATATACATATGTATATTATATATACATATGTAATATATACATATACATATATACAATATATATACATATATGTATATGTAATACATATACATATAATACATACACACATATATATATTTATATGTATACACACACACACACACACACACACACACACATTTATAGGTCTATCCCTATGTATCATCCTACTGGTTCTATTTCTCCGGGGAACTCTGACTAATATGTCCTGTGAAGTCCCATGCTGGACTATTACAGTTGTTTTCGACTCCCCGATGAGATAACTCAGCTACGTAGTACACATAGGATCGACACAGGAGTGACTCAATCTGATGCCAAAGCTTGACCTGATTTCCAGGGCTTACCAAGGCTTGAGAGAAGATGCCAGGGTGAGAAAGAGAACCACATGCAGGCAACGAACGGATGGGAACAACAGGTGCCTTCAAACACGTCCATACTTAGATGCTTATTTAGATGCTTAAGTTACTCTGTAAGGGAATCACCTATAGCCTTTCCTTACCCTCTGAGAAAGTACCATACATTTTATAAAGTATAAAGCACTGAATGATCTGATTATTTGATCAAATAATCCTTGATTATTTTTCTCAATGACGAAAGAGGAGAATCATATCTTGTTTTACTGCGCACCTGTCACCGCCCCCCCCCCCCCCCCCCGCCCCCGCCACACAACCCCTTCAGAGCGGAGCCCAGGAACAGGTGGAACAGGAAGGAAAGTGTGATCTCCACTCTCAATTCTTAGGTATGGTGCCCTTTTGCTCGGTAAGGTCAGAGCTTTCTACTTAATATACTTCTGGAAGTATCACACTAGGGATGCATTCCATTCCATTTTTCATGTCACAAATATTTGACCAGAAAAAAAAAAAAAGATTTAATCACAGAACAGCGAAAGTCAAATTCATAAATAATAATGTTTTAAAAGGTGAGTCGGTCTTATTCCACACAAATGGCAAATCCCTGCATTATTCATATTTGAGTTGGTCCTGTCTGAATTCTTAAATTTTTCTCTGGGTGGATACAGGGGGACATTTCTTGTTTTCAAAACCCGTCTCGCTTAAAAAGGCCGTTGATTTGCCTGGGAATATGTGCCATGTGGTGTTCCTGTATTTCAAAAGACCGACTCGAGTAATGTCAGTTGAGTGTCCCTACTTGCCTGCTAATGGTGATTAGGCATGCTGTGTAAACAAATTTGTACCTCTCACATGGAATTACTGGAAAAAGAGGATCAGGAATTCAGATTCCAACTCTGAGACGATAAACCTAAGAAAAGAAAAAAAACATTGAAAATTCCTCAACTCCCTAACTATAATTACTGGTCTAAATTCAACTTTTAAATTTATAGACTCAGCGGCTTTTGTTGATTTTGGAGGGGGGGAGCGCACAAATGTTTAAACCACTAAAACGACTTGCGTGCTTTTCATTCCAAAGGACCTCAAGTTAGTGAGAGAGAATAAGGAAGGGAGCCCCCAAATGTGTGGAATACCTGGGGAAAGGCAGTGAAGAGGTGAGAGACCACTGGAGTAAGTGGTCTGCTTAGTGACAGCCGGGATCCTAGAACAGCTGAAAATGTGAAACCTGGTGTAAGTAACGAAAGACGTGTCTTTTGCTGAATTTTAGGATTTACTAGTGCTGTAGCCTAGGCCTTGGTTTCTTCATATACATATATATATATATATATATATATATATATATATATTTATTTATATATAACATATATATAAATAAAACATACCTCTATAACACATATATAAATAAAACATGTATCTATAACATATATAAATTATATATATATATATAAAACGTGTATATAACATAACATATATATACAAAAGTGTGTGTGTGTGTGTGTGTGTAAGACTTTCCATATGTGCCATGCCAACCTCACTACATGAATGCCAGATAAATTCGTGAATGTGAATGTGTCTTATAAACTTTAACTCCTGGGACACTGCTGATGTTGAACATTAAAAATACAAAAAAAAAAAACCCCACACAAAACCCAAAACTCCAAACAAAACAAAACAACAACAACAGCAACAACACAATGCAGGCAGGTACAGCGATGGGGGTATGATGACCTAGGTAGGGCTTGGGAGCAGGGAGAAGCCAGTCTCAGGGAGGAGGGACCCCTTGAAGATAACAGAGCACGGATACAATGTTCACAAACCTGCGGGGACAAGGGCCATAAAATAATGCTCCGGGAGCCTGCTAAGTGCAGACCATGAAGAGCCCCTGAGCTTTTTAGAAAGGAGGAGACAGTTCCTCAGTCCTGGCCTGTCACTACCATACCAGCATCCCACCCAGAATACCCAGCCCTACCAGTTATTCATGAGATGCTCTAAATATAGATTTTCGTGTGATATAAGCTGAATCTGTGTAAAACAGAACCACATAAATTGTAGGGATATATTGAAGAGTCTAATGTCCATAAAATTTAATAATTTATTATCCATAAATATTTATACAATATATAAATAATACACTAATTTGGAATAACTTTTTTTTCCAAATCTTGTTCATTTAAAAACTTAGAGCTCTTTTGTAGAGATACCATCTTCTCTAAATTGTTTGAGATGTAGCATAAAACTTAATGAATCTGCAAAGCATGCTGCTATTAGATATTTTATTCTAAGGTAGAAATACCCAGTCATACAACGCACAGGGGATTGCTGTTTTATTCTATAGAATAATATATTTAACATCTTCACAAGGTCACTGTTTTCCGTACTTCCTTGATCTTTGGAAAGTGTACTGTGAAAGTTAATAAAGAGAAACCTGTCTAAAATGCACTTGATGCTAGAGGCGGAGGGTGTTAGGGGGAGCCCTACCACTCAATGTCAATTACAGGAAGAGTTGTCAATTACAGACTCCCAGGAAGAAGCGCCACAGGAAAGAGTCATCAATTACAGGCCCCAACAGGGAAAGATATACATTGTTATCTCCTATAAGCAATGGACTATACCTACAACTCAGCCAATGAGAAATTGTCATCACCCCGAACCCTTGCATCTCTCCAATGGACTTTTGTTCAAAACAACCCCTCCCAACTTCCTTTCCCTTCTCCATAAAATGTCCCTCTCCTTGGTCTGTTGGACTTGCCTATGGTTTCGGCTGTAGCTTGCTTGTCCCGGATTGTAATTCTCCACTATTCCTGAATAAACCCATCTTTGCTGGTAAAATAATTGGCAGTTTTATTTTTAAGGTTAAGAGTGCTTACATCATTCAACACTTAAAAGTATAAAATGATATATCACCTGCTCTTTTTACTGATTATATTAGGTGGATTCAGCCTATTGGTCTTTTCTAATGAGCAATATCTTGTGCACAACGAACTGTTTGAGAAAGACTCCCATAAAATGACTTACCCCTTTACAAGGGATATGAACATGTGGTTGGGTCCAGGCTTTCTCCTTCTGTTCAGATAGATCTAGTTTAGGAAACTGATCTGGAGCTTTAAAATGTTAGATTGTTTCCTGGTTTGTTTGGCTAACTATTAATCACTTCCAAAATAATTCTATAAAATGAGTTCTGTTCTTCTCAACCTGTCTCTTTAAGTGACTTTAAGACATATCACTGAGGGGGTGGTGCTGGTGCCCTCCAGGTATTAAGTAGAAGAACCTGACTTTGGAAGACCAAATTTTGATGGTCTCTGAAGATGGACTGGCTGTATATGCAGTCTCTGCCTTGAGCTTTTCTCCTATGTGGTGCATACCACACATCACTGGGGAAAATGTGAGAAATAGCTACAATTGCTGAGGATATGCACAGTCAGGGTTTGAACTGAAGTCAATTTAGTCAAGCAGAGCTAATATTCCATTATTTTCTTCGATCCTTCCAACACAGCAGATGGAAATACACCCCCAAAACTTCTCCGTTGAAACTCTCTTTTCCAATATATTTCTCTTTCCTTTTCTCGGTACACCTTTTGTTCTATCTTAACTTAGCTTCAATTTTCCATAACAATTTACTCTTGTCTGCTTCTAGGTACTCTTCCCCTCCCCCAGCTTTACAGAGGGACAATTGACAAAAATTGTGCATATATGTATATACATACACAAAATTGTGTGTATGTATATTTATATACATATTTTATTGATCTTTTTAAACATTTATTTTAGAATATTTTTAAATATTTATTTTTGAAAGAGAGACAGAGTGTGAATAGGGGAGGGGCAGAGAGAGAGGGAGACACAGAATCTAGGCCAGGCTCCAGGCTTTGAACCATTAGCACAGAGCCCAACACGGGGCTTCAATTCACCAGCCGTGAAATCATGACCTGAGCTGAAGTCAGACGTTTAACTGACTGAGCCACCCAGGCACCCCAAAATTGTATATATTTTTAAAAGATGTGGTATACCTACACAGTGAAATATTATTTAGCCATAAAAAAAGAATGAAATCTTGCCATTAGCAACATGGATGGACCTTAGTGGGTATTACACCAAATGAAATAAGTCAGACAGAGAAAGACAAATGCTATAGGATTTCACTTATATGTGGAGTCTGAAAAATAAATGAATAAATAAGAAAACAAGTAGACTCACAAATATAGAGAGTAAATTGGTTGTTGCCAATTTGTTGGTGAAGAGACAGGGGGGATGGGCAAACTAGGTAAAGGGGATTGAGAGGTCCACACTTCCAGTTATAAAACAAGTAAGTCACGGGGATGAAAATCTTCATTACAGCATAAGGAATGTCATCAATAATATTGTAATAACTTTGTATGGTGACAGATGGTGGCCACTTATCATATATATAATTGTTGAATCACTGTGTTCTACACCTGAAACTAATACAATAATGTATGTCAACTACACTTCAACTAAACATCAAAAAATAAAAATGACACGAAAACAAAATAAAGGGGTGCCTGGGTGGCTCATTCGGTTGAGCGTCCGACTTCAGCTCAGGTCATGATCTTGCGGTTTGGGAGTTCGAGCCCCGCGTCGGGCTCTGTGCTGACGGCTTGGAGCCTGGAGCCCGCTTCGGATTCTGTGTCTCCTTCTCTCTCTGCCCCTCCCCTGCTCATGCTTTGTCAATGTCGGTCTCTAATAAATAAACATTAAACAAAAAAAAAAAAAAAAGAAAACAAAATGTACAATGTGATATTCTGATACACCGGTACAACGTGTAATATTTAGCACCATCGAGCTAATTAACATCCATCACCTCACATAGTTACCATTTTTTGTGTGTGGTGAGAACACTTAAGATCTACTCTCTCTGCAAATTTCAAGTACACAGAACACAGTACAGTATTATTAACCATAGTCACCATGCTGCACATTAAATCTCCAGAACTTATTCATCCTGCATAACTGAAACTTTGTACTCTTTGAACAACATCTCAATTCCCTCACATCCCCCCAACCCAAGCTTCTGGCAACCAACAGTCTACTCTCTGCTTTTATGAATTTGACCTTTTTAGGCTTCACATAATAAATGAGATCATACAGTATTTGTTTTTCTGTGTCTGGCTTATTTCACTTAGCATAATGTCCTCCAGGTTCATCCATGTTATTCCAAATGGCAGAATTTCCTTCTTTTTAAAGGCGGAATAATAAATATTCATTTATATATACATCACATTTTCTTTATTCATTCATCTGTCAACAGACACTTCGGTTGTTTCCATATCTTGGCCATTGTGAAGAATACCGTGATGAACCCAGGAATACAGATCTCTCTTTGAGAGGCTGATTTCATTTCCTTTGAATACATGCCCATAAGTGGGATTGAGCTGGCTTGACGGCACAATGGATAGTGCGTGGGACTGCTAACCTCCAGCTTTCTTAATGCACTTCCTTCACCTATAATACAAGTACATATATCCGTTGAATCACTTTCCATACAGCACTGGTTAAAATCTATTTGTGTCTATGATATTTTATTTATACATAAGTATCTCAACACAGTACGTTACGCTCCTAATGTAGATTTTACTTATTTATGCTCTCAGCCAGAGTTAGTTGGGGCAGTGAGCTGTGGGGGCCACACAACAAATGGTCTTGGCCAATGCTACTCTACAGCGTTAC
Organism: Neofelis nebulosa; assembly: GCF_028018385.1. NCBI lineage: Eukaryota > Metazoa > Chordata > Mammalia > Carnivora > Felidae > Neofelis > Neofelis nebulosa. The sequence continues at coordinate 71,333,277 of NC_080795.1, read as the reverse complement.
CGTGCGTTGAAGATATTCTGCAGCGTGCAACACAGGTGCACTCCACAGTCAGCTTTCTTCCCTCCACTTGGATTACAGGCTGTGGAATGTGTTTTTTTTTTCTCTTAAGTTATGATGGCTGACAAAAGATAGGTAAGAGATAGATGTGTTAGATGGGCTAGGTGTCATGAAGTAACTAAAAAAGTGTCAGGTGGGGGTTGAGTTCTCTTTCAAATACTTGGTTGAGGAAATAGAGGGGAAAGACTGGAAGGGAGTTACATTGGTGAAAGTCCTTTGACGATATGGCAGGCGTCATAGGATCACTACAGCATGGAAGAATTACACAACAATTGTCTTGCCAGTACTTGGCAGAAACATCAGATAGAGGTTTGCTTCTGGAGACTTCAAACAATTGAAGAGATTACTTTTCCCAATCCCCACTAGGGACCCTTTAGTTCTGCCATTCTCTAGAATGTACCCAGTCTCTCTCATACTCTTCAAACTGGTCATATTCTCATTTGTTGAAGGAATAACCTAGTGATAAGTTAATGACTGGCTTATAAATGAATGAAAAATTAATGAGACTCGTAGGTGGTCGCAAAAGACTATGACTACGCAGTGTTCACAGGTTGTTGCAAGACTTTCAAGTCTTGGTATGAGGCCCTCTGATAATATCTTTAATAAAATAGAAGCAACATTAGATTCTATCTCATTGACTCATCAGTCATTCATGTGGAGTACAATGCTGGCTTCTTTGCTTAATTGCTTTGAAAGTCAGACCTGAAAGAATTATTTCCATGTGTTTTTTGAACCACTGATTCTTAGGAGGTAGTTTTCAAATGATGGTTTCTCAATCCCTGCCACTCATCTTGTGTTAGGGAGGAAGCTTTTATCTGGATGTGCAAAACCAAAATATAAGGCAACATGAAAGAGGTGGGGGAGAAGAGATTATTTTCTAATGCAACTGGGAAGTTGTAAAATGTGGGGGACGAGGTCTCACGTAAAGGTTGCAGGACTTCTCATTCTTTATGTGTTGGCTTCATATCAGACTATATCCATTTGGCGGGAAAGGGTTCATCAGGGCCCATGATCCAGAATGAAGGGTCTCTCTCCTAGAAGTAATTATATCATCTTAGGGGGATTCTGACGGGTCACCTGAACTTTCCAGGACAAATTAATGAGGCCAGGTAAATGTCACACCCTGGTTGGTCAATCTGAATCCTGTGTGTCCATCTCTGTGCATTGGGCATAGGACAGTTAATTGTGGGTGCCTCTTGGACATCTTCCAGGAAAAGGGAAGGATGGTGGGCCAAAGAAAAGGTGAATAATATGGGATTAGTATATACACCTCTCTAATTATGCATTTGCTCATGCTCTTTGCTCCAATTTGATTCGTTTTCACCAAAATTTAATTTACAAAAAAAAAAAAAAAAAAAAAAAAAGCAAAAAACTCTTGCTCCTTCACTGGTCCAGTAAGGTTTCTCCATGAAACTTCCAGTATGGAATGAATCACTCCTTCCTCTGAAATCCATATTATCTTTAAGAATTTCTTACGTTTATTTATTTATTTTGAGAGAGAGAGACAGAGCTCGAGTAAGAGCGGAACAGAGAGAGAAGGAGAGAGAGAATCCCCAGAAGGCTCTGCACTGATGCGGGGCTTGAACTCGTGAACCTTGAGATCATGACCTGAGCTAAAATCAAGTCAGATGCTTCACAGACCGAGCCATCCAGGCATCACTGAAATCCTTATTATCTAAGTCACATTTTGCATTCAAACCAATTCACCAAACATTGCTTGTACTTAAATGTAAGACATTTGCTAGGGAAATACAGAGATGAAATGGGTTCTGCCATTAGGATATTTTCAACATAACAGGTGACATCCACACACACGGCCAACTAAAGATGGGGCTATCTTCACAAATGCACTCACTCTCAAGGACACCGTGTATTTTCCTGTCTTCGTCTTGTTAGTGCTTTTTCTTCCGCCTGCAAGGCCCACTCCTACTCTTTCTTTCAGATAGAGCTCAGATATTTTCTCTGCAAACCAAAAGGAATTTATCTTCTTCTGCTAATAAGCTCCCCATGTAAAACACTAGACTTGTAATAGTGGGTTATTTGTATGTGTGTTTCCTTTGCGCCTGCTGAAGGGCAAAAGGGTGTCCTTGTTAAATCCTCATCCCTCAGCACCTAGGATGTCACTTGTCACAGAGTCAGCCTTCGGTGAATGGAGACACAGATGTCTTTGCTCTTGTGTGAGAATTTCAGGTCCTTCAGGAGCTATGAGCAGTTTGCTACGGGGGAAATCACAAACGCTTCATAATTTCAGCTGCCTTTGTACTCTTAGCAAGAACCTTTTACTGTTAGAATTCCCATTTTCTAGGTGCAAAAGCTGAGGCGCAGAAGTGAATTGATTTGCCCAAAGTCCTGTGGCTTGTAAGGGACGGAATTAGGATTTGAACCAGGCAGTCCCGCTCCAGAAGAGACTCCTCACCATTTTATACTGCCTGTCAAAGAGGATACTGCATTTTTACAGTGCAGACTGTGTTCCTGGGGGTTGACAACTATTATTTCCTTTTTGTCCCTTTTTATTCTGACTTTAGCCCCCCCCTACCCCAACCCCCGCCTTAACTGAGCAGAAATTCAGAAGCCAGCTCTCATGGAAGTGCTGACATCTTGCAAAAATCACATTCTTCCTTAAGAAAGAAAGAAAGATCAAGAAAGGCCGTGGTCGGAGAGCTTGTCTATAACTTTTCTTAAACACTGGAGTCTAATTCTCTCGGTGCACTTTACCTCATTCTGGAGATGCCATTTCCATTTGACCACATGTGAATTTCACCGGAATACCAAGATTCAAATGAGAGTGTAGCCCAGAGACCTTCGCTTACACAGAAAATAGGCAGGGATCAGCAAATGCCAAGTGGTGTAGTCAGAGGTCTCTGGCACTGACCCCCACAAAGCTTTCATCTGCTGGAAGCATGTCTGTCACTCATCGTGGCATTTTGTGGGGAACCACAGCGAAAAGGCCCAGGCACATTCCCATAAAATGGTTATCAGATGTGGAGTCTGCAGTTCCTCAAAGAGCACCCTGTGGCTTCAAATTAGCAGTTCACCACAGAGCTAGAGACGACTCCAAGGGCCTCCTTCTCCAATTCTCTCCAGAAAAGGGAAATTAGTCTAACCTAACTATGGAGATAAGTAGTTTACTCCCTGTGATCGTCAGTCACACTGACTTACCAGAAGTACTGAGTTGGAAATGAAGATAATGCAACTTTTTTACGTGAGCGGACTAGACGGTCATGGGACAATCTTTAGCTCCCAGTGACGTTTGAGATCTTAAAAAAAAATTGCATGGAACAAGGAGAGGTTCAAGAACCCAATAGCCATGCTTTGCTCTGATTTACAAATGGGGACATGTGGACCGAGCAAAGTGACACGGCTTTCCTAAGATCCCAAAGACCTTATGACGAAGCAGGGTCTCGAACGTGGCCCTCCTAATCTTAACCCAATGTTTCTTCTATAACGAATAGAAGTTTGGAGGCTTGAAACTCATTTTTGCCATGAGCTATATGAACCATGAGACTGTTCTCTACCCTCTTAGTGTTTTTGTTTCTGAACTACATGTGTGTGTGTGTGAATGTTTGTGTCCTAGCTCCTAAAGGACCTGAAATTCTCACACAAGAGCTAAGAGATACGTTTATTCTCCATACAATAATGTGTGTATGTGATGGGAGTGTAGTAAGTGGCTGGTGAGTAGAGGGGCTGCAGATCTAAACAGGAGAATTAAGGAAATGTTTCTTGAGATCCTGACATTGAAACAAGAATGTGGATTACAGGGAGAAGAAAATTTCAGGAAAACGGCAAAATGAAATCCCCTGTAAGAGAGGAGGAAGATTCTGGACATATTTTAGAAGGAATAAGATGCCAAAAAAAAAAAAAAAAAAAAAACAGAAAAAAAAAAGGAAGGAATAAGATGCCAGCAAGATATCAATGGATGAGATTAGAAAGAGTGATAGGAAATGAGGTCAAAGAGAAAGGAGTAGATTGTTTGGTTCTTCTTCTTGGAGGTGGGTGATGACCCAATTTAGAACTCGACAGGACTTGTCGAGTGGAAGGATGGAAATGAATAAGAAGGGCGTTTAAATCATGCAATGGGCAGGTCATTGTTGACCACGGCAAGAAGTCTTTTTTTTAATTTTTTTTTTTTTAACGTTTTATTTATTTTTGAGACAGAGAGAGACAGAGCACGAACGGGGGAGGGTCAGAGAGAGAGGGAGACACAGAATCCGAAACAGGCTCCGGGCTCTGAGCCATCAGCCCAGAGCCCGACGCGGGGCTCGAACTCACGGACCGCGAGATCGTGACCTGAGCCGAAGTCGGCCGCCCAACCGACTGAGCCACCCGGGCGCCCCAAGAAGTCTTAATAGAATGATTGGGAAGTGGGCGTGAATTGAGTGCGTTCAAGAAAACATCGAAGAACTGGAGACTAAGCAGATCAACTCTTGGAATAAATTTTGCTGGGCAAAGAAGAGAAATAGGTAGTAGACGGCGAGGCCGAAGTGGAGTCCAGGGAGAAATGTCGCATTCACACTCAAGAAATGCATACTGTTAAGGGAACGTGGGTGGCTCAGTAGTTTAAGCGTCTGACTCTTGGTTTTGGCTCAGGTCATGATCTCGCGGTTCGGGAGTTCGAGCCCCGCATCGGGCTCTGTGCTGGCAGTGTGGAGCCTGTTTGGGATTCTGTCTCTCTCCCTCTCTTTCTGCCCCTCTCCCCCTCTCGCATGCTCTCTCAAAATATGATTAAAAATAAAAACAAATGCATATTGTTAAATCTCTTCCTAAATGAGGACTTTGAAACTTTGAAAAAAAACCAAAAAACAAACAACAAAAAACAAACAACACAAAATATGCCCCAAATCATAGAGCCAGGAAGCAATGCTATCAGTATTTGATTAGGTCTGCCTACCTCTCCAAACATTTGCAATATCAGGGAAAGTCATATAACAATAGATGCCTGAAGTTCCCAAACCCTTGAACGTCCATGGTGATGATACAGACTTTAACCAACTGGGAATGGTTACATGGTTACATGAAGTCCTTAAGGACTTGCACCAAAATCTTTTCAAAGGCAGTATTAAGAATGAGGTAATAGAATTAGAACACCTAGCCAAACACATGGGATTCATGAAAGTTCTTGGGGAATATTTGCTGAATAAATATTAACTCAGAGGCAACGCCTGTGACAATGTTCTGTAGCTGTGACATACAATTCTTACCGTGCTCATGTTTAGTTTTGTAACTCCTTCTCCAGCCTCTTGCTAGAAAGAGAGCGCAGAGAAGAGACACTTTCCTAAACTCACTCTCGACCAGGATCTCAGGCACAGTCCCCCACTTCCAGGGAAGATGCCTAACGCGTCAACAATTATTGTGAGTTCGCGAAGGAGATGATGATGTCATAGTAGGCACAGTCTCCACCTCCTTCAGAAGGAAGTGTGTGAAAACTGCTGTTGGCCCAGGATAGAAGTAGGCATTTTCGACTTAGAGAATCAAGTTCATCCGACAGCTAGCTCCTGGATTAACGTGCATGCGTTCTCCTAACCAAAGGAACTTTGCATTAGAGTAGGCAGCTGTTTCCACCTCTTCAGCTGCACCCCCTCAACGAACCCAGTTGATGTGCGTGTGGAACACAAGCACTGATTTGGGGATAATTGCTAGATTAGCTAATAACAGAGGTCCCTCCTTCCTGCTTCTATTACCCCTTGAATAGCTGTTCTGATTGTTAAATCCATTTTTATTCCAAACAGAAGAACAAATTCCAGCGATTAGTGAACATTTTACAGTTCTTGACCCACTTATAAGAGCATGTTTCTGTTGTACATAGAATATGAAAAGTCAATGAGTAGCACATGTTTCATTTTTATGGGTACCCATTTTTTTTTAAACACCACATGCACTAACTTAAAATGCAGGAGCTCGGAGGACAAAATAAAAAATGTTTCTTATTTACAGCCAAAGTTGAATAACTAATGAAAATTCTAAAATTTGGTAAAATACTTTTGAGGAAAACAATGTAGCCTGGGCCATCGCTTAAAGAGGCAGTCGTCCGCTGGGGTCTTGCAAATGTTTCCCCATTGTTTCAAGTCAGTCATTTAAAAGTATGCCTTTGGAAGTGTTACATTGTCATAAGCCTAGTGCCAAGGTATCATTTGTGCCATTAGTTATATATTAAAAAAAAAATTTTTTTTTAATGTTTCATTTATTTTTGAGAGAGAGAGAGAGACAGAGACAGAGAATGAGCTGAGGAGGGGCAGAGAGAGAGGGAGACAGAATCTGAAGCAGGCTCCAGGCTCTGAGCTGTCAGCACAGAGCCCGAGGTGGGGCTCGAACTTGTGAACCACGAGATCATAACCTGAGCCAAAGTCGGACGCTCAACCGACTGAGCCACCCAGGTGCCCCAGTTAGTTACGTATTTTAATACCACTATTGAGATATCGTGATTTACACAGCACAAAATTCACTCACTGCAAATAAACAGGTCAAGGGTGTTTAGTTAATTAACAGTGCTCTATAGTCACCACCCAAGTCCAGTTTCACCAACCTTGTGTTCCTTTGCCGTGAATCTCCACTCTCACCCTTAGTCCCAAGCAACTGGTGACATACTTTCTGTCTCTGTAGATCTGCCTTTTCTAGAAATTTTGAATAAAGGTACTCATACAGTATGCAGGATTTTTCATGTGTGAATTCTTTCACTTAATGTCTGTGAGGCTCACTCATTATAGCATATAATATGATATAATATAATATCTTTCCTTTTCATTGTCAAAAAGTATCCTATTGTACGGATATGAATTCTTTCAAAGTAACCTCTAACCCAGCCTGGGGCTTGAACTCACACCCCCGAGTTGAAGAATGGCATGCTGTGCCTATTGACCCAGCCAGATGCCCCTGGAAGAGCATTTTTAAGATCTATTCACCAGTTAGTGGGCATGTGGATTGTTCCCACTTTCGTCCACTTTTGAGTATTGCTGCTGTGAGCAGCGTGACTGGCTTTGGCCAAATGTAGGTCCCCGTCAATTTAGGTGATCGGAATGTACTTCCTGCTCTTGGGTTTGAGCTCATCCATGTGACTCGTCTTGGCCAATGGGATATTCACAAGTGAGATGCAAACAGAAATGTGCTTGCGTGGTTAGGATTCGCTTGCGAGCGCTGCCGTCACCACGAAGAGAGTTTTTCCGGTAGCTACTGCCTCTTCAGCCTGGGCCCAAGCACGCAAACATGTGGAAGAGACCAAAGTTCAAACCACAATGGAGGGTCAAGCCCAGACTCACCAGCACCTGGAACCTCAGCTGCCCCAGCGAGCCCAGCTTAGAACAGCTGATCTGACGCTTGATGGCAAAGAGTGATGGGTAATAGTTTGAAGCCACTGAATTTTGGGGTGGTTTATTATATCACAGCACGGTGGCAATAGTTAATGAGTACAGAAGCCATGAGTAATCTGACCGCATCCAGCCTCACGGCCAACGTGTTTCATACTATTGTTACCCTTCTTTCTTAGCCACTCGGACAGGCTTTCAGCCATTTACGCTCACCATATAGGCTCTTCTATCATCCCTGTGATTCTCTCTGCTTGGAAGATTGTTCCTCCTCCCCGTTTCCTAACTAATCTCCGCCGAACCTTCATGTTTCAGTTGAAATATCTTTGCCTCAGAGAAGCTGTGTACACTTTCACTGAGAAACAAACTGCCCCAAAACCTGGTGACTTAAAACGATAATTTTAGGGGTGCCTTCGTCGGTTAAATATCTCCATCTCTTAATCTGGGCTCAGGTCGTGATCTCACAGGTCGTGACTTCAAGCCCCACATCAGGCTCTCTGCTGACAGCACGGAGCCTGCTTGGGATTCTGTCTCTCCTTCTCTCTGCCCCTTTCCCGCTTGCACTTTTTCTATCTCTCAGAATAAATAAACTTAAAACAACAACAACAACTATTTTATTCCCAGGAAGCTGTGGGTCAAAAATGTGGGCCGGGCAGTTCTTTTGCTTGGCCCCTAGGATCACGGATGTAGTTTCAACTCCCTAGATGATTAGCAGGAGGATGGGCGGTTTAAGATTCCCTGATCTGGCATATGTAGCTTTCAGCTGGGCCATAGGTCTCCAGCAGGCTCGCTTGGGTTTCTTCATGTGGGCACAGACTCCCCAGTGGCAAGAAAGAGCAAATCTCAATGTACAAGGTGGCTCTGCATCTTATTCTTTCAACCGTCCATTGGTGAAAACAAGTCAAGTGGTCAAGCCCAGAGTTATTGTGGAAAGGGGACCACCCAAGGGCGTGCATACCCAGAGTCATAATGAACGAGGGACTTAACCGTAGCTTGTCCTCTAGCCCCAGTAATTCATGCCCCTCTAGCCTGTAAACATATTAACCTCCCCAGAAGAGCCCCAACAGATCATTCAGTCATGGCGTTAGTCTCAAAGTCCCTGCCTCGTAATCTGCCTGAGGTCCGTGAGTGCTGCTCCTTAACTTTGATTCTTATTGATTCTTATTGATACAGAGACATGAGAACTAAAAGGATAAATTGTTCTACCCCCAAACACCTAACATACAATGGTGAGATAGGAAGAAAAACACTGTAATGGAGGTTTCCATTCAAAAAAAGGGAAGGTATGGGAAGGGGGAAAAAAAACAAAAAGGATGGGCACTGGTTTATAGAAACCATAACTTACAACCAGGTACAAGTTTTCAGGCCCCTATTCTGGGCATGCTCGCTGGGGTTGGTTCCTGAGACTGGTGTTCTCCTATGTTCTTTGTTCTACCCTCAATATTCTCGTCTCTAGCCTCTGAGAGAGCACCTCTTTCCTTCAAAAAGATTTGTAGTAAGGTTTTTTTCAAACTGCTTCTTATTCAAAGAAAAATTGGGGTTCAGAAGAAGCTCCCCATTTCCTCTAATCTTAGATTGTATAACTCCTTTAAAGGCTTTTTGGGCTTGTTATGTATCACATTAGATTCACTCTCTTGGTCAAAATCCACATTCCTAATTCCTTTCTGAGATTCAGACCTGTCAGGAATGTTTTGAGATTAGGCTTCAGCAGGAAGATGTTTTGAGATTAGGCTTCAGCAGGAAGATGCCGTTATGATTCTGAAAAGCATCTTTGTCTGCGAGGGTCTATCAAATATAAATAACCTTAAATCTTTTAGAGATAGTAATGACGAATTGTATAGCCACATCCTGGATTTGATCTTTGATAGGAGGCCATTTCTTACTTTGAAACAAGGTGTGAAATGGTTTTATTTTCCAACCCAGAAAGCCTAGGTTACATTCCAGTTTCTCTAGATTCTATTTACAAAGAGAATAGTCCTTTACCCCCTCTCTCCCTTCCTGGACCTTACCACGCGCAACTCAAATAAGCCTGTCAACACTTCCTCATTCTTCCTGGTAATCCCTGTAGCCAGATCTGCAACTTCATTAGGAGTATTCTCTTCAGTTAACTCCAACGACAGTTTAGCACTCCTGACGAAACAAATCAACCCTTTGCTAACTTCCAAGACCAGTTTCCTTAGCACTCCTCCAGACTCTAAAATTTTTTCACCATTTTACAAGACTTTGATAACAGCTGTCTTACCACGTTCCCATCCCCAACCTGTCACCCAGTCGGAAAGCTCATAACCCACTTGCTGGATTTTTGCCTGAAAACTGCTCACTTCTAGGTATCTATTTCTGTATCAGTTAGCCTTTGCTGCATAACAAACCGCCCTAAAATCTCGTGGACTTAAAACATCGACCATTCAGTGGGCTCATGATTCTTTTGATCAGTGCTTCATTCTGGGTAGGTCGCCTGCTGGTGCCACTTGGGTCACTTACGCACCTGCAGTCATTGGCACCTCAACCGTGATGCCATAATCTAAGAGGTTCTTCCTCCTACATCTGTGCACGGATGCTGGCCGGGCCACATATCTCCGGCAGACCAGCCTGGGCTGCTTCATGTGGTGGCAGAAAAGTTCCCAACACTGAGAGGGGATAGGCTCCAGTGCACGCACACCTGTTTTCCACACCTCTGTGCGCTTCAGATCTGCTTATAGCTCACTGACCAAAGTTAAGCACATGTCCAAGCCCAGAGTCCGTGCGGAAGGGGCCTCACCAGGGTGCTCATAGTGCAAAGTAGGATTCATTGGTGGCCATTCCTCCATCCACCGGGAAGCATTTCTTGACAGCCCGAGACCACATTATAATGCCTTGCTTTATACTCTCTCACCACCCCGTACTTCTCTAAAACAATTCACTGTAAAGTTTGATATTTAACTTCTGAGTCCCTAGCTAAACGTATGCTCCGGGGGACAAAGAGGAGATCTTTTTCACGGCTCTATCTTTAGCACACACAAAAAATGTGCCTGGTAAGCACTTAAATGTTGGATGAATGAGTGAGAGAATTAAAATAGTGCTAAGGGAAGCTCTACAGTCTTCACAGTTTTTCTGTCAGCAGCTAATATATGTGAACTTAGCTGCACATTTGTTTACTTATTTAGTACCTGTCCCCCATTCTAGAGTAGAAGTTCCACAGGGTCAGGAACCTCACCCGCTGCGTTTATACAAAGTGCCCGGGGGCGCCTGGGTGGCTCGGTTGGTTGAGCTGCTCACTCTTGGCTTCCGCTCAGGTCATGATCCCAGGGTCATGGGGTCGAGCCCCATGTCGGGCTCTGGGCTGAGCATGGAAGGTGGAAGCTGCTTGGGATTCTTTCTCTCCCTCCCTCTGCCCCTCTCCGAGCCGAGCTCTCTCTCTCTCTGTCTCAAAATAAACACTCAAAAAATTCCTGAACTACTCAATGAATCTTTAGAAATAAGGAAAGAATGAATATTAAATATATTAAATGATAAAATAAACATTTTATATGTCAATAGGATTTATGCTATAACATATTAAAATAATCTACTCTTCATTCATACCAGGGCACGGGCTTTATGCTCAAAGGCCACCAAAAAAAACAACTCAAGGCTGCAAGACAGGATATGGTCTCTCCTGGAATCTGGGCCAGATTTATTTCTCTCTCTGGGAAGAACTTTCATTACGTGGGAAGGAAAGAGGGGGGACAGTCCTCCTGCAGTGGGGTTACAAGTAGCAAAGGCTCCTCGGGTCTCAGGAGGAACGTGGGGACAGAGCACACGGCGCATGAAGAGAAGGGCAAGGTTAGGGTCGTGATGCAACAGCAGCACTGAGCGAGAGAACCAGGCCTTTCTTCTCTTCTCCGAACACCTCCCTCGTGGGGGACGAGCCCAGCACGTTCTCTTGCCAGCATCCATGACAGCTCAAAGCCCCCACGTGCCGGCCAAGCAGCCAGGGTGACCCTACAGCAGCTTTGAAGCTAAGTGACAGAGTCGAATGAAGCCCAGTTAGAAAGCACATTATGAAATTTAAGAGTACAGAGATTATCTTCACATTTTTGCTTTCATTCTTTCATCTGCTAATCAATGCACTAGAACGTAATTGAATACTTAACTACTGTATTGACATACGTGTGTTGGGGAACCTGTATGGTTGTCTTTACACAAAATATGTTTGTATCGAAAGACGGAGGACAGAGAAGGGCTTTCCCAATTGTCACTGCACTGACACTCCCCTGACCGGGTCTACAGGACAGGAATCCACCCTGGGGTGACTGGGGCAGCCTGTGCCCAACTCCTGTGAAGCTACATATCCCCATAGGACCGAGAGGCGCAAAGCCAGTGGCTCAGTGCAAACAAACAGCACTGACTAGAGGTTTGTCTCCCCCGGTTTGCTCAGGCTTTCCTGCAAACCTTGGCCTGAAGACCTGTGCAAGCCTTTTCAAAGAAACTGGTTCCAATACATTTGCCAACTTCCAAAGCTTTTTTTTTTTTTTATTACATTTTTTTGAACACTTATTCATTTTTGAGAGATAGAGACAGAGCGTGAGTGAGGGAGACAGAATCCGAAGCAGGCTCCAGGCTCTGAGCCGTCAGCACAGAGCCGGCCGCGGGGCTCGAAAGCACGAACCGCGAGATCAGAACCTGAGCCGAAGTCGGACGCACAACCGACTGAGCCACCCAGGCGCCCCCGAAAGCTCTTTCATAAGATTTGTGCTAACGCGAATTGGGCCCCGGAGTGTAGCGGTCTCTGTGCTGGGTATATACACGCATCTGCTTATTTATCTTGTACCACCCTGGAGGGAAGCGTTATCATCCCCACAACACAGACAGAGAAATCGAAACTCAGAGGGAACAAAGAACATCCTTGTGGTGAAAGGATAGTGGGATCTTTCATTCGCAGAGCATGTTCTGGCGGCTGTCGTACCCAGGCCCTGAGCTGGGCCTGTGCTTAAGGACAGTTACTTCGTCCTTACAGGTCTAAGCTCTTTCCGCCAGGTCAATCTGGCTTCCAGAAAGGCGATGGGGTGGGGGTGGGGGGTAGAGTAGAGAAAGTGGGGCTGGAGGAAGTGAGAGACACATCCCGGGTGTGTCCCTGAACAGCCCCCCCCCTTCTCCCCATTCTTCCCTCCCAGACCCCTCCCTCCACCCACCCGCACTCTCACCTCCCTGACCCAGGCCAGCGTTCTTTCTCAAACGTCTCCCTTGAAAGGATAACAGAAGTGTTTTCGCTGGTGCTGTTGTCATGTGATCAAAGCATAGCTCAGGAAATGGGGTCCCTCGAAAGCTGTTTGTCTAAAATCTCTTATTTCGCCGGGGCCGAGCATTGTAAGAGCACATTTTGCATCGTGCATATTCCCAGGGGCAAATATTTCAGTTACCTGTGATGGAGGCAGCCAGGCTGAGGCCACACCGACCTCGCTTAGTGAAAGGACACGTTTCCCGTCATGCTCCCCTGCGACCCCCGGCCAGCTTGGAGGCCGAGGGGAAACCCTAATCTGGTCTCTCCCAGGACTTTGAGTGGTTCAAGGCAGCGGAGATTTAAAGACAAAAAGCTCTAAATCCAAGCTTAGGTGGGAGTGTTTTTTTATTCCTGATAAAAAACAGAGGCCTTTTTCTGGGTTATTCAGATGAGCCCAGAGTAAATATTTATCCTTTCAGCTAATGGGTCTGTTTTGAGGAGCTCTTGGGACTCCCAGACAGCCGAGCTGATGGATGGCTTTCTGCCTCCCCGGTCGGAGGATAGGGCCGGGCAGAATTACCCGGCGGGGGGAAGGAAGGCTTTTCCCTGAGGCCTGTCGGCATGCGTGAGGCACCACATTCCTGTCCCTGTGGCGCGGGGTGGGCGAGGGAAGGCCGTGCTGGGACCTCCCGGCTGCACCACTCTGAAGCGATTTAACAGTCCTGTGGTCAGTGTTCCCAGAGGAAACACCGCCTACCTCTGAGGACAAGGGGAGAGATGGGCGGCTGGGTCTGCAGCCCCCACCCCGCCCTTGGGTTTGAATGCAGCACTTTGTTCCTCGGGAGTTTTGGGGACCACAGGGCTCACACCGCCTGCACCCCCGACGTACCACACACACACATGACACACACATTCGCACAGGAAAATTTACACATATGAATAAACGAAAGGGACACATATGGACCCACTACACGGAGAGAATTTTGAGGGGGGAGGCTCTTCCTTACTCGTTTGTGTTCTCACATTGCCTAGCGATGCCTGGCATAGAGCAGATGATTAATACATAGTTTTCGGATGAATACATGAATTATAATTATAATCATAACCATTTATTTAGCACTTAATAAGTGCCAGGTGCGGAAGGAAGCGCTTCATAAGCATTCTCTTGTTTAACCCTCACGACGGATCGTTAAGTTTGGTGCGGTCACTCTCCCCATTTCGCGGGCACAGAGAGTGAGGCTTAGCAAGGCCAAGCGTTTCATCCAAGGTTACACAGCTGGCCAGTGGCAAGACGTAGCTGGCTAGAGCGTCGATGCTCCTAACACTCTCCCCTGTAAACCCACTCACCCGACATAGAAATTAGAAACATTTCTAGAAATGTCATATAAAAATAGCACCACTGAGGTGCCGGAACCCTACCTGGAGGCCCCGACTACACAGTGTCTTGGCTCGGGCATTTCTTCCTTGTCCTTCCTCCTGTCCCCAGTTGTCAGACACTCAGTGGGGGCATCAGCTCTGGAGTAAAGGTTTTGGATTTCCGAGTGACAGGGAACAACTCTTCTGGTAGCACAGATGTTTCCCTGCAGAACGCATCAGCAGGTTCCCACCTATCTGCGCTTTCTATCACCGCCAAAACAAGTTGCCAGAGACCTCACGTTATGGGGCGTCTGGGAGGCTCCGTCCCTTACGCATCTGACTTCGGCTCAGGTCACGATCTCGTGGTTCGTGGGTTCGAGTCCCACTTGGGCCACCGTGCTGAAGTTTTGAAGTTTTTTGTAGGTCAGTAGTTCTGGGTGGGCCAGCTGGACTCTTATGTGGAAGTGTTGGGGGAGAACCTACTTTCAGGCTCATTCAGGTGTGGGGGGAGCTCACTCCCTTGCAGGTGTAGGGTGGAGGTCCCTCTCCCCCCGATGCTGGGATGGTTGTTTGCTCTTAAGAGCTGCCCACTCTGCTTCTCACGTGGCCCCTTCTGTCTTCAGACAAAAGCATGCCGCTTCTTTCTCCTGCTTGAGAACCTTCTGACGTTCTCTTCTGCCCCCAGCTGCGGAAAGTTCTCCTCTTTTTTTTTTTTTTAAATTTTTTTTTCAACGTTTTTTATTTATTTTTGGGACAGAGAGAGACAGAGCATGAACGGGGGAGGGGCAGAGAGAGAGGGAGACACAGAATCGGAAACAGGCTCCAGGCTCCGAGCCATCAGCCCAGAGCCTGACGCGGGGCTCGAACTCACGGACCGCGAGATCGTGACCTGGCTGAAGTCGGACGCTTAACCGACTGCGCCACCCAGGCGCCCCAGAAAGTTCTCCTCTTTTAAGGGCCCATGCGATTCGATGGGAACCACCTGGATAACCTCTCTTTAAGGTCGCCTGTGCCGTATATCACAACCCAACTCCACAAGCAATTCACAAGTTCTGGGGCGTGGGACTTTGGATTCTGGGGGCCATTGCTAGAAAGAATTCCTGCCAGACTGCCCTTGATTACCAATGGAAAGATTACATCGATAACTTCAAAACTCAGGCAAAGCACATCAAGATAGCGCCAAGAGAAAATAACGTGGCACTTGTTGTAGGCTCTCGATAAATGTGTCTCTGACCACCCGCTGTTTAAAGCGAGCCAGAATGTTTACACAAAGGAAGGAAAAGAGAAGGACATTCTTTGGTTACATAAGGATAGTTTGCACGGACGAATCCTTTCTAATTCAGGCACGGTCCTAAGCGCTTGACGTGTATTAATTCCTTGTATCTTCAGGGAAGTGTATGATATTAGGATATTGTGATCTCCATTTTACAGGTGAGGGACAACCAGATTAAGGAAATTTGCTAAATTTTACACAGCTTGGATTGTTACAGGCAGGCTTTAAAAGCAGACACCCCGGCCCCCCCTGAGAGGATATGCTTAACTCTTACACTAGATGCATCTAGAATGAGAGCCTTTTAGACATCCTGTCGCAGAAGGCAGGACTCGGGCAAAAATTGGAACGTACACTAGGTGTCTGCGGGCCTGTGACATGGGCTAAGACCAACCGAGGTCAGAGGGGCCTGATGGAGAAGGTCTGGGATTTCTAGGAAGAAGATCTGGTGTCCACTTGCAACCGTGAAAGCTATGCCGGTCATGACTTTGGGCAAGTCGTTTTAGTTCTCGGAGCCTCTGTTTCCTCCCTTACAAAATGGGGATACTACTATCTTTTCCTAAACTTTTTTTTTTTTAAACATTTTTATTTTTATTTTTGAGACAGAGAGAGACAGAGCATGAACGGGGGGAGGGCCGAAGAGAGAGGGAGACACAGAATCTGAAACGGGCTCCAGGCTCCGAGCTGTCAGCACAGAGCCTGATGCGGGGCTCGAACTCACGGACCGTGAGATCGTGACCCTAGTGAAGTCGGATGCTCAACCGACTGAGCCACCCAGGCGCCCCTCTTTTCCTAAACTTTTAAAGGATGGTCCTGCGGTTCAGTGCTTTGCAGACATAATTTTAATGGGCAATGCAAGTCTAAGATCGTATTGCCATGTGATATTTGTGTTTCCTTTTTTTTTCACTCCCGGGAGTTATGTGCCACCGAGGAGAGACTTGTGAGGTTAAGAACATTCTCTACATCCTTAGGCTTTGTTTGTTGCTCACCTAAAAGTTTCATATTCATCCTTAAAACACTACTGTTCATTCCATTTTCACAGTCTGCCTTTGTGTTTCCCCCCACACGTGTGGAGGTGATGGGAGTTAACACCCTTGAGGGATTCCATCAGAGATTAGTAGAGGGCATTTTCACACAGACTGAAGGGGAAGAGAGAAATAGAAGGTGGGAGAGAGCTGGAGAAAGGTCTGGAAGGAGTCAGGGATTGGTCTGGGGTCTCCAGAGAGAACACTGGATGTATATAGATATAAGAGGACATTCATCACAGGACTCAACTCACATGATCACGGAGGCTGAGAAGTCCCGTGATCTGCAGTCTGCAAGCTAGAAACCCAGGAAAACTGATGGTGTCACTCAGTCCCAGTTAAAAGGCCTGAGAAGCAGGGGAGCTAATGTTTGAAGGCAGGAGAAGATGGGTGTCCTAAATCCAGCAGAGAACAAGCTCACCCTTTCTCTGCCCCTTTGTTTATTCAGGCCCTCAACCCATTGGATGCTGCCCACCCACACTGGTGTGACATTACCGGATCCTCTGATTTGAATACTAATGCCTTCCAGAAACATCTCCCAGTACGCCCAGAGATAATGTCTTACCAGGTATCCAGACATCCCTTCACCCAGTCAATCTCCTCATAAGATGAGCCAACATGAGGCACCAGGAAAGGCTAACTGAAATCATAGGATTCTTACTTTTCTCTGCAGATGGGTACAGGATAGAATGAACTGGAGGGCTGGAGAATGCAAGGGAGAGGTGATGCTTAGAAACAGCTGTTTTGGGAAAAAAGAATGGAGACTGAGCAAACATATGTTAAAAGATTATCAAGAAACACTTAGAGTCTGGCAGAGATGGGAAATCATAAATTCGTTATGAAGTCAATTACCATGATTGTGCACTTTTCTTCCAGTAGGTCTCAGCTGGGGATCAGAAGGAAAAAAATCCCGTATTTGCTGGAAGCTCAGAAAGAAACAAATACTTATTGAGCATCAACAATTCATCCATTCACTCTTACAAAAATATTTATTAAATACCTGCTGTGTTCCAGACACTGTTCTAGGAATGAGGATGGGACAACAGCAAGGTGAAAGAATTTTCTTTCCTGAAGGAGCTTGCAATTTTGTGACAAGAAACAGAACGATAAATGGGCAAAATCTACCACACAAGTAAGAATACTGTGGATTGTGATTTATATGTCATCAATTATATATGTATGTCTCAACATTTACATATGTGTACATGTATCTTTCAGCATATACACATACGCCCCTCTATGTCTGTATGGGTATATACGTATATCTTTATATCTATTTATCATTATATTGAATGACCACACTAGCATGCGAACCACCGTTCAGTCATTTTACAGATGAGACTCAGAGAAGTTAAAGATATTTTTCAAGGTCACACAGATAGTAAAGGTCAGCGCCAAGAGTTGAACCCAGGCACTATGACCCCAGGCCAGTGCTCATTCCGTTGTTTCACCACGCTACACAACCGAGCCCCCTGGCAAGGTGGGCATGTGGGAGGTAGGAGGCAAAGGGATCAGAGGGTACCGATGAGAAAGAACCAGTCATTTGTATGACTGACCAAAAGTAGCGAAAGATGATGAAGCCAGGAAAGGGAGGGAGGTCTTGACTTGGAAAACAGAGGAAGGGGGTCAAAGGTCAGTAATTTTCCTGGAGGATTTCTAGGATATTAGGAGAGGGAGGGATACGTAGGCGGAGAGTGGGCTCTGGTCAAGCTCTTATCAGTATTCTACTGAGAAATATGGTTTAGCAATTCCTTGTGAGCTTTGACTCTAAGATTGCGTTGGTCTTTCTTTGATGACGGCTCTTCTCTTACGCCTAGTTAAGTTTCTGGGGCACATCATAGAGGGCACATATTAGGTCTTCCATATATTGTTAGTTGGATTGGTTAAATCAGATGTGTATCATGCACCAAGCAAATGGTTAGTGCTCCAGCCTATGGGAACAACTCCAAAGACACTGGTATTGCCTCTATCGTTGTTTTCTTCCTCCAAGGAAGCTTTATGACTTAAAAATCAAGGAGTCCTGTGTTCGCAGGGAGGGAGGAGATGTGGTGTTCTATTTACCTTTAGAACAGGCAAGTTCCTAGGCTCTAAGGTGTATACAATTAGAGAAAAGCGAATCCCTTTGTCGATGATAAAACTCTTGACGAGGCATTTGATGAATACCCTGGAGATCATTTAATGAGCCGAAACCGCAGCCCTCCTCAATTTTCCTTCCTCTGACTTAAGGGAAAGGGCAGTGTTGCTTCTTTTCCCCTCAAAGAGCTTCGTGTTAACGTTCCAACTCACTCAGCATCACCTAAGTCAGCACATCACCGCGAATGACAGTCTAGTTCAGTGAACAAGCAAAATGGTTTATTTATAAGCCTCTTTCCCAACTGGGATCCTGGGAAAACTGCTGTTCTCAGAAGTCAATAAAGGTCAGGATGCCTTAATATATACTCAGTGGAAAGTCCAGTGATGGCTCCTTTGTGATGGGCGAGAAACTGTGAGCTCTGAACTATTCCTGGCTATGTTAGCATAAAATTCCAGGGGAGAATGTGCCATCTTGAGCCCCGCCCCTCGACAATGTTCTTATCTGCTGCCCCCGCCCTCGTTGACTCTCATGGTGTGGTTGTTGCAATAGCTTCTTAGCTGGTCTTTCTGCCTTCAAGCTCTTTGACCACCCCACTTCAATTCCCCCGGAGTGGGCTTATATTCCTTAGGACAATTCCTACCGCTTCAGTTCCTCTCGCACAAAGCTTAAGTCATCAAATTAAAAACTATCATTTACTGATTGTTTGCCCTATGGTGGACAATTTACAGAATCATTTTTGTCTCTTTGTTTATATTTATTCCTCAGTGCCTAGAGCTTTTGAAGTCTATATACCTGGCACACAGATGACATCAAGTGGGGCGCCTGGGTGGCTCAGTCGGTTAAGCGTCCGACTTCGGCTCAGGTCACGATCTCACAGTCTGTGAGTTCGAGCCTCGCGTCGGGCTCTGGGCTGATGGCTCAGAGCCTGGAGCCTGCTTCTGATTCTGTGTCTCCCTCTCTCTCTGCCCCTCCCCCATTCATGCTCTGTCTCTCTCTGTCTCAAAAATAAATAAAAAACGTTAAAAAAAATAAAAAAAATTTTTTAAAAAAAAAGATGACATCAAGAACGGTGGTTGCACGAATGAATTCAGTCTTCTTATCTTCAATACCACCTCATGTAGAATGTTTTCTTTACCTGTTTCGGGACCCTGAGGTTGGTCATGGTTATGCAAATTACCCAAGATTGTAGGAGAGAGCCCAGGTTTAAAACCCAACCTAGCTCATTTGTTAAGCTAACATTCAACTCTGGCTCAAAGTGGCAGTTAAGCAATTGCCCTAAATAACCCCAAACAGCAAGCCTGGCCTCTGTGCTGCTCAAGTTCTCGAAGAAGAACCCAGGACTTCCTTGTCCACATGCCTCATATCTCGGTCCTCACTAAATTCAAACCCTACTCATCCTTAGAGTCCTGATGGACCTGCCACCTTCTCGAAAAGCTGATCCAGATGGTCGCTATGAAAGATTCTCCTTTGAATTCCTGCCACAAACTTACCCAACGCTCATACTTTGATGGTAACTATTTGCATGTTAGGCTGATTGTGAAGGAGTGAGTATCTAATTGAATTTTATGTTTCACATAGCGTCTGATAAAACTCTAGACATTGGGAAGGGCTTTAGTAAATGATTTTTAAACTAAATCATATTAAATTTGATATCAACTCCTTACAGCTTCCTGTTTCTCCCGTCAGCAGTAGTGAAGGAATATTTACCAGAAAATATGTTCTCTGGTTTGAGAAATTATTGTAAGCCAGAGAGCAGCTTGGACCAGTCCCAAGGCTCAAAGTTCCTCATGGCCTCGATGGAGACCGAGAAAAGGAGTTTTTTCTTTTTTTTTTCCTCCTTTTGGCATCACTCCCAGACTCCCCTAATTTTTGAAATCGAGCTTCTGGGAACGCTAAGTGCATACGTGCCTCCCCAGTCCCCAACACACATAGGTACACACCCATTCCATGGGACTTTATCTCACTCAGCCCCGTGAGCCAGAATCTGAAGCGGGAGTGTTGTGGTGAAATGCACGGTAGTACCAATCAGTACAGGTTTTAGCATGGCTTTTGTGATACTGAAAAACAGGGCAGGAGAGCCGTCCTTACAAGTAAAGATGTTGGAGACCTTTTTGGTACATTGATTTGGAAATCATCGGATAGAATCCTAAATGCCGAGGCCTGAAAACCCATCTCCACTGATCTCTTTCCCTTTTAAGGCAGGCAGAACTGCAAACTGGGGTAACACCAAGGTATTTTTAGCAGTGTATATTGATTTTTTTTTTTTTCCGTCTTTGGAAGCTACTATATTCTATTATAACCCAAAAACAACAAATGAAAAAAGCCAGCTGTGGCAAAATCTCATTTAAGGCAGCAGCGTAACGACAATGATATTAAAATAATAATATGTTAGGCAGTATCTGAAGTTACGATAGTTGGATATTCTGGCAGAAAGAATCTCTCATGAATGCTCTGCTTTCTGAATAATGCCTTTTTTAACTTATAGCAAAACTATTAAGGTAAATGAAAATTGTAAGATGTGGCACCCTTACATGTGGGCAAAGCATAAACGGTACAAGAGAGTCAATATCAATAACTACCACGGTCAAGACAATCAGAAAAGTGCTGAAAACGCATATATTCATTACAAAGGTTTTTCAGTATCCGGACTTTCCATCTTCATCAATAACATCACTGTCCATGAAGTGGATTGTCTTAAACCTTGGCTGCCCTGGACCTTTGCAATCCTAGGGGAGCAGACCAACCAGATTTTATGGTTTTGCTGGTTCTGATAGAATATTGAGTCTAACAACCTCTTTTCTTTTTCCTATAGACTCCATCTACCAGCAAAGCTTTATAAATGTCCAGCCTAGAATACCGTAACATCCTATACCTTGCTTCCTGTGATTTGCCCTTTAGTGTAGGATTAAATACGTCCTCTCCTTCTAGACTTTGTGACTAGGTCCATAATATAAATTCCACACCAACCTCTTAGAAGTAGCTTTGGCCCTTCCCTCCACTCCTGCTTTTTTTCTCCACAGGAGGAGGAATCATTTAGAGGGTTTGTGAAATTAGTGAGGTATGATGCATGCATTATATAGGTTCTCTTCCCCCTTATTTTTTAGAGTAGCTTGCTACTGAGATTCATACGTTCTAGATTCTTCCATGCTCTAGTCTAACTTGTCATGGGGAGGCCAGTGTTCCACAGAGATGTCTGTTCTTCACGAATTATATTAGGAGCCTTCATTCTTTTTTTTTTTTTTTTCAATGTTTATTTATTTTTGAGGGAGAGAGAGATAGCATGAACTGGATAAGAACAGAGAGAGGGGACAGAGGGTCTGAAGTGGGCTCTGTGCTGACAGTGGAGAACCCAACATGGGGCTGGAACGGAACTGAGAGATCGTGACCTGAGCCCAAGATGAACGCTTAACCACCTAAGCCACCCAGTCACCCCAGGAGCCTTGAGTCTGATAATAGTTCGAGCTATAGTCTCCAGTTCAGTTTTAGCCATAGTAAACAGGCAAATTTGATCTGTGCTTACCTGACCAGAGGATTAATCCTCAATATAAAATCACACCGAATTATCATAATAGCTTGTGAACTCACTGGTCACTCATTTTATAGATGAGGCTCAGAAAGGTTAAAGATATTTCTAAGATCATATGGATATAAGTCAAAGCCAAGATTTCCAGCCCAGGATTCCTGGGTCTTCCTGATCTTTCTGAGGCTAATGTAACATGTACGATCCTTTATATAGTATACACTTTGCTAGCATCTACATAGGACTATAAGGTGAGACCTTGTCACACATATTGGTAATATCAAAGCAATACAGAAATGATGTCTTTCTTGTATGTAAATAGCCTAATGATTTCATCAAACTGAAAAAAAAAAGAAAGAAAAAGCTTAAGTTTTTCCTAGGGAACTTAGGCAGGGTTTTTGGGATTCCTGCTTGGTTCAATGTGTTATAACCACATGTATTTTATATAATCAGTCCCAGATTTTTTTCTGGGACTGATAAAGGACCTCATCTGTTTGTTAGTTCTGTGACCTGTTTTTTAGCCCTCTTCAGAATTTGGGGAAATGCTTGTCCGTTTCCACTTTTCTGATACCATTTCCTTCTACACGATTCTACAAGATTACTTGCAATACCTCCGTACTTACGTTAGCAAGATCTTTTGGTACCTTGGAATGTAATCTGCCTGCATCTGGAAACTTGAACGACTATGAAGAAGGCAGGGCTTGCTTCCTAACTGTCTTCTCACCTAGAGTAGCCTTCAGTTCCCTGTGAAATGCGTCTGCTCTGTGCCTTGCAATTTGCAATTTATTCACCTTAATTTATTGTATTTTTTAAAAGTTATTTATTCATTTTGAGAGAGGCAGAGAATGCGAGTGGGGGAGGGGTAGAGAGCGAGAGGGAGACACAGAATCTGAAGCAGGCTCCAGGCTCTGAGCTGTCAGTACAGAGCCTGAGGTGGGGCTTGAACTCACATAACCACAAGACCATGACCTGCGCCAAAACCAAGAGCCGGATGTTCAACCGACCGAGCCACCCAGGGGCCCCTATTCACTTTAATGTAAATAACAGGCATATAAGAGCTAAGTTGCTCTGGTTTTCAAGGTCATTTGTTAACAAGCTACCGTGCTACTCCCTTTGTCATCCATCCTTCCCTCTCATTTAGAACAATTGATTAGGTAGTGACTTTGTGGAGTTTCTTACCCATTCCTCCCTATCAGGGTGCCATTCTAAGAAGTCCGTGCTCTAGTCATATTGACGATTACAGCTCATGTCTGTTTCTGAAGAGCTTTAGAAAAGAAGCGGCCCCATCCTTGCTGCTAAATCATTTCTAAGTTTAGCAACTCAAACTCTTACAGAATGTTCTTCTTACACCTTCCCTGACCCTTGCTGGTCAAGTGTGATTATGAAACTCAGCTGTAATGGTACATAGAGGTACATAGAGGTACATAGAGGGCACCATACAATTTATTGTTCAAGCCTGGGTTCTTCCAAAAACAGGGGCACTATGACAAACATACCAATGCAGCAGCTTGGGGCTCTTCAGGGCAAATGGAATGTATATAAACCCTAGGCATAGACGCAGTATTGTGAAGGTAGTCAGACTGGTTTTTATACCAGAGAGAAATATTAGCGCAAAAAAAGGGGAGGCCAGGGCTGATTGATTAAGATCAATATCTTAGAAACAAAAATGATAGATAGGGAACATTAAGAGTTTATTTGAATACTATTGATGTGCCAAGCTCTGTTCTATATGCTAAGGTCACAGGAACTCTATCCTCAAGAAGCCTCACCAGCTCCCGGAGGACATTCGATATACTCTCTCTTTGCCTTCAGGTGATGAAAGCTGGTGGAGGGGTGCAGAAGGGGGGAAATACAGAGCTGAACCTGAAATGGGTTCCACTGACTGCCAGGTTCCGCTGTCACAGGTGCATCTACCCAGGGACTTCCTAGCTGCCCGTAAAAATGGATGTAGAAAGATGCCTCTGCTCTCTTATTTCCTGCAATGGGGCGCTTTTGTTTTTCTTCAATGTATGAGGCTTAGAGATCAACGAAACAGAAGATATCACACGTATGTGTGTTCTGGGGGGGGGGGGTTGGAGGAGTCCGTTACCATTTCATCTCTCATTGCCAGGTTAAGAAGCGATCCTGTGTCTGCAGTAGAGGCAAACGGACGTGGGTCTGGAAGCTAGATCTGCTTCATACCAACACTGTGCTCCATTTCTTGAATCCTCAGCTGCTTCATCTGCAAAATGGGGATACGAATTGCTCCCTTAAAATATTCCCATGAGGATTTAGTGAGATAATGCGTGCACATAGCACACTGCCCAAGACAAAAACCTGCTCTGGTCAGATATTAGTAACCATCATTGTCATCATTAGACCTTCCCTGATTACTTTTGTTTCCTTGCCATCTGACATAGCTCTCCAGAACTCAAAACTCTGGAGGCTCCAAAACTTTCAGAGCTTGCTGGAACCATCATGTCCAAACTTCCTGTTGTACAGGGGGTGAAATTGCTCTAGATCACGTAGCTAATTCAATGATTTAGTTGGGCATAGAAAACAGGTGTCCTGGTTCCCACTCCCGTGATCAAACTTACCACATCTTATTCCCAAAGCTTCCTCAAAAGAAGCCTTTATTGTCCTAAAAGCGTAGCCTCTCAAGGGAAGCCGTGTCTTATCCACCGACACTGAACGAGGATCTGGTAGTTTTTGTCGGTTCAACCTCTTTCGGCAACTAATTCCTTGGACACTTTAATTTCATTAATCCGGGCAGAACCTTATCCAGGACTAAGATGCCAGGCGTACGGCCTCTTTCACTTACTTCTCGTAACCATCCGTGAATTAAAATGAGAATGCATGTCCTCCCACAGTGGAGATAGGAAATTACACTCCACGTTGGCTATGAGATTCCATCTTTCGTATTAATCCCATTGCCCACAGTGCTGTGATTCCCCGCCGCGGTCCTACAGCCTTCACCTTGTACCCCCTGCCCTACCTGCCACGCTCTAGAGAAAGCATGCACTGAAAACTCCTCACCATGTTCCACGTATTTTTATTCTTTTCACCATCCCTATAAGAAAAGATGGTACTGTGGGAGAAGCGGTTGCCATGGAAACTGGCCAAGGATAAACAGTCTCTTGTAGCCTGGTGTGAGGCAAGCAGATGGCGGCTCTCACAAGTGGGAAGAGAGCTGGGGAGTCACGTTGGTCTCAGAGCTCTGTCTGCCTGGCTCTCTGGACCTTAGGGAAGCACTGTGCATTGTCTCTTTTCGGTGACCCTGGAGGCATAAAGGGAGGGTGTTATGACATATCCTCCGGTGTGCCCGACGTAAGAGAAAGCAGCCCGCTGGATCCGCAGACACTGGAGAGTTTCAAAGAAATATGCTTTTCATTGACCTTCTGAAGAGTTGCCCTGCGCTGGAAGCGAAGTAACCCGGACCGTTAGCTCAGGCCTGCTACAAGCCACCTGCCCAGCTGAGGGCCAGCGGAAGGTGGCAGAGTTCATTCCCCGGCTCTGTCCTTTCTAGTTACGTCGCCGTGAAATGCGTAGACTTTGGGCCAGCCTTCCTTGGTTCAAATCCGAGTTCTTACCTCTTACTAGACGCACCGTTTTAGGCAAGTTCTTGAACTCCGGTAGTCTTCGGGATCTTCATTTGCAGGGGATAATGAGGGTAATTATGCCGGTGCTGATAAACCTTCCCAAGCATCTTTATAAAACATAAAAATGTCCACCACTTAGTGCAGTGTCTGGCATGTTTGTATGGGCTTATTAAATGTTGGCCATTATAATTGCTTGTAAATTAAGTGAGTTTTGGCAAGAGACATGGTATTACGTGCTCTGTAAAAACTATTAGATAGATAGACATTTGGAGAAATGTCACCTTATAGTGATAGAACTTTAATGTATGCTTAAAACTCACGACTACCCTGCCAGAAAGGTATTAATATAATACGAGTTTTACATATATTAGTATTCATTACTATAATAATATTAGTAATATATAATGTGTAATATGTAATACATAATATATAATATGTAATGCTAACACATATAGGTTACACTATGTATGTATGTACATATATATATGTAAACTGAGTCTCAAACGCATTTTATTTTTTTATTTTTTAAATGTTTATTTATTTAGAGAGGGGTGGGGAGGGGCAGAGAGAGAGAGAGGGAGAGAGAGAATCCCAAGTAGGCTCCACACCATCAGGACAGAGCCAGTCGCGGGGCTCAAACCCTTGAACCATGAGATCATGACCTGAGCCGAAATCAAGAGTTGAACACTTAACTGACTGAGCCATCCAGGTGCCCCAGAAGCACTTTAAAATAAGCTTTCACGTGAGTTCTTTGTGTAAAGTGCGTTGTTAAGCTGTCATGGATCACCATTAGTATTTGTGAGTGTTCTCCGTCCCAGTGCTCTGGAACGAAACAGAAAAAGAAGTACGTAGTCCGCTTGCAGAGAGCCTAATGGAGACCACGTGATTGTATGTGTGATCTGTGTCACAAAGTGGAAAATTGAATGGAGAATACAGTGAGTTTCATTTTCCAAGGAGCTCACTCTCAGCCTCAGGTTTCCTCCATCAGAGCCGAGCAGAGAAATGGTCAGGCATGTTTCTCTTGGCACGGACGCGTGGGATCCAGGCCCTCTCTGAAGTGCTCCTCCTTCCTTCTGTATCATTTCAGCCACTTTCTGGTA
This sequence comes from Neofelis nebulosa, assembly GCF_028018385.1. NCBI lineage: Eukaryota > Metazoa > Chordata > Mammalia > Carnivora > Felidae > Neofelis > Neofelis nebulosa. The sequence goes on along the minus strand of NC_080795.1, from coordinate 71,306,823 downwards.
TATGTTTACACTCTAAGAATGTTGTCTTCCCCATTCAAACTGCTTCCGCTCTTCCATGATCGTCATGCTTCCCCCACAGCGTCAAGGGTTCTTCCTTCTCCTCCCTGCCACCCCCATTCCCTTTATCTTCTCAGATAGACTTGAACAACCCTTTAGCCACAACTTAAACGTCCTCTCCCTACGTGGTCCCCCCATGATAGATTAAACATCTGTAGTGCTACCTCCATATCACACACACACACACACACATACACACAACATCGATTTTGCATACTACATTATGTTAACAATGTGTGTGGGTTTGCCTGGCCTTCAACACTACTCACCCCCTAGGAGGCTAGGGCAACACCTGTGGTATCCTTGAATTCCCAGAGTGAAACCCAGTGTCTGGAACGAGGGCATGTTCAATGTTTGTCTGTTGGGATGAGTAGTCTCTATCCAGTAGAAGCTTCTTTTGGGGTCTAAACCCGGCTATAAAAATTTGCTAACCCAAGGGGGAAGATGTGTCAGAACTCAGGCTCACATTAAGGAGTTTGGAGCCACATCACCTGGATCTGTTGAGGCCTCAGCACTCGCCAGTGCTGATTCTGAGTCAGTTTGCAACTCAAGCACTTAAGTCTTTTTCATTTTTTCTCTCTCTTCCTCCCCTTTCTTCCCCACCCCGCTCTCAACAGCATCCTAAGTGTTAGGATTATACTAGATGTTGGGGAGGCACAAATGAACAAAATTTCCACCCTCAACATTTAGATGGACCTAAGGTTGGAAGAGCGTAGAGTTTAACAGGGTGAAAAAGAAGTAGAAGCCCGTTATATCAAGGTGGGGGTGGTGAAGTGAGTTAGGCTCATCTAAAATGTAAACAGTAATAATATCGGTAAAAGCTACATGAATTTTAATTCCCCATACTACTTTTAATGCCGCTCTTCGAGGAGGGTATAATGTGTTTGTATGAGGAACGGAGAGCCCCAGTGGAAACACAGCTGCTTCTAGGTATAATAAAATAGATTATAATCAACTACAACTCTGAGAATCCCCTTAGCGACCATTCCTTTGGCAGCCTGCTCTGCGAGCTGGTGAATATCTATGGCCAGGCCTTGAAGAGGGAGTCCATAGGGCAGGTAAATTTGATAACGATGCCAAGGAAAGGGATAAGTCGGCGACTCAACAACTGCTAAGGGAGGAGTAATAGAGTGGTAAAGAAAGGGCTACACCAATTCAAGTCTAGTCAATTGAGCTATGAGAATGGATGCTGTTTAAATGAGGTCCAAGCTTCTTTGTGCAGTATTTGTGACATGCTGTGTTTGTGAGTGGGGCGTGTTTTAGAGAATCACGGGGGGACAGAGTGAACCATGCAGAAGGCTGAAATGTGATGTTAGGAGGTTCCGGGAAAATCAGTGTCATGACTTTGACTGTGGTCAGATTCACACGCATTTGCTGATGCCTACTCTGAGCCAGCACCGGATAGGAGCTCTCCCAAACATCTCTCCTAATGTTCACTGCACACGGTACAGGGACACAGGGAATGTCCTCTCTAATTTGCAAATGAAAGTAACTGAGAGTCAGTAGAGATTAAATCATACACCCAAGGGAACACAACTATTAAGAAGCACAAACAAGACTGTCCTATTGTTTCTGAGTCCAGTCCTTAATTCCCATCCATAGATACAGGTAAATGTGTCAATTTGCACCATTTGGATTGCTTTGGGGAAAGCTCAAAGTATAATTTGTGGCCTCTCATTAATATCGATAAAGGCAGGCCATCTTTTTTGCAGCTGCATAAATGTTTAAAATTCTGGGGCATGTTCATATCCATAAATTGCTCTGGAGAGAGCGATGAACTAATCAGTAAAATACAAGAAGGATTTCTGTGGGTTCAGAGCAAAACTCTTTATTTAATTTATTTATGTAAATTTAACTAGTCACATGTGGCTATTAATGTCTTTATTTGGGCTGATTTTAATCAACGATGTCATCTTGACAACATGTTTCATGGTAGAGGGCAGGAAATTGGGGGGGGGGCAGGGTGAAAGAAGTGGAAATGGTGTAGAGGGTAGAAGAAGGGGTGAAGCAGGATAAAATCGTGCACTTCTAGAATAGACAATGGGAAGAGATCTTGAAGTTCATCTACTTTAACCCCTTCCATACGCTAATGAGGGAGTTGAAGCTTAGGGAAATGAACTTAGTTAAGACTCCATAGGTTAGCAAAACACCAAGAAGATCTTATGTGTGTTTTTCGGTTTTGATATTTAAATGCTATATTTACTTGCCTTTCTTTAAGAAAAAAAAATGCTGCAATGAAGATCTTATGTTTTAATGGCACCCCGATTTCCATCTCACTGGGTCACAACATCTATTTCAAACTAAAAGTATTCACACCTGTAAATCTACCTGAGAAGTCGGGGCACACTGAGCTCTCCCCTCACCAAGAACACCCGCTCTTAGCACACATGTGGATACCATCCTATTCATAGAATAATCAAAACATCTCGGTGTTGAAAAGGACCAAAGAGGTCGTCTAAAACATCTTCCTACTCAGTGCAGGAATTGCCTTGACCTGCTCTGAGTCATGGCTCAGCACTTCTAGGGAACCTACGATAATCAGAGGCACTCAAGCAAGTTGCACTCTCTGGGTCTCATTTTCCTTATCTCATAAAATGATTGTGAGGATGAAGTGATAGGAAAAATGTAAATCTCCTAACCCCGTGTCTAGCACACCGGTTCATCTGGGCACCCCGTAAGTCTCTCCAAAGACAAGCTGGTTACAGAGTTGGGAAATGAAAGGGGCAGACTTGAGTTTGGCCGAAAGCCTCGTTCAGCACCGAAGAGTGGGAAAGCTAAGCTCAGTTTCAAAGATTGTAGAGCTTCTCCACTGGGACCCTGGCAAGGATGAGCTCTGAGCATCTTATCAGGTCTCTGGAACCTGCTGATTTCACTGCTACAAAACCATCCAGACTGGTAAATAATTAGTGCAGTTGGAAAAACCTTTCAAAATGTTCCATTCTTAGGGAGAGAAATCACGAAATGAGGTACTTGTTTCGTTCACTGTCATATCCCCAGTGATTCGAACAATGCCTGCACATCGTATGCACTGAACCAAATTTTTAAATGAATGAATGAATGAATAAGCGAATCAATGAGCAAATCAATTTTTGGTAGGACTGATGTCGAGGATACTGTTCAGCTAATTATGTGGTACCTTCTCTCTGAGATTCCAAGGGAGAAACTTTCCTTGGGGCTGGGGACCAGAAATGAGCCTGCCTCGCTTGAGCAACAGCTGTTTTTTAGTTACAATGAGCATGGGACTCTTATAGACTATGAGCATCAGCCTCTTCTTTCCACTGGCTACTGAATGACTCAGAATAAAACTTGTAGGCCATCTACAGAGAAGGATCATTTTGCTTTTGTTTTTGTTTTTTGTTTTTGCTTTTCTTCTTTCTTTTATTACTAGTTTTACCAGTGGATGCTTTCCTAGTTGTGTGTGTGTGTGTGTGTGTGTGTGTGTGTGTGTGTGTGTTTACTCTCATTGTATTATATGCCCCTGGAGGAATCTGTCCATGTCTTAAATAAAGTTCTGTCAATCGCATATTCTTTTACATAAAACCACCATGTTCCTGTGGAATGGCTATAATGCTTTTTCTGTAGGATGGAGTTTTAGCTGAGATACAAATGGAAACAGTCAGTAACTCAGTATATCTACTTTCCCCCCCCAGGACTGGAATCCCCAACGTTTTTGAACTAAGACACCTTTCAAGGTATGCCGTCCATCTCTAGGCGTGATCTCAAGATCTATAAAGACAAGTCCAGATAATAGCCTCTCAAATATATGAGGGTCCTCCGACTAGAATTGCCAAATAAAACAAAGGACATACAGTTAAATTGAATTTCAGATAAATAACAAATAATTTCTAAATTAGAAGCGTATCCCAAATATTATATGAGGTATACCCATACTAAAAATTGTTTGTCATCTACCTACCTGGGTGTCCTATAATTTTATTTGCTAAATCTGGTGACTATATTCTTACCAGCTGTGGTAAGGAGCTTGGGACTCTAAGAGCCCCAATTAATTAGAAGGTAAGGACTCCATAAGGAATTGAGTTTGCTGCTGCTAAGAGATTCAAGGCTTTTTTCCAGATACTATGTTGAACTCTCCAACCTACAAGAAAGCAGAGCGTGTGGGTCTCAGTCCTTCAAGACCAGTAAGGTATCACTGAAGAAGCAGACATGTATTGCTTTGAATTAGGGGAGCTCACTTTCCCTAGTCAGGTTTGAAGCAACCTCTCTCTCTGGAAATTATTTGTGGTACTTCCTTAAAATGCGTTCAGTGTTCATTAAAACAATAAAAGTCTTCTCTTCGTGCCCAACCCCAATTCCGACCGGCTGATCTGACGTCCCATGTATGTCTCAATCAGCCTTGACAAAGCTCCGGGCCCGTTCCAGGAACTGACCTGATTTCCGTGGGTCAATAATCCACACCCTCCTTCTTCCCACAGAGACACTTATTGGACAACAATGCATGGAATAATTCTCTTTATGAGAAATCCAGAATCTAGTTATGAGGTTCCTGCACCCCAAGTGAGCATGAAACCACCTGCATCAAAGCTATTAGGGAAATTTGTGGCATGTTCCCACCATAGTCCTTCCCCGGTGTGGACAGTGCCACGCAGTCTGGAGGAAACTCCCAGCAACGCCTGGCTTCTCCCTGAGGTGGGAAATGGAAGACTGGACCATACATTACACTGTAATGTGGTTGGGGGGTGGGTTGCTGCAAAGGCTCTGAGGCAGGAATGCAACGTGCATTATGGTTGCATCTAGGGCGGCTTTGCAGTGAAGGTCAAGTCACTTTGAAGGCAAAGGATTTGGAGAGAATATTTCAACAGGGTATCATTTACCACGTACATCATACAAGTCTTTATCCATGCTGTTCCCCAAATCAGGAATGACTTTCCCTCTTTCCTGCCCTCTTGCTTACAGAGAGGGCTTACAGAAAGGAGGTTAAAAGTAACCCCCTCCCAAAATCTTTCAAGTCAAATGGCCTAAAGCATCATTGACTGCTTTCCCTTTCCTTGTCACCTTGACTATCTTTCACAGCTCGACTATGTTTGTTGTGAATCTATTTTTTTTTTACATTATACAGTAATGAACATACTGTACATGTTTCTTTCATAAAGTTTTGATTTTTCTTTTTTACTAACTGCCAGGTGCCAAGATAGAAAGCAGTCTTTGCAGTGGCAACGTAGAACACTCCCAGAAGGTGAGGCTGGTCCACGGAATATAGGTAGGACACCTTTGTCTAGTGCTATGCTGAGTAAACTACCTCCCACTGCATGAGAGCCAACAACCTCCAAATTAATTGCTGTTGCAAAAGGGATGGGAAACCAACCAGAGGGCAGGACTGATGGGACAATAGAATAATTTCCTCCTCACTCTCTCTTCATTTGTTCCCTTGTGAAGTGGTCTTCTGGGCGGTAAGACTTAATGGGAAGATGTAATTTAGGGTCTGGGTGCTTGCTGCTTAGGAACATCTCTAGCAATGGTGGAAACAGCATTCAGAGTGGAACCCCAAGAACAACAGGAAGAAAAGTAAGAGGGAGGTGAGGGAGCATTGTGCCCTGAATACGGACAGAGAGATTGGGGGACGAAAGCAGGCAAGTTTATGGGCAAAGCCACACGCAGGGATGGCTCGTCTTGGCTGAGTGTGCCCATTGTTTTATTTGGGGGGAACCTAAGAAACGTAGGATGTGCTTGGGATGCAGAACCAGTGGAAGGGAGGGCATCCCTCTGGAGAATCTCGATGCAAAGTGTTGTAGCTAGAAAGGCACAAGCTTTAGAGCAAGAATAGCAAAATCAAATGAGTGAATTGGTCCAGACAGGGTTGTAGTGACCTAGGTCAGGCACATCCTGTTTTATGGAGGCAGCTTACTCTTCAGATCGAGAAGGAGGTTGCCAAGCAGGAATCTGGCCCATTGTTCTCACGCCATTTGTTTGTTCTTGATTGCTTCGTTTTTCTCTCTGAAGCTCTGTCTTGTTTTATTTTGTTTCAATAGAAATTACCTTTACATTTAAATAATATGAGTGAATTCAAAGGACTAAAACGGCCAGTATGTGCTAATGTTGAACAGACCCAACTTTGTAAGTCAGAATTTTCAATATTTCCAACATGCCCAGGACTATGTACATGGGTTTAGCAAACCATGTATATGGAAACATTAATAAAAGCGATGTCTGTAATGGCCCCAAATTATTAACCATCAAAAGTTGAGTATCCATCAACAGGGTAAAAGAGAAATGAGTTGTTGAATAGAAAAATGATAAATAAGTTGTTAAGGCAATGTGTAACTTGCATAATTTAGGTAAACGCATTGTGGAGTGGGATATTGTACAATATGCCGTACCTACGCCATATGCAGGAATATGAATGAATCTCACACACTATTAAATATAAAAAGACATACTATATATACTGAAATGACTTAGTTCAGAGATGAAAACTACAATACAAAAATGCAAAGTAACCAATAGAAAAAGAAATAAAGACCGTGACAGGCTGATGGTGACAGGAGAGTACCGGGGTTGGGGTTTCTTGAACACAGGTAATAATTTCAGTAGTGGCCACACAGGTATTTTTACTTTGCAAGAATTTATTGAGGTATACACTTATGACATAAGCGATTTCCTATATGGATGCTACATTTCAAATAAAAATTACTTGGAATTTTTTTTAAGGTTTATTTAGTTTTGAGAGATAGAGACAGAGCATGAACAGGGGAGGGGCAAGGAGAGAGAGACACACACACACAGAATCTGAAGCAGGCTCCAGGCTCTGAGCTGTCAGAACAGAGCCCGATGTGGGACATGGGGCTCGAACGCACCAACCGTGAGATCATGACCTGAGCCAAAGTTGGTCGCTTAACTGGCTGAGCCTCCCAGGCACCCCAAAATTACTTTAACACTAGATATGTAGAAAGACACGGCTGCTGATGAAAAAAATGGATAAAATAAAAATCATACCTTTGTACGAATCTATCAAAAAAAGTGCTGGATGCCAGAAAGCTTTGTTGAACTGAATTCCCAAGAGAGGAGATCCTGGACTTTCCCACACCTGGGCACAAGTGCCTTATCTATTTGCAGGTGTGTGGATGAGTGGTCCAGGCTAGTTTTCAGTGTCAAGGAGAAAGACACAAGGCTTCGATGATAGTGGGATCTGTAGGATGGATTGGTGTCTGGAAAAGCCTTGCAGACTAAAATGGATCGTTCAGCTGAATTCTCACCCCACTCTCCTGAAATTTCCCCAAGCAAGTAGCCGTGGTGGAGGGGCTAGGAAGCAAAGATAATTCACCTTCTCACACAGCTCACGGTGCTTAGGCTCCGGAAACCTGTTGAAATTGAAATGAAAAGGGAACCAAAGCTATCTGAAATAGTGGGCCAATGTTCTCCCATCGCAAATATGACAGGAACAAGGGGCTTAGTTTCTTGGAAGCCCCAGACTGTGGCATTTATAGTTGGGCTCAGTAGAGATGAATTCAATCTACTTAAAGTTGTAACCCAGACCCAGCTCAACTAGACTCCTAGAATAGATTGAATGGTAAACTCCTCAACCACTGCAAAGCAGAGGGAAGAGCTTTTTAGCTCAGAAAACAACAAAAACTATACCTCAGTCTCTAATGTCTTTTATATACAATGTGCTTAGTTCAGTTAAAGCTATATGATATCTGGGAAGAAAGAGGAAACCGTGATCAATTATTAAGAGAAAAGAGTCATTAGAAGCTGAATAGTGGTTGTTTTAAAGCCTTGTCTATTAAATCAAATATCTAGGCTAGTTTGCAGGGATCAGGAGAAGATAGACTAGATTTTTTTTTATTTAAAAAACTTTTTTTAATGTTTATTCATTTTTGAGAGAGAGAGAGAGAGGGGGGGGGGAGAGACAAAGCGTGAACAGGGGAGAAGCAGAGAGTCAGGGAGACACAGAGTCTGAACCAGGCTCCAGGCTCCGAGCTGTCAGCACAGAGCCGGACGTGGAGCTTGAACCCACAAATCATGACCCGAGCCAAAGTCGGTTGCCCAACTGACTGAGCCACCCAGGCGCCCCAATAGATGAGCTTTTGATGATCATGGGAGCTAGTGATAAAAGATGGAGTCTAGAAAAGCCCCAAATGAAAAACATTAATATTGGGATTAGCAGAAGAGTACTTGAAGGTAATGGTCAAAAATATAGAAAAGACTGAGGAAAAAAATTAGATATAATTGGTGACACAAAGGGGGCATTTCAAGATAGAAATGGAAACTAAATGAAACAAATTGGAAATTCTAAGAATAAAAAATGTGCTCTGAAATGGAAAGATATAATCACTGGACAAAATTAACAGCAGAAAAAAAGTTGGATGAACTTGAAAACAAAAAATAAAACCTTTGAGAATCAAAGCTCACAGAGAAAAAAAGACTGAAGAACACGAACCCAGCGACCTTTAGAAAATATCAAATGGTTTGACATAGTAGATGGGTTCACAGAAAGAGAGTAGAGAGAGGAAGAGAAGAAAATATGATTGAAGAAATAATGCCTGATTTTGTATAGATCGTATAGTTCCATGAATTTCAGTGAAACCTAAAAGATGAATAAGAAAAAAAAAACCTACACAGACAATAAAATAACAGACAAGAATGAAAAAAGTTCTTAAAGGTAGAAAAAAATCACAAAGGGGAGCAAGGTTAAGGAAAAAACATCTGCCTTTTCATCTGAAAAAAATGCAGGAAAAGCAAATCAAAGGATAAACACTAAATGAAACACACCAACAAACAACAAATAGCAAGAAGTCAGATTTAAGCCCAGTCACATCACTAATTACATTAGATATGGCCCAAACATGCCAGTTGAAAAGCACACACTGTCCAATTGTTCCTTTTATTTCTTTTAATGTTTATTTATTTACTGAGTGGGGGATGGGCAGAGAGAGAGGGAGAGAGAATCCTGAGCAGACTCCAGGCTGTCAGGGCAGAGCCCTGTGGGGGCTCAAACCCATGAACTCTGAGATCATGACTGAGCCCAAACCAAGGGTCCGATGTTTAACTGACTGAGCCACGCCGGCACCCCTAAAATTGTTTCTTTTTAAAAAGCAAGAACCCGGGTCCCTGGGTGGCTCAGTCAGTTGAGTGTCTGACTTTGGCTCAGGTCATGATCTCAAAGTTCGTGAGATCTGCTGTAAGCACAGAGTCCACTTTAGATCATCTGTCTCCCTCTCTCTCTGCCCCTCTCCCCTCTCAGCTCTCTCTCTCTCCTTCTCTGTCTCAAAAATGAATAAACTTAAAAAAAAAAAAGCAAGACCCAATGATTTGCTGCTTAAGAGACACATTTTCAGTATCAGTGTGCAAGTAAACAATCAGACACCATGTGAAGAACATTAAGCATAAGAAAGCAAGTAAGTCTGTATTAATGTTAGACAGAATTGATTTCAAGGGTAGGCATCTTAACAAGTAAATAGGATTTTTTTTCTTTTCTTTTTTTTTTTAATTTCTCAACTGGTAAATTCATCAAAAAGACATAACAATCCTAAATTTGTAGCCACCTCATGGTGGCAATTCAAAATACATGGAGAAAAAGTAGAGAATGGAAAGGATAAATAGATAACACATAAAAGGTGTGAATAACACCATCAATAACCCTGAAATAGAATGTGCAGAAAAATAAATAAAATAAAAAGATAAAATAAATGGAAAAATATGTAGAAAAATTTCAAATACTTGAAAATAAAATAAATACTTCTAAGCAAATTATATATCCAAAAGATATCCAAAGGAAATTTAAAAAAATATTTTAACTAAATTATAGTGGATACAAACACATCAAAATTTATGTCACGAAAGCTAAAACATGGAATAGATGGAAACGTGTACCTGTTGCGTTGGTTTTATATTAGAAAAATTTCAAAAAGGATAGAAATAAATGACCAAACCTATTACCTTAAGCTAGAAAAAAAGAACAAAGTAAGGTCTAAGATAAGTAGAAGGAAAGGGATAATAAAGATAAGTGGAAGTCAGTGAAATAGAAAACAGGAAAAAAAGGAAACTAACAAAGACAAAATAGTCTACTTTGAATAGATTCCTAAAATTGATTATTCCTAGCACGTCTGATTAAGATCTATCTCCAATTAATAATATCAGGAATTAGGGGCGCCTAGGTGGCTCAGTCAGTTGAGTGTCCAACTCTTAATTTCAGCTCAGGTCATGATCCCAGGGTCATGGGATTGAGTCCTGTGTCTGGCTCCTCACTGAATATGGAGCCTACTTAAGATTCTCGCTCTCTCTCTCTCTCTGCCCCTCTCCCCCACTCACTCTCTCTCTCTCTCTCTCAAATAACAACAACAAAAAAATAATATCAGGAATGAAAGAGAAGTAATATTCACAGATTCTACCAGATACTAAAAGTATAATGATAAAACATATACAATTTTATGTCAACATTTTTGAAAATTCAGATGAAATAAACAAAGTATTTGAAAGACATAATTACTGAAATTGGCAAAAGAAGACAGAAAATATATATTGCTCTACATTGTAAAGAAATTTAAATCATAATTTAAATAAATTCAGTGTTGGCAGTAAATTCTATCAATGATGAATTCTGTCAAACATTGAATAAATAATAGTAAAAATACACAAACTCTTTCAGAAAATAAATAAAGAAATATTTTCTAACTCATTGTATGAGGCCAGGACCACCATAATCCCCAAACTAACAATTTGACACTCCACACAGAAAAAATCCACAGAAAAATAAATATAATGCAAAAAAAATCTTAATAAAACATCAGCAAATCATATCTAGCAATATATAAAAAGAATAATGCATCATGATCAAGTGGCGTTTAATAGCAGGCCTGCAAGTTTGGTGTAATAACAACATATCAATCAGTGCAATTCACTACATTAGAAACGTAAAAGTGGCAATATATATAATTATCTTAAAAGTGCACAAAAACCACTTGAAAAAATTGAGCATTTCAGAAAACCTAGATTAGATGGAAATTTCTGTTGCCTGATCACGAGAATATTAAGAAATAACCTTACTAACTTAACACTGGTAAAATGTTTCAGAAATTTCTCAAAGATCGTGGGGCACCTGGGTACCTCAGTCGGTTGAGTGTCCGACTTCGGCTCAGGTCATGATCTCACAGTTTGTGAGTTCCGGCCCCACATCAGGCTCTGTGTTGACAGCTTGGAGCCTGGAGCCTGCTTCGGATTCTGTGTCTCCCTCTCTCTGCAACCTCCCACTCTTGTGCTCTGTCTGTCTCAAAAATAAATGAACATTAAATTTTTTTTTTAATTTTTCAAAGATCAGGAACAAAGCAAGGATGTCTAATCTTCTCACTTGTGCACTGGAGGTCTTGGCACTGGAATAAGGCAAGAAAATGATGTAAAATGTATACCTTTTGGAACAGAGGTGGAAAACTCTTTGGTTTTTGTTTTTGTTTTGTTTTGTTTTGCAGACATGACTGCATACATGAAGAGCCCTATGAAATGTACTAAACCAAAATTCAGCACTTCAGAAAACCTAGATTAGTCAAAAAGATGACTTCAGCAAGGCTTCAGGATAAAAGGTAAATATACAAAAATCAGTTGTATTTTTTTTAAATTTTTTTCTAACATTTATTTATTTTTGAGACAGAGTGAGACAGAGCATGAACGGGGGAGGGTCAGAGAGAGGGAGACACAGAATCTGAAACAGGCTCCAGGCTCTGAGCTGTCAGCACAGAGCCTGACGCGAGGCTTGAACTCACGGACCACGAGATCATGACCTGAGCTGAAATTGGACGCCCAACCGACTGAGCCACCCAGGCTCCCCCCAAAAAAAATCAGTTGTATTTTTATAGTCTAGCCATAACCTATTAAGAATTGAAAGTTTTAAAGTAGTATTTACTTTAGCATCAAAACAATAAAATACTTGAGAGAAATGTAAACACAATGCATACAAGACTTTTACATTGGAAAATGTAAAGTGTTGGGACAAATTGACTTAGTAAATAAATTCAGTAAGTTGCACGTAAGTTGAGAGCTATGCCATGTTTGTGGATTGGAAAACTCAATATTGTTACAATATCATTGCTTCCCAATTAGATATGTATATTCAATGATTCCAATTAAACTGGGAGCATGACTTTTTGGTAAAAATTAAGTATCATCTTAAATTGATATGGAAATTGAAAAATCCTAGAAAAGCCAAAGCAGTGTGAAAAACAGAAAATGGTTGGGAGGTTTACACGATTTGATTTCGGGATTTATTTTAAAGCTGTAGTAGTTAAGACAGTGTGGTGCTGGTGTGTGGCTGAACAAACAGGTCAATGGAACAGAACAGAAAGTCATAAGTAAATAAACATGGATTCAGTTAATTAATTTCTGAAGACATTATTAATACAGTTTAATGGGGAAAGGTACATCATCTCAAAATATAGTGCCAGAACGACTCTACCTACACTACATGATTAATTCAAGATGGACCATTTTCCTAAGTTTAAAGCTAAAATTACAGAGCTCCTGGAAAGAAACAATGGAATATCCCAGCAAATGTGGCACAGGCTAAGATCTCTGAGACAAAACACAAAAAAGCACTCGTCATAGATGTGGGGGACAAAAAGAGAAGTTGGAGTTCATCAAAATGACAGCCCGGCTTTAAGAAAAAAGGCAGATTTGGAGAAAATGTTCACCACACGTATCCGACAAAGAATTTGCAGCCAGAATATATAAAGCGTTCCTTCATATCAAAAGTGAAAATACAAATAATCCAATAAAAGATGGACAAAATAGTTGAACAGACACTTCACAGAAAGAAGACATACAGGTAGCCAAGAGGCATAAGAAAATCTGCTCAACATCATTGGTCTTTAGGGAAATGAAAATTAAATTAAAACCACACCGAGATACTACTCCACACCCATTAAAATGACTACAATGAAAAATGTCGGTAAGTTTGTGGAGCAAATGAGACTCTCACATTGCTGACGGAAGGGTGAAGCCATAAAGCCACATCAGAAAATTGTAGCTCCTTATAAAATTAAATCCTTCCTATAACATAACTGACCAATTCCACACCTATATATACTTCCAAAAGAAATGAAAGCGTATATCAAAAGAAAACTTTTACAAGAATGTTCCCAGCAGCTTTATATTTAACAGCCAGGCATCTCTATCAGCAGGAGAATGTATAAACAAATGGAGGTATATTCGTATAATCGAACAGTAATCAGCAATAAAAAAAGATCGGAACTACTGATATCCACGACATGAAAGAGCCTCTCAGACTTTCTCTTGAACACATTATCTTCAGTAGTCACACTTAAAGGCGTACATATTGTCTGATTCCGTTGGTATGAAATTCTAGAACAGGCAAGAATCTGCTGGAACATATCACATCACTTGTGTCCTGAGGCTGAGATACGGCTTGGACTGCAAATGGGCAGGATGGAATGTTCTGTGATAGCAGAAGTGTTCTATATCTTCACTGGCACGGTGGTTTTCGTGGGCCTGTACATTTGTCAAAATCTTATCTAACTATAACCTTAGGTTCTGTGCATTTTCTTTGAGTAAATGATCACACACACACACACACACACACACACACACACACACGTGCATGTACCAAACCCTTAAACTAACAGATGTCTGGACTGAAATTCTGACTCGGGCAGTCAATAGCTGTGTATCCTTTGGCAGATTATTTAATCTTCTCCGTTTTGCATCTGCATGAAAGAACAGTCATGACACCAAACTTAAAGGTTCATTTGAGAAATGAGCCCAATAACTTGTCACCTACTATTATCCTGGGTACCTACTTAGTCTCTCAATAAGTATTAACTCTCATAGCTAAGTATTATCAGTAAAGATCGATCATTAACGTCTTTTCCCCCCAATTATCTTTAAACTTTGGAGAAATTTACTCTAAGTTTAGGAAAGGAGAGTCAAAGGCAGGAGCAGGATGATTTGTAGAAAAAAACACTTGTCTTGGGAGCATAAAGCTCATGTTGTAGCCTATCTTCATGAAAAGCAGAGTGTGGCGTAGCAGGAAGCAGTGTGGCCGGTCGGAAAAACAGATACTTTCGAGTCACAGAGATTTGGATTTAAATCTTGCTTGCATAGCTTATAGGTGGTACACAGCGGTTTATAAGCCATACTACGTGACCTTGAGTAAGCATTTAACACCTCTGAGCCTTAAGTTTTATCTCCAAAGTGCAAATAAATATAACTACCCTACACAGTTGTCTGATTAACAGTGCCAGGTAGCACTTACAAAGGGCCTGGCCCTTAGCAAGCCATCAATAAATACTTACTTCTCTTTCCATCTCTTTCCCTTGGTGTGCTCATTTGAGTATTATGGGCTATAGTTACCTTAGTAAATTAGGAGAATTGATCTCTGAGGCAACTTTAAACTATTAATTCATCTGATGTGAAAGAAGCTTAAACTTGCAATAATAATCTGTACGTCTACCAATCTGTATCTTTACCTAAGATGAAACCCAAAAGTTCCCGCAGAAATTAAACCCAACCAAAAGAACAGAAGTATAGATTCGCTGCGATTAAAAAGATTGCGTGGCCCAAGCTCATCACCGCCTGGGTTGCTGTGTTTTCTGTTACTAAGGCTACAAGAGTTTGTTTACACAAAAAGCACATCTTTAATCGTTTAAAAAAAATAAGACATAGGGACAGATTGTACTCCACTAAAGGGGGAAAAAAACAACAAACCCACAAATCCATCTGGGGAGGCTGGATATGATAGACCCTTTAATTTCAAGAGTAACATGGTCAAAGAGTTCAGTGAAGAGATGACTTAATTTTATATTTGGTTTGAAGATGAAAATCTCCACTTTCCTTCATCAGCTAAGGGGCACAATGCAGCAATGTGGGTTTATAAGAGATGTTGGCAAAATATAACCAGTCGTTTTCCACTGTGGACTCCTTTGCAGATTTAAAAGGTTTTTAGAAACATGGAAAGAGAAGAGCACTTAGTAGTTTTGTATTAGAAGTCCCCCAGAATTATACATAGAAATCAGCAGCCCAGGGAAAGGAGTGATGTTGTTCACATCACTTAGAGCTTGGATGAGATCCAAGGTCCAAGCCTCCTTTGATTGTATTTCTCTTTATTTATTTCATACTGAAAGTAAATTCACTTAGAAATTATAAACCACACACATTGGAAATCACATTCTTTACCCTACATGTATAGATCCCATTTACCCAGTGGATTAGGTGATAGATTTTCCCAACAAGACTGTTGAGGTAGGTCACTGTGGAAGCCAACTTAATATTTGTCCCCCAATAGCTTATGTCAGCTTTTAGTTTATGATTTCCATCAGTTTCTTAGACTTTCCACTTGATCATTATGGGCTAGTCACTCCGAGGCACATCACCATCACGTATCACAGTCAAAATGTTGGAAGTCACACATAAAGAGAAAATCTTAGAAACAGCCAGAGAAAAATGAAACATCACACCATCGGAAAACTGTGATTTGAATTAACAAAGAGTACTTATCAGAAGCCATGGAGACCAGAAGACAACGAAGCACAGTTTCAGATAAAGGAAAAGTGAGGAAATTTGTCCCGAGTAAACGAGTGCTGCCAGAAATATTAAAGGAAGTTCTTCAAGCTTAAGAAATAATACCAGATGGAAATTTGGATCTTCTAAAAGCAATCAAGGTAAGCATTTGGGTAAAAATAGAAGACTCTTTCCCTTTTATGTTATTTAATTTACTTATGACTATGTAAAGCAAATGTATACCATCATCTTGTTGGAATCGTGTATATGTAAGGATATATATTGCATATGTAGTAATAATGCCAATTATAGTATAGAACAGGAGTGGTGAACAGACCATATGATTGCAAGTTTTCTACATATCATCTCAGGTGGTACCAGAGTAGCACTAGGTCCAATGTGAAATGTTAAGAATCTATTTGCCAATTCCTAGAGCAATCACTAAAAAATAACAGAAAGAGGTAAAGATCCAATGGATGTGTTAAGTCACATTCTCAAAAAAATTCAAATATTTCAAAAGCGGGCAGGAAAGAGGAACAACAATAGCAACAACAAAAACGACGGCCAAACAGAAAACAGTAAATGGGAGATTTCATTCAACAATACTACATGAAATGTGCATAATACTGCATTAAATCCAAAGAAAATGTGAGACTTTCAAATGGATAAAAAACCAAGACTCCTCTATATAGTGTCCACGAGAGAATCCCTTTAAATTAAAAGACACAGGTTGCAAGCAAGTAGGCATAAAAAAAAAGATATATTATAAAAACAGTGTGGTAGGTCGTCTCTAGGATGGTCACCGAAGATCTCTGTCTCCTGGTATTCATGCCCTTTGTAATCTCCTCTTGAGTACGGGCTGCAATTTCTGACTTGCTTCTGATAAATGTAATATGGCAGACATGAAAGGATGATACTTCCTAGATTATAAAAAAATCTGTGGGCTTTTTCTCAAGCTTTCAATCCTATCTACCCGTCATCTATCTATGTCATCAACTGCTCTGAGGGAAGAAAGCCAGCTACCTGCTATATCTTGAGGACACTCTGACAAACCTAGAGAAAGCCCATGTGGTGAGAGACTGAGGCCCTCGGTTCAAGAGGCCATGAAGAGCTGAGACCTACCGATAGCCACCTGAGCGCGATTAGAAGTGGAGTTTCAGCCCGGGTAGAGCCGTGAGTTGGCTACAACGCTGGCCAACAACTTTGCCTTAGCTTTGTGACACTCTCAAAGCAGAGTCACTCAACTAAGCTGCTCGGGTAATTCTTGAGCCACGGAACTGTGAGATGAGAAATGTTGGTTGTTTTAAGCTAACAGATTTTGGAGTAATTATTTCACAACCATTTATAATCATTACAAAATAAACTTGAGAAGGCTATCCAATCCAGACAGAGTTATAACAGGGATAAAGAGAAGCATTTAATAATGATAAAAGGGCCAGTCCCATAGAAGGACATAACCATTACCAACATGTGTACCCCAAATAACAGAGCCTCAAAGTACCTGAAGCAAATATTGATGAAATTATAGGGGAAAATAAACAACTCTACAATCAAACAAGATTTTAATACCCACTCTCAGTAATTGATAGAACAGCTAGGAATCATGAGTAAATAAGTAGATAATCTGAACCGTACTGTCAACTGCCATGATCTAATTAAACCTAAAGAACACGTTGTAGCACATGGGTACACAAAGTAAGTTTACCAAGAATATGCATATGCGTGGCCATAAAACAAGCCTCAATAAACATAAATGGAATGTAGGTATGTGCTTTGAGTACAGTGTAATATAATTTGAAATCAACAAAAATGAGATATCTAGGAAACCACAAGCATTTGGAAGTTAAACAATTGTAAATAATCCATCAAAGGAGAAAGCACAGGGGAAATTAGAAAATATTTTTTTTTAATTTTTTCTTTTTAACGTTTATTTATTTTTGAGACAGAGAGAGACAGAGCATGAACGGGGGAGGGTCAGAGAGAGAGGGAGACACAGAATCTGAAACAGGCTCCAGGCTCTGAGCTGTCAGCACAGAGCCCGACGCGGGGCTCGAACTCACGGACCGCGAGATCGTGACCTGAGCCGAAGTCGGACGCATAACCGACCAAGCCACCCAGGCGCCCCTAGAAAATATTTTTAACGTGATTGTAAAGCAAATATAATGTACCGAAGTATATGTGATGAAACTAAGGCAATGAATGGTGAGAAATTTATAGATTTAAATGCTTATTTTAGAAAAGTAAACAGTCTAAAGCAATGAGCTAAGAGTTCACCCTAAGAAATTGGGAGAAAAAGAGCATAATAAAGTCGATAGGTAAAAGAAAATAATAAAGATGCAAGCAGAAATCAATGAAACAGAAAACAACCAAATAACAGAGAAAAAGCTACGATCTGACGCTTTGAAAATGTCATCAAAATTGAAACAAGTTTAGCTAAACTGATCGAGAAAGACAAAAAATTATGGGTAGGAAAGAAGGTATGTCACTAAATATTTTATACATATAAAAAAATAAGAGATTATTATTAACAATTATATGACAACAAATTTGACGACTAAGATAAATGACAAATACCCTGGAAAACTCAATTTATGAAAACTGATAAAAAAATGAGATAGAAAATCTGAGTAACTTTGTATCTGTTAAAGAAACACCCCCCTTGCCACCACATCCACACACACTCATGCACACACATGAACTGGGCCCAGATGGCTTCATTCATCAATTATCTTAAACACTTTAAATTTTTTTTTTTTTAACATTTATTTATTTTTGAGACAGAGAGAGACAGAGCATGAACCGGGGAGGGTCAGAGAGAGGGAGACACAGAATCTGAGACAGGATCCAGGCTCTGAGCTGTCAGCACAGAGCCCGACGCGGGGCTCGAACTCACGGACCGCGAGATCATGACCTGAGCCGAAGTCGGCCGCTTAACCGACTGAGCCACCCAGGCGCCCCTTAAACACTTTAGAAAGAAACAATAGCAATCCTACACAAACCCTTTCAGATAATAGAAGAGGAGGAAACATCTCCTAACTTGTGTTGTGAAACCTGCAAAACTGTAATACTAAAATCTGACCAAAACATTATTTGAAACAAAATTGTTGACTACTATCCCTCATGATCACGAATGTAAAAATACATAACAAATAGTAGCAAATTGATTTCAGAAATCTAAAAAGGAAAATACATCACCGTCAGTAAGGTTTATCTTAAGAACACAAACTCCATGGAACATTTTGAAATCGGTCAGTTTGTACTAATTCACCATCATAACAGAATAAAGGAGGAAAATATGATTGTTTCAACAGATGTCTAAATAACATTTGACAAAATCCAACAACCCATTCGTGATTTAAGCTCTCAGCAATCTAAACATAGATGGAAACTTCCTCTATCCAGAAAGGACCACTCTGAAGAATATACATTTACCATCCTACCTAAGAGTGAAATATTAAATATTTCCCTCCTAAGATCGGGAACCAGCTAGGATAGTTCCCCTTCCTGCTCGAATTCAACATTACAAGAGGTTCTAGCTGTTGGAAACAAGCAAGAAAAAGAAAATGTATAAAGGTGGAAAAGAAAAAAGTTAGACTGTTTCTATTCGCAGATGAGACAAAGTTTTTGTCGAAAACTCCCTAGCTGCCAAAACAACTATGAGAAACAGTGAATTTAGCAAGTTCCTGCGATGGAAGGTTTCTGTAAAACAAAACCCAAGTTATATTTTTACATACTGGCAGCAATAGTTGGAAAACGGATCAAAACATCAACTCTGTATACAATAGTATACCCGTCTGATTCTACTGTTCTTAACATTGCTATCTCCCCAAGTATCTTAAACCCCTGAAAACCTGTGTATTTCTTGCCTCCAGCACTCCATCTGAGTTTAATCCCAGCAGAGAGGTGTTAACAATAGCACTTGTACACCATGCCAGGGGCTTTGTGTACTCCTTTTATCAATGATGGAATCCTCCTTGTCAGCCAGCCAAAGGCTGGCTCTAGTATCTCCAAAACAGCTCTAGTATCCTATTTTAGTATCTGCTTTCTCAGACCATTCCTGCAACACAGTTGAGTCAATGTTCCATGGGGGAAAAATACTAAGGTGGTGTTTGCTGGCCAGTGGTTTCCCAGGAAGTGTGCTCAGGAATAGCATCTGTGATGGAGTAAGGACAGCATGATTAGGCAGAGGAAGATGTTGAAGTGTGTGTGATGCAGTTATAGACGAGGCCTCAGTGGACCCCACAGGGTGTCTGAAGTGTGGATAGCCCTCCAGCAAAGTCCCGAACTGTGGCATGGGAACCAGACTCTGTACCCCTGAATTTAACCAATCACTGGCTGTGAGCTGACATTGGAGGAGGGAGGTCACCTTGTGCAAAGCCTTCATTGAGAGCAATTAGTTTATGCACTTCTAAAGACACTTTCCAATGCAATTTTCTTAAATTATGTGGCCAGAAGCCTCACAGGTCTGCTCCTGTCTCTGTCTTAATTCTCACTTAGAATCATTCATGCGCACCGAGCCCAAGAGTCAGTGAGGATTCCCTCTAAAATTACAATTATAGCATTGTATGCCTTTATAGTTTACATCCATCACTAGATTGTCTGTCGATCATCCATCCATCCATCCATCCATCCATCCATCCATTTTCACTTAGAGTATTGTGAAACTCTCTGAATTATTTAACAGGATTAAGTTCACAGTGGGAACTTATTTGCTACATACTTTGTCAAATTTTCTCTTTCTCCTTTCCCTCCTCCTCCTCCCCCTCCCCTCCTCTCCCTCCTCCTCCCCCTCCCCTCCTCTCCCTCCTCCTCCTTCTCCTTCCTCCTCCTCCCCCTCCTCCTCCTCCTCCTCCTCCTCCTCCTTCTTCTTCTTCTTCTTCTTCTTCTTCTTCTTCTTCTTCTTCTTCTTCCTCTTCCTCTTCTCCAAAATTTTCCCGTACAGAATTTCCTGCAATTGCGTTCCCAATAAACTAATATTTGAATATCACTCTAGGGATCTGTGTAAGGATCTGTGTAAGACAGTTGCTCTCAGAAGTGGCCCTAGAAATCAGATCCTCAAGATGGGATCCCATAATGTTCCACTTGTTGGCCAGATGGCATCAGGGACCTGAGTGCTTACAGTAAGTAGGATGATGATAATCCCTAGCATGCAGTAACATCGTGGTAACCTATATTATCACTTGTGGTAAATTAAGGTAAGCTAAAGGTGGAAGAGGTTACATTGCCTTATATGATATCTCTAATAGTTGAGATACATGCGGGTGAAGGTAATTATATAGAAATTGGAATTAGTTGTTCATTATTTATTGCCACCAAAGCACATGTCAGACTAAGAGCAGACAGCTCCTGTATTAGTCTCTGAACGCTGCCATATGCAAAGCACCATAAACCAGGGGGGTGGAAACAAGAAAAAATTTATTCTGTCAGTGTTTTGGAGGCCAGAAGTCTAAAATCAAAGGTGTTGGCAGGTTATACTACCTGCTGAGACTCTAGGGGGGAGAATCCTTCCTTGCCTCCTCCAGCTTCTGTGTGTCCCAGTGCTCCTTTACTTCCAGGAGCAAAGCTCCAATCTCTGCCTCCATGTTCAGATGACCTTCTATCCTGCATCTCTGTGTGCCTTCCCTGTTCTTATGAGGATACCCGTCACTAGATTCAGGGCTCAACCAAAATCCGGCATGATCTCATTTCAAGATCCTTACCTTAATTACATCAGCAAAGACCCTGTTCCAAATAAGCTTCCATTCTGAGGTTTCAGGTGGACATGTTTTTCTGGGGAGGTGGGGGGTAACTATTTAAGTTCTTATGGATAGTAACTCAGAGCTTGGAAAACAAAATCCAGCAAAGATGTATGGCAGACTTAAGTAGACTTTCATGTGCCACTCAAGGGCAGATTATACTGAAAATCAGGATCTGACTGTGAGAGTAGCAGAATTACAAAGAAGGCTGATTTTGAGGCTGTAGCAAGTATTCTAGACTGAATTCTGTGCTCCAATATGGAAGGAACAGGTCCCTGAGAGCTGGGATGGGGTCATCGGGATGAATATGCTTGAGAACATTGAATCCCCAGATTCTCCTGAACCTTCAGGAGGACACAAATGTCTCTCTCGTCGGCGATGGAGAATAGCAGCCTCCCTTGCCCGCACATGAGGCAAAGGCCATGCTTAGGGCATTGATTCCGAAAGTGGTGCTTGCCATCCTTGAGATCTGCCTCCGTTCTCCTCACTGCCTCTAGTGGACCAATAATTAGAGTGATGTCTTAGCATGCCTACCTGGAAGAATTACCGTTTCTGATTCAGGAAGAAAGGGACTATTATTCATCAATTGGTTTTCAGGACCCAGTTACATGTATCAGCAGTAATCAAGGAAACATGTTTGGAAATGGACTTTGAGGCTATTGGAACAAGACTTGGGGAATATAAGCCTGGATACGGGACATTTTTCTCATCACTCAGGTTTTCTTTCTGGCAAGGATACTTGAACCAGTTGTAAGACTCTAACAGGATGGCTGTTTGAAGCTCGGGAAAACGATTGTCTACAGTAAATGAGGTTGTAGAATTGCCTTGGTGGAGTATTAAGGAAGGGGTCAGAAGGCTAAGACAGGGAGGCATGTTAGACGGGATTTACTGCAGAAGATCAGAAAATCTATCAGCTGACTTTGTTCCTCAGCATATTCTTCAGGTTCAGGGCCTCTAAACCCTGAATATTAGGTATGAAGCTTTATTACAAGATGAGCAAGCAGCACGGGCAAGGGCAGAGAAATGAAAACATAAACATAATAAATGAATAAATAAATAAGCAGTGAGAAAGATGTAGCCCATTTGGGTAACAAGATGTATAATTTGTGAATCTAAAAATATATATATATATATATATATATATATATATATATATATATATTTCTTTGGGGATGGCCAGGGAAATTTCGGTTTATTGGGAGAAGTAGTCACACCCATCCTCCCCCAGGTTGCCCTCGTCCTCCAACTCGGCTCTCTGGCATTAAGTTATCACCTGGAAGGCTTTCTGAAGAAGACTCTCCCAAGAGAAGCCTGACCTTTGTTTTCAATTCCCACCCCCGCTGACTCGCCCTGCCCTAAAGCACTAGATGGAGCTCTATGGAAGCAGTTGTAGGGGTGTAGGGAGTGCTGGGAGGGAGGAGTTAATGAGATGGTAGGATTGGAATTTCTCAACTGGGACCGACCACTGCTCCCTGGGACACCGGCTACAGATGGCACCCACTGATGGATGGCCTATTTCTAGATCCTTGACACCTTCTGTTTATACATAGAAACACCTAGACAGCCGGAACCACGGGAGTCTTGCTTAGGGCATGATGTGGCCGAGAGAGCATGGCTCTGAACTTCACCCAAAAAGTTCACCTAGTTCTGCCATATGGAGCTGGTAGGTGGGCAAGTTCTTCTCCCTCTCTAAGACTCAATTTCCTCATCCTTACGGTGGTGAAGACCTCTTTCACTAGGTTGTTCTAAAGCCTAAATGAGGTAGAGAATCTAAATCTAAATGTCTGGCAGAGAGGCAGAAATCCGAACACTGGCTCTGTGGCAAGCATCTATCAGGGCCGGGGGTCGGGAGGGTGGGCGAGATGAGTGCATATGGCAATTAGCAATGCTAGAAAATGCCGGCATTCTCTTCTGGCCCCTCTTTGCTTTTTAAAGCCACTGGAGAAATTTAGCCATGAGAGAAGCATAAGCGAAGAGAATCAGATAGGATAGTATCCCATCAACTCAACTTTGAAATCTTCCAAGCCCGCTTATTTTTCCCTCCATAAAATATCTCTTCTTAACCTTAAAACCATTCTGGAAGATACTAACAGTAACATCAATATTACAGCTGACACTTCCATAGCATTGAATGCTGGGCATTTCCTAAATATTTCACGCGCGGGGCGCCTGGGTGGCGCAGTCGGTTAAGCGTCCGACTTCAGCCAGGTCACGATCTCGCGGTCCGTGAGTTCGAGCCCCGCGTCAGGCTCTGGGCTGATGGCTCGGAGCCTGGAGCCTCCTTCCGATTCTGTGTCTCCCTCTCTCTCTGCCCCTCCCCCGTTCATGCTCTGTCTCTCTCTCTGTCTCAAAAATAAATAAACGTTAAAAAAAATATATATATATTTCACGCGCACAAATTCAACTCCCCTCACAACTTTACAACTTTGGCTTCGCGATTACCCTATAAAATTAACTCTGTTATCATTCTTGTTTTACATAGAAGGTTACAAGGTCATGTATAGGATAAATGATTTCCCAATTTCACACAGGAATTCATTGGCATAATTGAGTTTTTAAGCCAGTTTTGGGTCAGAGCCCATGTTCTTAATTCCCTTTCTATGACATAAATTTACCAAATACTTGATCATCTGAAGGCTGCCTAGAGACTCTCTTAGTATTTTGGGTCCTCTTTTAATTTCATCGTTTAAAAAAAAAATATTTGTAATGTTTTTTATTTATTTTTGAGAGAGAGAGAGAGAGAGAGAGAGAGAGAGAGAGAGACCAGCGGGGGAGGGGCAGAGAGAGAGGGAGAGAGAAAATCCCAAGCAGGCTCTGCTTTGTCAGCACAGAGCCCAATACGGGGCTTGAACTCATAAACTGTGAGATCATGACCTGAGCCAAAATCGAGAGTCAGGCCCTCAACAGACTGAGCCACTCAGGTACCCCCTCTTTTAATTTCCGATGTAACGACATATTCTGTAACAATTTATCTTTCTAGGTCTTTGACTTTCCCTGGGCCCTCGTTATTCTTTGGATTTTCCTCCTTTTCTCTAAATAACTTAATAGGAACATATATAATGTTCATACCTGGAGCAGAGCTTACTTTCAGTTGGTGTGTAAGATGGTGAGCTTTTTTCTTGGTTCTATGGAACTCTGTCATGACAGGGCAGTATGTGGGATAAGGATATTGTTTAAATACTGGTCATGCTGAAAAGGGTGCAAATTTTTACTTTGCCATGTGAAGTGCTTCGGAAGAATGTATTTTTACAGATTCCCTATTTTTAAAAAAAGTGGTAATTAAGGAGGTAATTAAGGGCACTGAATTGCACATTTTAAGATGATTAAAAGGGGAAATCCAGGAATCATGTTACTAGGCATTTACCCAAGAAATACAAAAACAATAATTCAAAGGAATACATGCACCCCTGTTTATAGCAGCATTATTTACAATAGCCAAACTATGGAAGCAGCCCAAGCATCCATCAACAGATGAGTGGATAAAGAAGATGTGGCATAGAAATGCAATGGAATATTACTCAGTCATAAAAAGAATGAAATCTTGCTGTTTCCGACAACACGAATGGAGCTAGAGAGTAGAATGCTACGTGAAATTAGTCAGTCAAAGACAAATACCACATGATTTCACTCATTGTGGAATTTAAGAAACAAAACAAATGAGCAAAGGAAAACAAGAGAGAGAGAGAGAAAGACAAACCAAGAAACAGACTCTTAAGTATAGAGAACAAACTGATGGTTACCAGAGGGGAGGTGGGGGGATGGGTGAAATAGGGGAGAGGGATTAAGGACTGCACTTATCATGTTGAAAAATAAAACAAATAAAATCATTATAAGAGGAAATTTTGTTATATATATTTTGCAACAATTAAAAAATGACTACGAAAAGTAATAAAATCAAAATGTACAATTTAATAATCTGAGAAAAGTATATATGTAAATGAACATGTTTTTAAAATTTTTTTTTTTTTTTTTAAATTTTTATTTATTTTTGGACAGAGAGAGACACAGCATGAACGGGGGAGGGGCAGAGAGAGAGGGAGACACAGAATCGGAAACAGGCTCCAGGCTCCGAGCCATCAGCCGAGCCTGACGCGGGGCTCGAACTCACGGACCGCGAGATCGTGACCTGGCTGAAGTCGGACGCTTAACCGACTGCGCCACCCAGGCGCCCCGTTTTTAAAAATATTTTTTACATTTATTTATTTCTGAGAGACAGAGCACAAGTGGGGGAGGGGCAGAGAGAGAATGAGACACAGAATCTGAAACAGGCTCCAGGCTCTGAACTGTCAGCACAGAGCCTGACATGGGGTTCGAACCCACAAACTGTGAGATCATGACCTGAGCCTAAGTCAGATGCTTAACTGACGCTTAAATACTGTAAATGAACATGTTTTAATTTATATTATTATATACAAACATATATAAATTTATTAATGGATGACCAAATACTCAAAAGAAGGTTGCAAGTGGTAAATCAAGGATTAGAGTGAAAGAAATTTGAAATTTTTAGTTATTAAAAAAACGTAGTTTGAAATTCTTTAGCAGGTGAAGAGAAAGACAGTAGCGTAGGGGGAGGAGTGTGCATGTGTTTCTGAGGAACAAGACAGGGCTTGACCTTGAGGACTGCTTGATCTCTATTGTGCTTTCTTGTCCTTTAGTCAACACAGGGAGTTATTGGAAAGCTGGGCTACCAGTTAGAAGCAGAGGAAGAGATGATGTCCGACATGGAAAAATTAAGTAGGAAGAGGCCTCTTTAAAAGGTCTCTTTCTAACTAATTCTATGCTTACCCTGAATCAATCCTCAATGTTGTCTTTGCTGCTGGCCTCCCACGATGGCTGTGCTACAGCAAACCAGAGCAGCCTTTCTCCAAGCCTGACTTATTTCCTTTCTATGCCAAGTGCCATGGGGCTTCTATCCCTTTCTCTCTGGTCTTTGGCCAACATTTTTCAGAGGGATGAGGAATAAAAGGGGAAGAAAGGAAAGAAGTGAAGGTAGGAAGAAAAGAGGAAGAAGGAAGGAAGGAAGGAAGGAAGGAAGGGAGGGAGGAAGGAAGGGAGGATGAAAGGGAGGAAGGAAGGGAGGATGAAAGGAAGGAAGGAAGGAAGGGAAGATGGAAAGCAGGAAGGAAGGAAAGAAGGAAGGGAAAGAGGGAGGGAGGAAGGAAGGAAGTCCCTTCCACATACAATTACTCCTTTAATTCTCTCAAAAGCATATGAATAATAATCATTGTACCCATGTGAAAGATACAAAACCAAAGCTAGCTTGCCTTTGACCATGGTCTCCCATTAAACAAGTATTTATTGAAAATACCCAAGGTGGAAGATACTGTATGCAATCAATCCATAGCGGAATACGGTATAAACGAGACATGTTCTGTCACATCATGGAGGTCACAAAATGCAGGTAGACTGCAATGGGTGGAATGTTTGTGTCTCCTCAAAATTCATATGGGGAAATTCTAATCTCCAGAGTGAAGTATTAAGATGTAGGGCCTTTGGGAGGTGATGAGGTCGTGAGTGTGAAGTCCTCGTGAATCTGATTGGTGCCCTTATAAAAGGGACCCCAGAGAGCTTTCTTTCCTCTTCCCGCTACGTGACGATACAAGATGGGTCATCTGCAATGTGGGAGGAAGTCCTCGCCAGAGCTGGACCACACTGGCACCCTGGTCTTCCAGGAAGTGAGAAATCATTTCTGGTGTTTAGGCCCCCCTCTACAATTTGCTGCGGCCGCCTGAACCAACCAAGACACAGACCAAAACAGGTACAAACATAACACCACCAGGGAGCAATGAATCAATTCTCAGATGAGAAATACTCTCAACTCCTATGCATGTTCAGAGAGGTAGGGCATTCATGAGAAGCTCTGTGGGTCACTTTTTTGTTTTAATCTTGCAGTTCAGGTTCTGGCTGGCACTGATTATGAATATTGCATTTTGACCTTGGCTTTTTTTAAATTTTACTTCCATTTGTTTTGGATCGAGCAATTCTCTCAAAGCAAGGTTAAGTAACTCGCCTCCCATAAATTTTAAAACACTTCTCAAACCACAGTGAGAAAAAAGTCGCAAACCTTAAATTGGGCATAGAGTGAATCATGTGTGTTCTGAGAGAGATAGTTAATGTGGAGGCCGCTTCAGGTCACTGGAGAGCAATAGAGTAGGGCTTCCTCAGTAAACCAAGGGCGGTATCTGTCTTCATCATAGGTCAGTTCTTATTTGGTCAGCACGGTCCGTGCCCTTCCAGAAAATCTACAGTCCAGAGCAGGACATATCATGCTCACATCTCCATTGTTTGTGAGGTTCCTCAAGTGGAACCATTGTTTGGAGGTTCCTCCACACCCAGGAGGAATAGGGTGTGTGTGGGCATGATCTCTGCCAACAAAGAATTTAAAGGCCAGTCAAGGAGAGAAATGACGACAATATCTTATGTTTGCACAGAGCTGTATACAGAGCACTGTTATCCTCCCTCAGCAAGACTGAACGGTGCTCGAGGGGCCGCGCAGGGCAGGAGCGCTGGGGAAGGGATGTTGGGACCTTGCTAGGGTCCTGTGTTTCAGATTAGGACAGATGCCTCTGGGTGGGGAGAGCAGCGGTACGTGGGCCTGGAATTCTCCAGGCCGCCCATCGGCATTCAGGAGTCAGATGACTACCTCAAAGGAGACTTGGGGAACTCCTCAGGAAGAGGCTGCCTACCATGTCAATAAAAGCCAACATTTACTCACCATTTACTATATGATTAGAGGTACACCACTGCCTATTTAACTCTGAGAAGAACTCTATATGTATTCTTATTATTCCCATTTGCTGAAGAGAAAACTGAGGCAGCATAGGTTAAGTAATTAGCGCAAGATCACTAGTTCATGGCTGGAATTTGAACCCAAGCCCTAATTCCAAAGCTCATGGTCTTAAGCACTATGTTAGACTGATGTCAGCCTCTTGGATCCCAGAGATTGTAAACCACGCAAAATCCAGATAATCAGGCACTCTGTATGTGATGTGGGTACAAGATGAAGAAGACGCAGACCCCACCCTTAGAAGTGTATATTGCAGGGGCGCCTGGGTGGCTCAGTCGGTTAAGCGTCTGACTTTGGCTCAGGGCATGATTCACAGTTTGTGGGTTCGAGCCCCGCATCGGGCTCTGTGCTGACAGCTCGGAGCCTGGAGCCCTCTCTGGATTCTGTGTTTCCCTCTCTCTCTGCCTCTCCCATGCTCACGCTCTATCTCTTTAAAAAAATAAACATTAAAAAAAAATGTATATTTCAGAGGGAGAGCTATGTGACATGTCTGTGTGACAGTAGGGCCAGGAAGGCACCCCAGAAAGAGAAGGGAGAATTGCTTTGCTAAGGAACTTGCAAGTTCTGTAACGGTCACCCTTAAGCTTCATGGGATTTCTCCAACATGCCTAGATCAGAGATGGTCACATGGTAACTCGCCAGTAGAATTCATCTCACCTTCTACGTCATCCTTCCTGCACACGTGTTATTGACACAGAGGGCATTTTCTCATGGAGGAAGGGAAAGCAATGCTCAACAAACGGGGGGAATGAAGGCACAGTAGAGTACTCTCAGAGGAAAGGGTAAGGAAGTGTTGATTCCGTGACTGGGGTAGTAGGAGATTTTTCCCAAAGGAGGCAAAGTTTAAGTGGGATCTGAAAGAAGGAGGCGCAATCTGCCGGGCGTGAGGAAGCGGCATTCCAAGACACGGAGCAGCAGACACAGTGGTCCCCTCACCAAAGGAGTAACTGGAGAGCTTGTTACAAAATAAAATCTTACTTCCTGACCCTGGGATTCTGATTCGAGCGATCTGGAGTTTGTCTGGGAGCTTGTGTTTTTAACAAGTCACCCAGGCCTCTGCAGCTCCTAGGCTGTGTTTTAGAGGGATGCCCTGCATATACATGCTTGTCCATGGTAAAGAGCGGACGAGCATTTCAGTGAAGTTGTCAAGGGGGTGGAAGAAGGATAGGAGATGATGGCAGAAAATGCAGTTGGGGAGTAGATTGTAGAGGCCCTGGTTATTTCGTGGGCACTGCGGGGCTGAAAGAGTTCTCAGAGGAGCACCGTCATCAGGTGGGGTTTTCAACAAGACCAGTCTGGGTGGATTTGGGGGAATAATTAGATTTGGAACACCTGAAGGCACCTAAGAGGTTACTATGATAGCCTCATATGAGGAGAGGCTTGCTGAAGAGAATATGAGTGGAGAGAAGAGGTCCACATTTGGAAGATACTTCTTTTTTTTTTTTTTTAATGCTTACCTATTTTTTTTTTTTTTTTTTTTTGAGAGAGAGAGACACAGAAGGTGAGCAGGGGAGGGGCAGAGAGAGAGGGAGACCCAGAATCCGAAGCAGGTTCCAGGCTCCGAGCTCTCAGCACAGAGCCTGATCCGGGGCTCGAACTCACGAACTGTGAGATCGTGACCTGCTCTGAAGTTGGACACTTAACCGCCTGAGCCACCGAGGTGCCCCTGGAAGATTGTTCCATGATGAAAGGGATAAACTCATCCTCAGTCATTCTGATATAGATATTTTTTGACAGTCTATGACATTTATTTATTTTTGTCATTATTTCAAACCTGTTATGAAAGATTTCTTTCTTGGAAAAAAAACTTCTCTTCCATCCCACTTCCTACCCCAAAAAGCCAAGAAATTTAAGAAACACAGAAGTTGTTTCCTTTGAGTTTAAATTTGTTCATCCAAAGACAGGCTACACAATTTTTCAGACACTGGCAGACTTGGGTGTGGACATGAGTTCATTTCAACACTTTCAAGGAGAATCAGATAAATCCTGGGAAGCAAAATGTTCGGCGTGTTTAAGACACAGAAAGGGCAAGTGGAGAAGTTTGTAGTATTTGTGCCAAATTTCTGCCGCTTGTCCCCAAACATTTTCTTTTCTCACGTATATCTTCCACTCATTCAGCTGGTGACATTTTGCTTTTTGAAGTTAAATATTTCATTGGCTTTGCACTTAGAGCATTGGTGGGGGGGGGGTGGATTTTGAGGCTAAATAATAATAAATACTACTCATGTAGGGTGGTGTGGAAATAATGGAAGGAGTGGGGAGATTCATTCAATATGCCTCAAGTGAAAATATAATTTTATAGATACCTATAAAAACACCCATATATTTTAACCAGTAATCCCACTACTGGGAATTTCTCCCAAGGACATAATTCTAAAGGAGGGGGAAAAAAAAAAAGCACTGTGAAAACAAAAGTTTGGGAGCATCAATATCTAGACCAAAATCAAGACCAAAAAAGAAGATAGAAACTCTAAATATTCCAAGTACAACAGGATGGTTAAAGAAAGTTATGTTACATAATTGGTAACATGAGTTTAATTTTTTTTTTTTACCAGAGTTATAACTGGTCAGAGAAGGGTGATTGTATTCTTTAGATATGTCACACCAGGAGTCAATAAATGCCACCCACAGGCCAATCTAGCCCAGGCCTATTTTTGTAAATAAAAGATGTATTGGAACGTAGCCACGCATGCCCATTTCTGTACATATTTCAAGCTACAGCTGTACAAAGACCATACGGCCTGCGAAACCTCAGATATTCGTTTTCTGGCCCTTTATAGAAGAAGAGTGCTTGCCCCTGATTTAGGTAGCAACAGTTTTTGTCAGGTTCATTTGCTGTGAGCTCCCACACCGGAGAGGGAGATCCCAGAGGGAAAGACATGGCAGACCCAGTGTTGAACACGGGCTTGCCACTCCCCCGCGCAGGACCCTGGGGATGGTGTTTTCTAGCCGGAGCCTCGGTTGTCTCATCTGTGAAATGAGGATCATGCTTCTCCCAGAGTGTTGCAAAGGGGATTGAAGATCTTGTTTGTGGCACTCATTGTTTTGGTGCGTGGACATGGTCAGGACTTCAATCCAGGGGTCAGATGCACTGGGTTGAAACCCCAGCTCAACCACTTACTGACTTCGTGACCTTGGGGAGGTTGCTTTCGCCCTAAGCTTCAACCTACTTGTAATATGGGATGATGATGACATTCTGTCGGGTTTGGGGTTCATTGAGAAAACATTTGCAAGATGTTTAGCACAGTGCCTGGTACTATGACAATCCTCTGCAAGAGGTAGCTAATATTCTGCCCCCCCTCCCATCCCATCTCTAGCCCATCATACAAGTATGACAGTGACACTCCCTGGCTTACATTAATGTGTCCCAATGACCTTCTCAGGGAAGTCTGAACCCCTTCGCCTAACAAGGCTCCTCAGGCTGGTTCCTGCTGCCTCTATAGCTTTATGTCGCCACATCTCCCTCCTCCCTCCGCTCTCCTCCACACGCAACGTGTAGCATAGGACCTCAGAAATCATAGCCCTGCAATAATTATTTTGATTTTTTAAAAAAGTTAACGAATATTCTGTATGTTTTGACTTTTGAAACATGTGAGTATATTACGTAAAAACAAACACACACAGAAAGACCTAACACTTAACGGTGTTTTCTATGTGCTGGTCCAAGAGCGATACGATAGTCGTTCAGCCTTTACAACCACCCTGTACGAACCCTGTACTTAAGAGCCTCATTTTGCAGTTGAGGCAACCGGGGTACAAAGAGGCTGAGTAATTTAACCAAAGTCACACAGGTGGCAAATAACACAGGATTTAAATTCAAGCAACCGGATGCAAGAATCTACACCGGTAAACACATTGCTAGTTTTCCCCTTACGACGTAAATAGAACTGAAATGAGAGTTGACAGATTAAGCCGAAAGGCTGATAACTCCAGGTGTGGTTGAAGATGTGAAATGTGTGATGTGTGAAATGAAGATTACATTTTTTAATTTATTTTTGGGAGACAGAGTGAGACAAAGTGAGAGTGGGGGAGGGGCAGAGAGAGAGACACACACACAGGATCGGAAGCAGGCTCCAGGCGCTGAGCTGTCAGCACAGAGCCCGTCGCGGGGCTCGATCCCACAGACCGTGAGATCATGACCTCAGCCGAAGTCGGACGCTCCACCGACTGAGCCACCCAGGCGTCCCAACTTCCCACGCTTCTTTATCAGCATCTCTTAATGTTCAGTCTGAGCTTACCCTATGTATGACTCAGCAATTCCCTCCCTAGGTATTTCCCTGAGAAGCAGGAATGCAGAGGTCAACCAAAGACGTGAACGAAAATGTTTATAGCAGCTTTCCCTTATAACAGCCCTGAAATGGAAGCAACCCAAATAGGTGAAAGGGTAAATAAACTACAGTGTACTTGTACAGTGTATTCATACTGTAGTATAAACGGATAAACTACTGCTGTGCACAGTAACAACACGGGTACTTGCTTCAACATAATACTGAGCAAAATAAGCCAGGTGCACCAAAATGGATTCTGTATGGCTCCACTTATATATATATATTTCAGGAACAGGCCAAATAACCTATGTTAATAGGAGCCAAACAGTGGTTGTCTCTGTGTGTGTGTGTGTGTGTGTGTGTGTGTGTGTGTTGGGGGAGGGGGATAGTATTTGACTAGGTAGGGGGAGAGTCCTTGGGTCCTGGAGATATTTTGCTTGAGTTGAGAAGTGATTACACATGTGTAGGCATACACAAAACCATCAAGGTGGACTCCTCAAATTTGTGCACATTAATGTACGTGTCTTACATCTCAACAAAAAGCTAATGACTAAGTCTTAGCAAACTGCAGACCTTTGGAATGTAATTGAACAAGAAGGCACTGTTCTCTTTCTCTCTGTTTCTTGAAACAACCCCCCTTTTCCTAACCCTCCTAGAGGATTCCAGGTTGTGCTATATTTAGAGTGTCATAACGTCAAATATTGGACTGCTTCTCCAGCAGAACGGTACAACTGGCCTTGAATTCTCAAATAGAGTACCAAAAAACAGAAGCAGGTTCTTTCTGCCTGATATAATAAGTGAGTAGATTTCCCCCATTGCTGTAGCCAGCAACCAATCAGGCAATTGTTGTTGGCTCCAGGGCAATGGGATTGTGAAAAGCATCCAAGGATGGAGTCAGTGTTTCACGATCTGCCTGAAGCCACAGGCTCATGAACTCAATCAATAAAAATCATCAACAGATTTTTGGACTTACTTGAAGAAAGTAGCATTTCTGCGAACCCCCTAGACAGATACAAAGAACCGCTTGACTCGGGGTGTTAAGAACATCTTGCAAATAACAATTCCCATTGTTCAGAGTTATTCTGGCTGACGAGCAAATGATTTCACAGCTTGACAGAATGGATGTAGCTAGGTATATTGACTTTGCACTTGGGAGAACCTCTTGAGGAAAATTTGGATCATATTGCACCCAAGAGCCAATGGTTTTGGAGGTTGATTGGTTTGCATCAGTTGACTCGTAGGGAGAAGCCTGAAACTTTATCTGGTGACTTAAACATTATCCACCTCTCTTGTTGTCTTTGAATGTAAGATGTCTTAAAAGAAATTCCAAAATTTTATTTTGGCAAGCAAAGCCACTCTTATAAGGCCCGGTAGCAGATCCAGCCAATACTTCTTGAAAATTTACTCTCCTCTTGGAAATGGGTATGAAAACCACAGTTAGTAGATGAGAAACTGAGTTGGCCAAAGTTCCCACAATTCCCTATCCCAGCAAAGCCAGAATTTGAATCAAGATTTTCTGACCTTGAGAAAAGCTGTCTTAAGCCTCTGCTTAATTACAGTTGCTTCTATAAAGCAAAATAAGCACATCTTAACATCAAGTCATATTTCTGCTGTGAACTAGGTATATGACCTTGGACTAATTACTTCGCTGCTTTAACTTTAGTCTTTTGATCTGAAGAGTAAATAGGTTTGCCCTAATGTCTCTCCAAAATGTTGTGGGTTTGTACCTATCATATTTAGCTCTAAAAATGTGTCCCTTTTTATTTCCTGCCATTGCACAAAAAGAACCACATTAAAACCAAAGACGGTTTTATTTGAACTAGGAATCTGTTGGGAAATTGTAATTCAAACCACTCGATCTATTCTTTTCTATAATAAGATTATTTAAAACTACCCACTCTCACAGAGAGGGACCAGTGATGAAAGACCTGAGTTGTATAACCAAGGCCAGATTTTAAGAATTCAGCATAACTGACGTAACTAATGTGCCAAAAGTCTTGAGAATGTTCAGGACAGAAAAAAATGTAAATGTTTTAAAGAATTGAATAAGTGAACATCCTAATCGGACAAGTAGTGATTTTCTTTATATAATGTGGAAGTAAAAAGCTTGTATTGGCTCATAGTTTCATAAAACAACTTTCAGAAGGATCTCACATATCTGTGCTTTGCTCTAGCCGCTCAGCCATATTATTGACACCTATTAACCTATTAAGGGTACAAGTATCTAATCCTAATAACATTTCAATCCTTGCTGGAATTAGTTATTGGATCTGTTCTCAGATTGAGCAGATTATTTCCTTGTACATTTCCTAGAGATAAAATTCTTTTTCGTTTCTCTCTAAAGACTTAAGTGTGTGTCTCATCTACTTGAATTATGCTCTTAGAGTGGCAGAGACTTAAAAAAAAATTTTTTTTGTTTGCTATTTGGTAAAGTCGGAGATGATCCTTTTTAATTTCAGTGAGTTCAAGACTGGAATGATGATAAAAAATGACTTTTTCCTATTTCAGTTCAATTTAACTACTATTGATTCAACATATATTATATGTAAGTATGATTGCTAGATTTGGGGAATAAAGGTTTCTAACTGTATGAACCCACTTCTAGGAAGATTAAAATTATAGTAAAATGAGGTAAATCTATGAAAAGCATTAGGCTTGCATCTCGTCAATGCCTTAGAGGAGGAGAAACGAGTGCAGTCTGAGAATCATGGAAGACTCCCTGTAAGAAGTGACTCCTGAGTGCAGTTTTTAAGAGAAGTAAGAGTTATCCAGGTAAAGGAGTTGGCAAGGACACATGCCTGAAAGATGGCAGGCAAGGGAATTACACTTGACATAGAGAATTTAAATACATGAATTGAGTAATTGAAATGAAATCCTTGAGACTGTGGCCTGAGTTTCCCCCAAATGCCATCAATCCTCTTATTTGGGCAATTTATGCATGTTTCAGCCCAGCCTCTTGAACCCTCAGATGGGTCTGTGCTGAATTAATAATTTTTTTTTCAAAGATTGTATGGGTTAGCAATGTATCCAATGTATTCTCATGCACAGAGCACAAGAACAGGAACAAAAGTAACATACATACTATGTGTCAATGGATCACTTTATGCAATTATGTTTCCTCCTTGAGGAAAGGGGGTGGGGCCTTCATAACCACACCTCAAATTGTCATTGAACGTGAGCTTAACTTTGAGTAGAGCCCCTCCCCCCAGTGCAGGGACATTCCCAGAAAGGGACTGATCTGTGAACCATCAGCACTCAACACGTCTGACCTTTGGGGGAAATGAGTGTCCTTTATTACACCCAACTATCAACTTCTCTGAAAGGAAACCTGGCGGGTACATCATAGTGTCCACTATATTATTTACACTGATTAATCTGTTAAGGATACAAGTATCTATTCCCAATAACATTTCCACCTGTGCTGGAAATAGCTATTGGATCTGTTCTAGCACTGAAGTAACAATGTATCATAACACACGAAGGTTATACCACTGACCCACCAAGGTTATACCACTGGCACTTAGGGCAAAAAATCCCATAGCCATCCCTTTGGCACCTGCACGTAGAAAAGACTAGTGGGGGAAACAAAAAGCTCTAACTGACCTGTTTGACACACAGAAACATCAGCCAAAACTAAAGGGATGGATCGTTTCATTTTTACCCTGAAAGCAGCCTCTGATGTAGGGATTCCATCAAGATAGGAGATACAAAAATCACATCAACAGACCTCCAACATCTCTCGATTGCTATTACCTCTCAACCCTATTACCTTGAAAAGCTGCTTTCTGGTTACACTGCAAAGTGTTTTTCATGTCTTATCTAATTTACTCCTCCCAGCATACTTATGAGTTCGGTATTCTTATCCTCATTTTATAAATTAGAAAATTAATGCTCAGATGGCTTAAGCATGTTATCCAAATACATTGGATAACACAATAGGAACTTTCACACAGTTGTGTCTGGCCCCAAAGCCATATAAAACCTTTCCCCCAAAGTCATCTGCCTCTGGAAACTTCCAATTAAAATGCTCCTCTAAGGGGGGAAATGAATTCACTATTGAGAAAGAGAATTTTCTAGAAATCTCTTAGGAATGGAAAGAATTAATTATAAACCCAATTCCCCTAAAACCTAAGCACTTTAGAAATGAGTTTCTTGGAAGTTGTTTTTGTTCTCCACAGTGCCATTTTGTACCAGAAGAAACAATCCATTCAAAGTGTCTCACCTCACTAAACTGCTCGTTAGGTTTCCAGAAAACAAACGAAACAAAACACCTCCTCTCCCAGGATGAATTCAATTTTCAGGCAATTTATGGGAAAGAGACAAAGAATTCTAAACCTTATTATCAGAATTAAAAATAACACTTCATTTCTTGAATTCCAGCGAAGCCTTTAAACGGGCCAGAAAGAAGCAAAAATAGGAATGAATTGTCTAATGACTTCTTGTTCATGAAGTGTCTACTGCTAAGGACAAATCTGAGTTGATAGAGGAGATCATATAAATGCTACCTGTTAACAATTACTGATCAAGGGTACGCAAGACCCAAGATGCACGTTGGAGGTCAATAGTAAGGAGAAGCTCTTTGGCTGGCCAAACACCATTGCAGTGACTTCCTCTTCCCTGTGAAGTTAAGCTGCTATGTAGAGTTGCTGGATTATTGCTTACAGGAAGGAGGCATATGCTTACCCAACCAGATTTTGCTTCTCAGTGTATGAGAATCAAGTGGACACAGACGAGAACTCTTTGTGGATGCAATTGGTAGAGTATTTTCTTGTCAGAGAAGTTGATAGTTGGGTGTAATAAAGGACACTCAGTCCTAGGAGTCCAGACTTTGGAACATTACCCACCTTCTCTTAGCCTGAGTTTCCCAGCCAATGAAGGGAAGATGAGGATCATCTCCTTTGCTGTAATGTAGGGAGAAGTAAAGGAAATGATGCCTGTACCATATGAAGTGCTCCATTTTCTTCCTCCCTTCCCTTTTTCATGATAAACTTGTGTTTGGGATTTGTTAAAAATAGTAACAGAGCACTTGTGAACGAACTTACCTATAAAGCAGCTCAGAAAAAATGGGAAGTGTGTTTGGCTAATCATTCAGAGCTGTGTTTTAAAATAACTTCCTCTGGAGTATTAATGAATATTAACTATTAATAGTTAAATATGTAGCATTTTTACAAGGTTGGTACAGATAGAAGAATCAAATTTTATTGGAAAAGACAAAATGTATATAAAGTACCTATTGCAGAGCCAGAGGTATAGTAGATGTCGACTATATAACAAGTGTTGTTAGTTTGTACGTATGTTAAATTTGTAGATCAGTGGCTTCTGAGTTTTGAAGTAACCAAGACATTTGTTTCTGGCTATTTATTATTGGACCCAAATCACTCCCAGCTTTCCTGTTTGGGGACATTTTGATTCCCCATCTTGATTACTGCTTCCTATGTGTGCCTCTTTGATCCATGAATAAATTTTGTATTTATTTACTTAACATTTAACTCAATCATCCCTTCTGAGCATGATTCCTGGCTTCTGCCATCACCTCACAAGTGATATATGTTTATACAAGGCAACTCGGTAATACAGCCCCAAGCTAGCCACTAGCTTCATGTAGAAGGTACACCTGACTTTAGATGCTTTTTTCAAAGACAGCAGGATATTACTCTACAAATAGAAGAGAGGAACGATTATTCGCTGAACACTCTACTATCAGTGTGACGGCAATGTGGTAGATTACAATTTCTCCCAATCTTTACATCCTCCCTGTGATGACATAATGCATCCAAGCTTTCTGCCACGTGACTCTGTAGCACTTGCCACCCAAGTTGGTAGAGTATATTCCCCCATTCCATTAATGTTGGGGTTGGCCAAGAAGCCTTCTTTGGCCAGTGAAGTATTAGCGCTTAGGACATGGAGAGTAGGACATGGAAACATGCTTCGAATGCTTCCCTGTGATTAGACTCAGCCTCTTGAACTTCTGCCTCCTCAACAGAATGAGTGTCCAGGAAGCTGCTGGCTCAGAAGGAAGGAAGACACAATACGGACTACAGCTTATTCTAAAGTCAAGGCTTAAAGAAGTCAACAGAGTGGTTTAAGACCACAAGAATGATCATTTGTACTATTGCTGGAAGGGACTACATGTTGTATCTGTGTTCCATCATTTCTTGCCCTGTTCAGCCCCCTCATCCCACCTTCCAGTCTGCATAGTTATACCCATGCTGAGTCAGACCCATTCAATTCTCAGTATAGCCCTGATCAGAGAAGTCAGTATATAAAGTAGACCCACTCATATTTAAATAAAAATTATTTACTATTGACTGTATTGGTTAGTGATTGTATATAACAAATCCAGGTGATAGAAACTAGTAAAATAAGATGCATTCTCTGTTCGCAAGAAGTGCACACTCTTCTCAGGAAGAATTGTAGGTAGAAACTACCAAAAGATTTGAACTGTGATTGTGGGCAACACAGAGACTTGGAAGAGTTTTGTAAAGGTGCCTGGTCTGGTGATATTTTCCAAGTCTACACAGGTTATGAGAGCGGTCATGAGGAAGCATTATTTTAGTTTGTACTTGGAAGGATCAGGACATTTGCAGGTGGAGATAGCGTGGCATTAGACAGAGAGGACCAATAAGGAAAGGTGGAAATGATTGGGGTTTGCAAGCAATGTGATGGGAATTATGGTAGCATTGCTGGAGAATGCATATTCAAAGGGAAGGATTGGGAAATAAAGCTTTGAATAGTAGATATGCCT
This sequence comes from Neofelis nebulosa, assembly GCF_028018385.1. Lineage (NCBI taxonomy): Eukaryota > Metazoa > Chordata > Mammalia > Carnivora > Felidae > Neofelis > Neofelis nebulosa. The sequence continues at coordinate 71,267,769 of NC_080795.1, read as the reverse complement.
GGGACACGATAAGAAAGCATAGAAAATTAAGGGTTTGATGTGTTTGGGGTGGGTCATGAGATCTCATTGAAGAGTCTTATAGAAAGAGTAACTTACAAGATTTGTCGGTATCCAACAGAACCATCATGTAGAAAAATTGTACTGTGATAGGTGTTTGAGTATTTGTGTAAGTTTATCATTCATTTGTATTGTGAACATTAAGAGGAGCCAAGTAATGTTGATATTCACTGAAGTTTGAACTTAGGCCAAGTAAAAATACATTGGTGTATATACCTGTGTGTGTATTTGTGTGAGCATGCATGTAAAAACAACAAGATATTTATACACTTTCAGTATTTTAGCAAGAATGTCCATGCTTAAACATTAAAAAAAAAGTTATATTCAGTCTCATTTGTTCTTTAAAGGAGGGACAAACCCTACCAGACTTTGGGATTCTCCAAATGTCTTGAGCTATTTTTTTCAAATGCTTTGGGTTTGGCAGGTCTCAAAGTCAATGTTTGCCAAGTCCTTTTTGCCTTAATTTTTAAACCCACATGTATTCCAAGGGAAACTTAAGGCACATGTTTTTTATTCGTTTACAGTTAACTCATCAAAAAAGTTTTAAGGACATTTGAAGTTTAACAAACCTTCAGAGTCTCTATTATTAAAACCCTGGAAATTGTAATTAAGTCCTGGAAACTCGAGGTTGGCATTCATTCAGACATCAGGATTCCCAGTCACATGCTGCACCTAACCAAACGCCTGTGTTATTCATGAACAATGGAATCATATTTTCACGTTTAGTACTTGGTGGGGAAGGTCGAGTTTCCCAGTGCTGAATCTGTTTCCAAATGGTAGCAGCGAGTTTTCTTTGGATCTTACAGAGCTTCTCGGTTCTCCTTATGACTAATGAAATACGTTTGCGAGATGGTTGAAGAACATTAAGTTGAAGAACTAGTAAGTGGTTCATGAACCCATCATATCTACCTCATTGACATTGGTAGCTACCTCAGCCAATGAGAGAACTGTGACCTGGGAATGACCCTCGAGGGGCTACCATGTTAGATTCCTGGCATCACGAACTCTGATCTTATTCAGGCAGAAATTCAACCGATGGTGTATGACTGGATATTTGATATCTGGCTGGTTCTCCACCTGAAGATGTTCCCTCCATTCTTCCTGTCGATATTGAAGGAAATGGAATTTTTTTTTGATTTCTTTGATTTTTGATTAAAGGAGATGGTGGATTTGGGGGTCTGGATTTTATTTTTGATTCAAGAAAAAAGCCAAGTTCCCTGCAATTTCCACAACTATGAAGTGAGGGCCCCGGGCTGGATTAATGTTTCTCAACCTGGTATTTGTTGACCTGGAGTGGGCTGTGTGGTTAATAAGGTGGAAGTTCCATGAGTCACACTTCAGTATTTCATAGGACGTCAAAAAAATAATGTGTTTGTTGTATATTGCTTTAAAAAATGTTGACATCATTGTGCCTGTTGTGAATAATGTAAAAGGCAAAGTAATGCATTAGTCTTTAATCAATGGAGGTTGGTCATGACAGTGTTTTGCTTTTATTTTTAAATAGGAGTATTGTGTGTCGTGAGGTAAGTAAAACTGTTCATTGGTCATAACTGATGGTGGAAACCATTGGGATCAGTTATTTTGCTGGTGTCTTCCAGTGGTAAGACTCAAATGTTTAATATTCAGAATATACTTTGTCTCTAGGGTTTTTATGTACCGAACATTTCTTGAAGATCTTCCTCTTCTCTAGAAGCCACCCGCCAATACACAGACGTGGTTCATCAAGTGGTGGTGCCTGATCTATGGGAATCTCCCCTCTCCTAGCCACAGCTGATTGGACCATGTAATTATAACCTGGCCCTAGCTACATAAATTAGATTTTCTCCTGTAAAGTCAAGCTGAGAGAAACAGGTTGAGTGTTTCTTAAACTAAGAGCTATTGGTGACAGTATTCAATGTGAATATTCTCAAACAACCACCATTGGAGTCCTTTGGAATTCTCCAAATTCTGCCTTATCCAAGAGCGTTTGTTTTCTAGTACTAGATAACAAATCACCACAAGCTTAATGAGTTAAAACCATGCAAATTCATTATCTCCAGTTTCTGTGAGTCAGGGTGCCTGGGTTCTCCGCTCAAGGTCTCACACAGCTAAAATTAATCACAGCATCAGCAGGAGATGAAATCCGAGGCTTAGGGTCTTCTTCCAGAACCCTGCAGGTTGCTGGCAGAATCAGTGCCTTGTGGTTGTAGACTGAAATCCTACTTTTCTTGCTGGTTGTTGGCTAGTGGTTACTCTCAGCTCCTAACAGCCTTGGTTGGGTTCTAGCTATGTGACCCTCTCCTAACGTGACAGCTCACTTCTTTGAAGCCAACAGAGAATTTTCTCCAACCTGCTTATACAATGGGTCTTATACAATGTAGTGTAATCATAGAGTGGCTATCTATCATATTTATAAGTCTGGCCCATGCGCAATCATAATGGAGCAGGAATCTTGAGGGCCATCTTGGAATTCTGGCTTCCACAAGGAGATCTGGTCGTTCAAGTCCTAATTTCTGCAATAGCCCGTTTTCCTTTAAAAGAAGTGTGTGTGTGTGTGTGTGTGTGTGTGTGTGTGTGTTTACCTAGCTCCAGTTTTTTTCTTTTGTTTGGTTGGGTTTTCCCAGTTACAATAAAAAGACCCTTAGTGAACACAGTATGTTATGTACCCCACAACATGTCAAAGACTCCCAGGGAATATCTGAAATAAAGGGCACATGTTTTCACTCTAGATTCATATAAATTAATTGTATCCAAAAACAAATCAATAATTTCGTTAATTGTTTCATAAAGATGGTACACCGGCTTTGTTCGTTATGCCATAAAATTCTTGACCTTGTAAATGTGTAATAGCTAATTTAATAAGGAGTGGTGTGCAGGATTGTTTCTAGTCGGCATTCCTCAGCCACACAACGTACTTTCCTGGTGCTCTTCCTGTGGAAAGCATAGGGGTTAGCTCTCCTAGAAGACATCAAAGTCAACTATATTAGAAAGTCTTTTATCCGACCTCCACACCACTGAGTTGGCAAATTAAGTGATGGTCTCCATTCTCTCTGTAAAATATGGGCTGATACCATTGACATCTCAGCACTCATAGTAATAGGATGCTCTCTGTGGCACATTTGAACTTTTGCTCCCTGCTCCCAATGTCATATAGATATTTACTAAGAGTCAGTTGTGCCTGTTTCAAAACCTGTGTATGCCATTTTACTTGTTATTGTGATTATGTATTTCAATTAAATATTATATAAATGGATAAAATATGAATATGGAAAGAGAATTATTTATACTATGATACTAAGAAAACTAAGTGGAATGCTTTGGAAAGACTCAACAAGTTCCAACTGGTTTTGAAAAGCAACTGAATTATGTAATTGAAATTACATGTGTGCCAAATGATTTTAAAAGATGAAAAATCCATGACAAAAGACCTAGAAAATGTCTGTATCCAATTTGTTTCAAGAGTCCTCAGGTTTGACCCTCACTTTAAATAAACCAAAAACTAGATGATACATAATATTTATATAAGGACAACATAACACTCCAATTAATAGATCCAATCTGAATGAGAAACCTTAGGTCTAAATCGATTATTAACCAATAAATACATTTTAGTCAGCTTACATTTAAATAAAATATTTAAGATATCTGTGCACTATACTTTATGATTTCCTCATTTTTACTAACTTTTTTGACTATCCAGCCAACTATGATCCTAATAGCGTAGGACAAGAAGATTTCTACTGTAGAAGTTTTGTCCCTTTAGCCATAAGCCTTTCTGGATGCCTCTCTTTTCTTAAGGTACCAGGCAGATAGGTTGCTTCTAAGCTCCAGGTGATAGTTTTTTTTTCTCCAAATAGTCCACAAATTTTATCCCTTAAAACACTCTCTAACCCACCATTATTTTGTGTTACCTTTTTTATTTTCTTTTTATCAGCGTTTGTGTGTCACATAAGCTTAGCGTTTGGAAAGACTGCTAGCGATCTTTAGTGAACCAAAAATCAGAAACAGAGAGATATAAATGTTTCAGTGAACAACCATTGCAGACTCACACAGACAAAAAGCAGAGTGGTAAACACAGTGCTAGGAAGACAATGGACCTAGGTTCAAATATGAGTAATGCAAGCGATCAGCTTTGTGACCTTGGATGAGTCACTGAAATTCATGAGCCTCTGTTTCTTCCTTTATAAATGATCTTCGTCAGGCTGTGTAATAAACCTTCAAGAACCTTTCCAGAAAACAAACAAATGAACAAACCAGCCAGAAGAAGGAGGTTCTTCCACTATAAGTCACCATGATTTGTTCTGTAGTAAATAAGCGATTTGTTCTATGGGAACTGGAAAACCCTGACCACCACAGCCTGGATTTGAGGATAGGGCTTGGGTCAAGAACTGACTGGAAAATGCCCCACGTGGACAACTGGAAGGAAAATTCTGCTGAACAGGGATACTTTTGCTTGGTTGGTGACAAAGAGCCCAAGTAGATCCTCTTTCTTGGGAATGAGTGTAAGGCATGAGCAGAGATGAGAAGCAACTCTCATCTCTTGTGCTGAGTCACAAGAACAACAACAGACTTTAGAGTTGATTTGGGGCCACCAGATCAATGGTGATTAATAATTGACATTAATTAATATATCAAACTATTAATAGTACAAATATTTCATATTTATAAATTTTAAGTTTTTATCCATTTACATATTTAAATGTATAATATTATATTGCTAATAATACAGTTAATTAATATTATTCTAATTCCCGCACGGGACCTGGTTCTTCAGTCATTAGGACAGTTTTGGTGCCTCCTCATGGATCTTCAAAATAAGTTCTCCTCACCTAGGGTAGTCCAAGGGTGCCTCTGTTCCTTGCTCTAAAATTGCTCTCCTCCAGGCACTGGCATGAGAATGAGATTATGTCCATGGACCTCGAGGCAACATAGAAAGTTCTGGGAGAATTAAAGGTAATGTCCTCCAGGTATCGAGCACAAGTTAGGACAGTGGTGATCCATAAGTGTAGCTATTACTAATACAAGTCTTTTTTAAATATAATATTTATGACACCTGAGGGAAATTGGAAAGTGTTGGTGAGCTTCAGTTTCTTTGCGGGAGTGGCGGGAGGGGGAAAGCAGGTTTTAAATTGAACATAAAACACTTCTCTGTTGGAAGAAGGTTAAGTCATCTCCAGACATCTTCAGAAGCCTCTGCCAGAGGAGCCCTGCACCCACTGAGATTTTCCCACCCCATTCTGCCATCACCTCATCCACTACTAGTGTGGGCATAATCAGATTGCCCTGCTCCATGCTAGAAAGGGATGCTTCGAGTTTTCAGTGGAAGACATATCCTCAGTAAACCTGAAAATTAACCTGGAAGAGGAAAGGACTTCCCTGGGAGTCTCTGTGAGAACCAGTCGCCTTCTCCCCGGCCCCAGCAGAAAGAGAACGAGAAGGAAGCAGCCAGTAGGAGGAAGCCGAGCAGCTCAGTGGGTGGGCAGGATGGAAGCTGGGAGCTAAGAGCTCAGTCACTTTAGAAGAACATCTTTTGCTGAATTGAGAACAGCCTTTGTGGGTGCTGGTTCTGACTCCTTTGCTTGCTTGGCACAATTTGTCCCTGGTGATACGGATGCCAAACTTGAAGCTTGATGTTATTATAGGAAATTGAGGGTCGGCTTTATTGCGTTGCTAGTTTCCAAGAAATAAACCCTTTTTTGGCAACTAAAGAATAGCGCTTCAACCAGAGTCTGGCTTAGGAATACTTGGAAGGCACTCTGCTTGTTGGTTTGTAACTCCTTGCATGTATTCTAACTTATTGTCTATTCCTTCCGTTCTGCATCATCCACTGCCCACTGCACAGACACACAGACCTAGTAGACACATCCAAGACAAATTCACAGTCTCTCATTCTCTCTCTCTCTCTCTCTCTCTCTCTCCCCCCTCTCTCTTTCTCTCTCTCTCACACACACACCCCTCAAAGATTATAGACGTAAATTTCTGATTGATGCGTAGATATCCAGGGACAGATGTGCCAACTTTGACACATTTGCGAGTCCCAACAAGTATAACGGTTGTGATATGAGGCATGTTCCTTTCTCTCTGGAATCCAGAGGAGTTCTCCAACAGCCAAACAAAGTCGTCACCTCTTCAGCATGTTTCCCTAGGACGGAGTCCAGAATCTGAGAACTTGACTCACTCTTGGCTACAGTCCAACTCTCATCCAAATGCTGACTCATCAAAATGGAACCTGGGACAAAAATCACCCCATCAACTGGCCACTGACATCCTCCACCTCTTTGACTTTCCTTGGAGTCTGTATCTTCTTCAGGATGTGCAGACAGAAGAATCCCTTTGCTTCTGATTCAAATTGGGCATAACAGCAGAGCAGATGGTGGTGAGTTAAGTAACATCAGAACACAGAGTACAACTTGTTTTCAAAAACAAATGGCTCTTCTCGGAAGGTACAATCTAAAAGGACTGACAGAAATCAAAGTCAAATTCAGGGAAATTGTTTTTTTTAGCAGTCAGCCAGCAAGCTATTTCCCCATAACCAGACTGCAAGGAATTTCGGGGCCCTATCCTCCTGTTTCTCTTGGTACTAAAGCTGAGATGCATCAGAAGAGGAAATAAATAGTAAATAACAATAATCGGTCCCAGCTTGTTGTTATCAGATGTCACTGTTTTCGTATTTCCCATGCCCGATCTCACAGAATCCTTTCCAACTAGCAGCAAAGAATCCATAGAATTTGTATTCATTTTTCTGTTGAGAATAGCAAGGTTCCAAGATTTTCAGTGATTTGCCCAAGGTCAAAGAAATAGTAAGGACTATATACAAGACTCAGTCTTGTCGATTAGTCCGTTATGCATGCAAGTATGTATGTATGCTTCATTTATTACACTTTGTGCCAAGAACCTTAATAATGAATAAAACCGTCAGAATCCCTGCTTTCACTGGGCTCACAACTTAGCAAATAGAGAGGACAGGCGACTGAGCAGATAATGACACAAAGCACAAAAAAGGGAGGACAGATTATAGAGGTGAGATGAGAGCATTAGGATCCCAGAATCTAGTCTAGAGGTGGAGAAGGGGACAAATGGGGGAAAAATGGGTTGTCGCAGTGTCTGAGCTGAGATCTGAAGAATTAGAGGGAATTACTGTGGCAGAAATCAGAAGTTAAAGGGAAGAACAGAGAAGGTGGAAAAGTATTCCACGCAGAGGAGAGCAGGAAGTAAGTCAGATTATGACAGGTTGGAGGACCAGAAGGGAAGTTGGGTTGAATTGGGGAACTAATTTAGTTACAGCTAAACAAAGAATGAAGTGAACAGTTGGAGATGTGGCACAGGAGGTAAACAGAGGCCAGAAAGTGCACACCTCATGGGTGCCTTCCCCAAATGACTTTGGATTCTGTCTTAAGAATAATGGAAGCCAACTGAATGTTTTCCTGGAGTGTAACATGTTGGAGAATGGCTTTGAGAGGATGAAAATCAGAGGCTGTAAGTCCAGTTAGAACCTGCTGAACTAGTCCAAGATTTGGATTTAGGCAATGGGGATTTGAGAGGACTGAATGGATTCCTATGACTTCAAAAAATTAGATCCAACAGGATTTGTAGAGTGATTGAATTTAGCCGATTGGAGTGAAAGAGATGGGCGTCAAGATGACTCGGGTATTTGTGGGACTGTGTGGATGATGAAGTGATCGCCTTACTATTTTCTTTACCCATTCAGCGTCTATGGGCCATCACAGCTTCTCTTTTTGATTAGTCGTGATCTCCACCCCAGGGGCGTGAAGGCCAGGGTCACCAGGACACGGTTCCCATCAACTTGGAATTGTTTGGTGATTGGATTTAATAATGGAGTACACAGAAGAAATGTACTTCCCTCTGGAATAGGCTTTTGGTACACATGGAGGAGATTCTGATCTCCGTGTAAAAGTATTAAGGTCCCTTTCCTTGTTGGTGCAAGAACACCACCAAATCCAGAGAACGGAGAGGCCATTCTGGATCCTTGACCTTGACTCAAAATAGATTTTTTAAAAAGGCAGCGCTAAGGAGGACTCCAAAACTCATGTGATCATATCCATTCATGCAAACAAAGAGACAGACCTACACAGGTGAGGCGGATTTCTCAGGGTCACACGGAAAGTCAATGAAATAATCGTCACTAAAATGCAGTTCTAGTCTACTGTTGTTCTTTAACTAACACCATAGAATATTCATTACGTCTACCATGTACTAAGTATCATTATCAGTGTTTACCATACGCTCTGTCTAAAAGGTAAGGACTGTTTTGCCAATCATATTGCAAAAGAGAAAACTGAGGTTTGGAAATCTAAGAAATCTGACAGCACAACTCTGTGCCCTCCTCCACTGGAACTCATAACTCTAAATTCCCTGTTCATGCCACCAGACCATGCTGTCCCTCCCAGGCTTCATAGTTAAGGAAAGGTCTCTAATGAAAAGCATGGCAGATTAGAGCCCTGCTCAAGGTACAAGGTTCCTATGATGCCAAGGAGATACATTTAACCCTTTGCTCCCAACCCTCCGACCTGGACACCTGTCCACCCCTCAAATGTTGCTGGTGACCTGGGTAGTTCTGACGAACGTAAGATTCCAAACATTTCCACTGAGAGCCTCTTATCCTTCCTAAGCTCTGGAGAGTCGAGTGAAGACACAGCATGAGTCTACATTGCCTGGTATTATTATTATTAATTATTATTATTATTATGAGAACCAGTTGTAATTTATTTTAATCTTTGTGGTTTATAACCTTGCCTTTTGGGCCTTTATTGGAGACAGTCTTTTTCTTTAGAGGAAAGGTTATTGAAGCAGGGGTTTCTCTGTTCTTGTCCGTACAGTCCTGCCTGAGCGCAGTTTCCAGTTGGAGGGTGGATTGGCTCCACCTCTGATCGTTTGAGTGACTCTCTGTGGCAGGCCAGCCACATGAGGCCCTGATGGGGTTACAGCCATTTTTGGCACCGCTTAGTCCTGTGACGTATCAGGGCTTCCTCTCAGTGGCCATTACATTAGGAAAAAATTTGCAGCTCATGATCAACAGCTGTTCCTCTAAATAAAACAATGTCGTTTATTCTTTTCCTTTTAGCACGCCAGAGTCCCATGCTGTGTGAGACCAAGACTTGCACTTGGCATTCTATGGAAACCACTTAATCCTTGAAAACACATGGGCAATTCGGTTACTGTTCACTTGTTCGTTTATGTGTTTGTTCATCTGTTCCCCCTCCCACTCACGCTTGCACTCGCTCGCTCGCTCACTCAATTGCTTGTTCTTTGCTTATTCTTTTTAAAAATTGGGGTGAAAATAACTTTCGTGTAGCGGAAATTGGCCATTTTAACATTTTCCAGTGTATTGTTCGGTGGCATTAATTTCTTTCACACCGGTGTGTGACCATCAACAGGATCTCTTTCTAAAGTGTTTTCGTCGCCCCGAATGGAAACTCTGTGACCATTATCTTGTCTTATTCTTTATGATTTTAGTCAACAAATATGTATTAGGGACCTAATTTGGCCACAGTTCTATTCGAGGTGATGTGGGAGGATATAAACCTTAAGTTTTATAAAGATTTGATGTGAAGGAATTAAGACTCTGATGAGGACATACGTGCCCTCCCCGGAGCCCATAGACTTCACCACCTTCAGACCCGCTGTCCTGCTGACCTGGGCTTCGGGTAACATCCCAGAGGAGCCAGGACAAAGTATAAACCCGCAGATCTGGTTGGGTCTTTCAATTTGGTCTTCAGTGTCTCCCTATCCTGAGCTCCCAGCACTGTTTTTCACTTCGTAGTTTGGTCGAATAGAGAAAGGGGCAAATTATCAATAACTCATTGATAACCAGCGCGTTACCATCATCAGCAATAACAAAAAGCAACAGTGAAACCACCAGGGCTCCCAGGTTCCGACGCTTACAGAACCCCAGCACCTGGGCTACTTTTAACACCCCTGGTTCTTAGGAAAACATCTTTGTAATCACCTTCGCGAATGAAGGTTTGTAAACTTCGTAAGCTGAAAACCTGACTCAGAAGCTTGGCTACCAAATACCCCTTTGTAGGTCTCCAACAGAATCATGGCAAAAAGATGAGGAGGAAAAGGGGCTACCAGAGAGTGGCTTTATGAAGGATGTAGTCATTCTAAGGGAAGTATAGGAAATTCTTCTGGAGTCACAGGGAAGTCATCACTCAAGACAAAGGGAAAACAGTATCTTCAAAGGTTACGATACTGGTTTTAGAAGCAAACAAATGACCAATTCACATCCTAGCTCTGCTACTAACTACATTCCTAGATGTGGCGAATCACATGGCCTCTCTGAGCTTCCATTTCCCTGTCCGTAAAAGTCAGAGTGGTGGCCATGGATGGTCTGTTGTCAATGGCTATGATAGAGAATGGAGAGCACAGTAATCCTGACTCATATTTGTTTGAATGCTTTTCACGTGCCAGGCATCATTCCAAGTGCTTCCCCTGTGTTGATTGATTTATCACAGCGACACCAGGAGGTGGGTGTCAACAGCATCCCTGCTTTTCAGATGAGGAAAAGTGCTACAGAGAGTTGTAATAATTGCCAAAGACCACTCGGCTAATCACTGACAAAGATGAATTCCGACTCCAGAGTCTAAGTTTTAGTCACAGACATTACTACATCCCGAGATTTAGCAAATACCAAAGGGGTTAATGATATTCAAATAGGAAGCTAAAGTTCATTAAATGATCACGATCCTTAGATTTCTCGCTGCTTTCACTCCTGTAACCTCACTGTGATCTTACCTTGTTTCTTCTTCAGGTTCCTGCAAAGCTGTCTGTTTCTCCTCCCTGGTTCCCAATCTATCCTCCCCAACATGAACTTTAGGAAGGACAGAGGCAATCAGGGTACTCTACTTTTCAGATTTCTTCAGTGGTTCCTCCTCATGACGTCCAGGCACCTGACTGTGCCACTCAAGGCTTTTAAGATCCAGTGCTAATGATTCCTTCGACCTCTGCTTCAAAGCCAGTTCACCATCTGGCCATACTGAAGTGCTTCTGGCCCTTTCCCATCTCCAGGCATGCCCACCCTTCTATCTGAAACAACCTCTCCCCTCTTACCTGAATCAACAACCCACTCATTCTTCAAAAGACAGATGGGGCATCTTTGCTCCTTGGTCATCGTCTGTGACCCTCCCTAAGTCACACATATACAAGCGCCCCTCAGTTTACTGGGCTTCACTTTATTGCGCCACACAGGTACTGAGTTGTTGTTGTTGCTGCTGTTGTTGTTTTAACAAATTGAAGATTTGTGAACACCCTCCATCAAGCAAGTCTTTCAGCACGATTTTTTTTTTTCCAACAGCATTTGCTCCCTTCGTGTCTCAGTGTCATATATTCGTAATTCTCACAATAGTTCACACTTTTCCATTTCTATTTGTTATGGTGACCTGTGATCAGTGATAACAAATCACCGAAAGCTCGAATGATGGTTAGCCTTTTCTTAGCAATAAAATATTTTTAAATTACAGGTATGTACATTGTTTAGACATAATGCTATTGCACACTTAATATACTACAGGATATTTTTACTACATAACTTTTATATGTAGTGAGTGACCAAAAGTTCACTTGACTTGCTTTATTGGGATACCTGCTTTATTGAGGTGCTTTGGAAGAAACCCCCAGTGTCTCTGAGGTTTGCCTACATGTGTGTCTTGCCTTCCAAAAATGTATTCTGTACATTTTTCTAATAGGATACTTACCATATTCAGAGGCAATTATCTGTTTGTAAATCTGATTTCCCTTCTAACCTACAAGTCCTTTACAATAAGGCTTCTTTGTATCTTTTTGGTTGTCAGCAATTACAAAGTGACTCAAGTTGCCTTAAAAAAACCCAAAATATGTATTTCACTGAAAAGTCCAGACAGACAAATGGCTTCAGGTATAGCTGGTTATAAATTTCCTTACAGTATTACCAAAATTAGATTCCTAATTTTTTCTCTCCAGTTCCCACCTCCACTTACCCTCTTTCATATACATTTTTCAGATGGCTCTTTCCTCATACATATAAAATAAATTCCAATAACTTCTAGGCTCAGATCCAGGACTCTCAGGAAAAAATATCACTTCTTATCATCAATTTTAATTGGGTTGTGCTTTCAATCTATGAGGCCAGAAGAAAGAAGTATATACTAATTGGCCTAAACTTAAGTTACATGGTCCAATTTTCAGCAAAATGTGGATTCCCTCCAGAATCATTGAGATAGGAGAGGGATTGCAGTGATTCCCCAGAATAAAATTATAATATGGTTACGGGAAGGGTAAATTTGTATCGAGCAGCATGTACACACACATGCGTGCACACACACACACACACACACACACAATGTTATTTTCTTAACTCTGCTGTCAGTCATGATCAATAAATGACAATGAATAAAGGAATGTGTGTGTGTGTGTGTGTGTGTGTGTGTCTGTCTGTCTACCCGTGTGTATGTTTATGTGCAGAGAATGGAAAGCAAAGTAGAGAGCAATATGCTATTTTTTCCCTAGTGAAAAGATACAACATCAGTCAGATTATGCTGTTATCCTTTTTTATTCATGGTTGGGCACTAAAAGAATAGTTCTAGATATGCTAATTAAATATACCCTTTTTCTTCATGCCGAAGAATACTTGAAGACTGCTTTCTTTTTTCAAATGCAATTTATTATACTATATGATTCTTCCCATGAGTCATTGGAACTTGAGGTTATTATAATTTCATAAAAAATGAATAATTCAATGTTAAATTTTGGGGAAGGATTTTATCCTTGGTTTCCATTTCTTTCCATCACCCCATCTCACATTTACCGCATGTCATATTTCAAAACTTCTTTCTTAACTAATATCTATTATATGCCTTTACTAGCAGACTAGACATACATCATCAACTCTTGTCTAATCGTCCAAATTCTTTGAAACAGACAATCCAATTCATTCCCTCATTCAACCTCCACATGTTTTTACAGTAATATACACTGCCAGTCACCAGAGGATATATTTCTTTGCCTTCAAGAAACTTACAACCTAATGAGTGAGATAAGCAGGAAAACAGGTAATGTCGCTTCACTGGCATATGCAGAGTTGGCTTCTATTACTATGAGACCACATAAGACAGCCAAGGATTCCAGTGTAAGGGGGTCATAGAAGACTTGCAGAAAAAATAAAGCCCCATTTGATACTTTTCCTTATTCTATAAATTAGGACGGCGTAATTTCAAGAGGGTACATGGCACATTCAAGGTTACACAGCTACGCAGTGACAGAGCCAAGAGACAAACTAATTTCGCAACATCCCAGCTATCCCTCGTACGTGAAATATTAACCTTTGAATCACAAGTTATTGTCTAAATAAAAATTATGTGAGAAAAAAGTAACAGTGAGCAAGGGTGTAAATACCATACACAACTTAACACAGATGACCCACCCACCCCTGCACAGGTACTCCTTTAAGGATGAGTGGGATTTCACATGGCGAAGTAGGCAGAGAATGTCACGAACAAAGGCAAAAGTCTGGCAGGATAGGATATGTTCAGGGAGCTCTGAACTAATCTTACCCTTAAGGAGTTTAGTAAATATGAGGGTGGAAAATTGGTCTATGTTCAAAAGGCCAGACTACGAAAGACCTTGAAGACCGTGCTAAGATATTCGCGTGGAGCTCTACAGATTCTGAGGCATCATGATGGTTTTTAAGGAGGTGGGTGGCACAATCTACTTTGTATTCTAAGAAAATAGCAAGAGGCAAAGGACACAATGGACTAAGATGTGGATTGGTAGGGAGAGAGCTGATGGATGTTAGATAGGTAGATTATATACATATATAAATATATGTGGGTTCTCATCTTTTCTTCTACACTACTAAAAGCGGTAATAACAAACTGATTAATATAAAGAAATGTTAAAATCTTAGGAGGTTTTAAGTAATCATCACTAATGATCATCTAGGTGTAGATTTTTGATCCTGAAGTGGCTCTTAGCTGTTTTATCTATTCATCTATATCCAAAAATGTGATCATGTAAATGTCTAGTAATAAGCAATGTGATTTTTAGTAATCACATATACACATTCCAATTTAATGATTGTGGATACAGTATATCTTAACATCTAATAGAAAACTATGACTGAAGCATCTACCAGTGATTACACAGATATTAGCTTCAGAAGGCAGGCTAGCTAATGCCATGATGATCAGGCTCATAGAGACTGCAGAATTGGGGCCTGAGTGACATATGAACTTGGCAAAATTATAAGTAAGAGGCCTAAGCAACTAATCTTTGGCAAAGCAGGAAAGAATATCCAATGGAAAAAAGACAGTCTCTTTAGCAAATGGTGCTGGGAGAACTGGACAGCAACATGTAGAAGGATGAAACTAGACCACTTTCTTACACCATTCACAAAAATAAACTCAAAATGGATAAAGGACCTGAATGTGAGACAGGAAACCATCAAAACCCTAGACGAGAAAGCAGGGAAAAACCTCTCTGACCTCAGCCGCAGCAATTTCTTACTGGACACATGTCCAAAGGCAAGGGAATTAAAAGGAAAAATGAACTATTGGGACCTCATGAAGATAAAAAGCTTCTGCACTGCGAAGGAAACAATCAATAAAACTAAAAGGCAACTGACGGAATGGGAAAAGATATTTGCAAATAACACATCGGACAAAGGGCTAGTGTCCAAAATCTATAAAGAACTCACCAAACTCCATACCCAAAAAACAAATAATCCAGGGAAGAAATAGGCAGAAGACATGAATAGACACTTTTCTAAAGAAGACACCCAGATGGCCAACAGGCACAGGAAAAGATGCTCAACGTCACTCCTCATCAGGGAAATACAAATCAAAAGCACACTCAGATACCACCTCACGCCGGTCAGAGTGGCTAAAATGAACAAATCAGGAGACTATAGATGGCTAGCGAGGTTGTGGAGAAACGGGAACCCTCTTGCACTGTTTGTGGGAATGCAAACTGGTGCAGCCGCTCTGGAAAACAGTGTGGAAGTTCCTCCCAAAATTAAAAACAGGTCTACCCTATGACCCAGCAATAGCACTACTAGGAATTTACCCAAGGGACACAGGGGTGCTGATGCATAGGGGCACTTGTACCCCAATGTTTATAGCAACACTTTCAACAATAGCCAAACTATGGAAAGAGCCCAAATGTCCATCAACTGACGGATGGATAAAGAAGATGTGGTTTATATATACAACGGAATACTACTTGGCAGTGAAAAAGAATGAAATCATGCCAGTTGTAGCAATGTGGATGGAACTGGAGAGTATTATGCTAAGTGAAATAAGTCCTACAGAGAAAGACAGATACCATATGTTTTCACTTATATGTGGATCCTGAGAAAGTTCACAGAAGACCATGGGGGAGGGAAAGGGGGGGAAAAGTTACAGAGATGGAAGGAGGCAAACCATAAGAGACCCTTAAATACTGAGAGTAAACTGAGGGTTGATGGGGGGTGGGGAGGAGGGGAAAGTGGGTGATGGGCATGGAGGAGGCACCTGTTGGGATGAGCACTGGGTGTTGTATGGAAACCAACTTGACAATAAATTATATTTAATATAAACAAAAGAAAAAAGAAGAAAATATTTACTGAGTCAAAAAAAAAAATAAAACTGGTTTAGTAAACATTAAATAAATAAATAAATAAATAAATAAGAGGCCTAAATGTCTGAAGTTTGGGAAACGATGGTCCAGTCTAGCTTACCTGAAGTTTACTTCTGTGTCTTGTCTCATGATACAGTGAGAAGTGAAGCTACACTTGGAGAAAGAGGCTTCCAGCTTCAAAGCTAATGTTCTTGAAACATCCTGTGTCCTTCAAATACTTCACTTAACAGTGGAGGTGAGGGAACACCAGGACAGGGAGACCAAAATTGCCCGAGAGTGTTAATACAGAGACACCCATGGAGACTCTGGAAAGTCTGCCCTTGTTTCTGCCTCTCAGATTTTCTTCAAACAGGTAAACCACCAAGTCATCTGTGTATTTGAATCAAAGGTTAATTGTAGTAGGTTCACTGAACTCACATCCAAATGCCTAAGTTTTTCATAGGCATTGGTATTGAACAGTATAGACAGTTCTAAAAGTGTTTATTTTTTACCCCATTATGGTGTGTTTGAACCCTTTTCGTGGCTTGTTTTATATTCTGTTTCCTACCAAAGTTTTAAAAATTTAGTTCTTTGTATTTCGGAACCTCATTCTTGATCTAATTTTTATGTATTCTGTGGCTTGGGATAGGCTTTGAACCCATGTGCATTCAAGCTATGTCCATTGGTTTGAATGAATGGGTATTCATTCTTCATTTATTCAACAAATATTTATTCAGTTCCTGTTATATGCTATGTGTAGTCTAGCCTGTCTCTAGTTCATCAGCAATTTTGAATCAATGCAGTTCACATAAGTGAGATCCCATAGTGAAAAGATACATACTGAGGGCTAGAAAAATTTACTAATTCCATGGGTAGAATAATAAATATCAAAATGTGAATAAGATGGGAGTGTCTTATTTTCGTTTTTTTCCCCTTAAGGATTACACAATAAGCACCTATTACTTTTATAATGAGGAAAAGCAGGTTTCATTGAAAATAAATTTTCTGGTTTAATTTAGAACAGTTTGGCATTCATTTTACAAATTGAACATCCTTCTCCTTCCCCTTTCCCCTGAAAACCGTCCTCTTGGCAAAAAGACCTCAAGGTCATGGACACAATTTTGTCCTTTTTATTTTTGCTTCTCACTTAATTCCAAGACTGGAAAAAATTCATTTTTTTAAAAGAGCATTTCATTCCTAAATTTAAGAGCATACTGCCATAGAAGGAGCCATTAGTCAGAAAGACCAGAGTTCAAAGTCATCTCTACCTTCACAAGTAATAACCTGGAGAAGTTACTGAGTCCATTCCAGTCTGAGCTTCCTTCTGGGTGTATATGGGGTCAATAATTCCTTCCTGATGGCTTGCAGAGGAGATTAAATTAGATAAAGTACGATCCAATGCCTGCCACATAATAGGAGTACTCCAGAAAGTAGTTTCCTTCCGCTCTATTTCCACCTTGGTATCGGAAACCAAGGCCCAGATAAGATAAGATGTTTTGTTAAGGTCAGTGGTTGAGTCAGGCTGGAGCTTGTGCCTTCTGTTCCCAGTTTTTCCCTCTGTCATCTACGTCACACAGATTACCTAATGCAAGTCAGATATTAGAGGCATCACAAATGGCATTTCCACTTACTCTGTGACTCATGGCTCATGTTTGTAGGCAGTTTAAATAGCATCAAAGTGCTTATTCCTTAACATTCATTTCTTCACCAAATAATTAATGATCCCTAATTATGTAATATGCACTTATCGTGGAGAGGCGTATTTAATTGATAAATCTAACACCCTCCTACTGAGGAACGGATGGGATTTCCTAGCTCATGTTGTAGATGATGGATTGATTCTCTGCCCGAGACTGAGAAAAAGGGCATTTTCAGTCCTGTTAAACAATGATATAAAATGTCTCTGGCTCTGTCTACAAGAGGGTTCGTAAGTATTTCCAGGAAGTTGGTCATAGCACTTGATTACGGGTAAGCACATCTCAAAAAGATGCGTACTTCCATCTTGGAATTTCATGTTTACATCAACATTCTGGAATCTGTCCAAGGAAGGGGTTTGCTTTCCTTTGGCTCAGCATCTTGATCGGATAAAAGGGGATTCCCAGTATCTTCTATCAAACTTAACCCGAAATGTATAAGCAATGAGTACAGGGACTGGAAAAGCATTTGAGAAAGAGATGACTAGAAAGAATTATAAATAAACATATGAGTATATGGAGAAAAAGGTTTAACTTCCCAACTATTTGGAAAACGTGTCTTGCGTTACTGCAGATGGATGAAGGAAGACAAATCATATAATGCTATTTTGTAATCCAGGCCACAGGATTTACTTGTAACCAGTACCAAATGACCACTGCATTTTGCTGGTCACAATTCAACTCTTCCTTCCCCATCCGAGACTAGCATTTTATTTGGGATGATAGCATAGTGTTTTGAGATGACGAGATTTATATCACTTTGGCCCGTACGCTTTGGCTACCTGGACCTCAGTTCCTCCAACTTTTAAAAAGTGCACCGTGCTATTTTACAAAGCATTGAGATGCTGAGAAGATCAGCTGAGACAATGTGCATAAAAGGAGTTGGGAACAGTAGCTATTATTATTATTATTATTATTACTATCTTTAACCACCCCTTTTGGTCACTTGGTAATAGCATGCTTCATAATGAAATCCATGATGTGAGTCTCAGACTCCTCACTGGGGTCCAAGGTCTTCGAGAATGAGGTTTACTCCTCTTTGGATCCTGCATCTTCTATTGGAGTTTGTGTAGACGTACTCTGTTTCCTTTCCGGATGCACATTCTACTTAAGGGAATTTGTCTCTCCTTCCCTTCTTGGTAGGGGATGAGCACCAGGATGGCTGAGTGGGTATTTAGCAAGGGCTTGGGCTCGCTCCTCCCCAGGACTCTGCAATTTTAATTTTAGCCACAAGTGTGGATGGAAAAGGTCACAGAGTTCAGGCCACTCTTCGGTGGAAATGAAACTGGAGAAGGGCATGAGGCCAGAAATAAGGCCCTTTCTAAGTAGCGTTTGGGGACACGGACTTCAGCACTTCAAGTACCCACTAGTCCTTCCTTTGCTCCAGACCCTTCACCGTCCCATACTCAAGCCCTCAGAGGGGCCTGAGGGTCTGCTATAGGAAAGCAGCATTACCTTTTCCTAACACCAAGCTCAGAAGAAAGGAATGCACCTCAAATAGCCTGGTTTGCTCAGTATCTGCTCATGGGCCCCGTGTCCTTAGGACCCTCTATTTGCAACTGACATACTTCAGGAAGCCACCTGTTGGCAGCAAAAGAACAATGAATTCTGTATAGAGGAAGGACTTGTATCTAATTGGACCATCTCTAGAATGCTTCCTTTCCCGGTGAAGAAAGAGTACTGGACTGGAGGAAGGAATAAAGGCTACATATTCTTATGTATAGTTCTGGAAACACTTGGGAATTCATTTTTTGAAATGATGGAGACTGTCGTATCTGTCTCATCTTAAACAGTACACTTCCTGTTATTGTAATTGCTGGCCTGTTACAGCTTGTGACTTAAATATTTACAAGTATGATTGACACGAAGATGTATGATGCTGCCAATCCTTTTTATTGTCTGGTCTTCCATGTCGAGGAGTAGCCAAGAATCAGAATCCCCACCGTGAATTTTCCAAACAACTGCGATACACCTGCATGAATTAGTAGTTCAACGTAGAATCCATGACTCCAGTACATTGGTAGTACTTAAACTTTTCAGGCACAGCACTGTGAATTTATGTGCTTGTCTGTTGCATTTACCTTAATCAGAGCAATTACGTATGCCATTAACCTCAACCAATGACTTGGCCACTCTGTTCTAGTAAGTGCTCAGTAAAGTTGTGACGGAAAACCGAACGAAAGCCTAAGATGCCTAACATCGGCCAAAGCGTTCTATGTTCTAGCTCAGCCCAGACCCCCAGATTTATCGTCTCTCCTTTCTCTGACCCCCACTCCTCTATCAATATTGAACTTCTGCTTATAGTGTTTTCCATACACAAAGTATTCCATGTCTCCCTAACTTCATTGGTATTTTCCTTTTCCTTTGTCCATTTCTTCACCTGAGACTCCAACTCCTCTTCAGAATCCAGTAGACGTGCTGTCAATAGAAAGTCTCTCTGACAATCCCCTCCCACTGTTGTCTTATTAAACACTCCTCTTAATTGAGCATTATTTCATACCACCCTGAGAAAATCTACAACAAAGCATATTTCAAATGATATTGGAATTATATCTTTTTTCCACGTCTGTCTCCCACTATGAACTCCCAAAGAAGAATCTGCGTATTAAGCCTTGAATTGTGTCCTACCCCCCCCACCCAAAAAAAAAAAAAGATATGGTGAAGTCCTAACACTGGGACCTGTGAAGGTGACCTGTTTGGAAGTAGCAATCTTAATTTGCAATTAAGATGTGAGTTAAGATGAAGTCATACTGAAGTAAAGCAGGTATAAATCCAATATGGCAGGTGCCCTAACGAGAGGAGAAGAGACACACAGGGAGAAGACTGTCGTGTGACCATGGAAGAGATTAGAGAGAGGAAGCCACAAGCCAAGGGATACCAAAGGCTGCCAGCAATCACCAGAAGCTAGGAGGAGACAAGGAAGGGTTGTCCCCTAAAGCCTCCAGATAGGAAAAGCCTTGCAGACATCTCGATTTCAGACTTCCAGCCTCCAGAGCGGTGAGAGAATAAATTTCTTTCTAAGCCACCTGGTTTCTGGTAGTTTGTTACGGCAGCCTAGGATACTAACAGAGCTTGTCTTATTTAATTTCATATTTAAAGTGTCAACATAATTCTTGCCACTTAGTAGACAAATGGTTGTTCAATTACCATTTAAATGAATCTGAAAACACCTAGAATGTTCCACTGCTTTTCCTACTCGTTATTCAGCAGTCGCCCCAGGCCCACCCAGACAGAAGGCCCATGTAAACTGCTCTCACCCTTGGGAAGCATTCTCTTGTCAACCCAGGCCTTCCTTCTCTGGGTTCTTAAACCATTTTACTATTTATAATAATCTTAATCAGTGCACCATAATACAAAGATTGCCTCCCCCAGAGATTTCATACACTTAAAGGTCTGGAGGAAACTCTATCTAGTGTCATGTATGTATAAATCGTTTGACTTTCTGCGGCCACCTGGGTGGCTCAGTCGGGTAAGCGTCTGACTTCAGCTCAGGTCATGATCTCATGGTTCATGGGTTGGGGCCTCACATTGGGCTCTGTGCTGACAGGCCTGGAGCCTGCTTCCGATTCTGTGTGTATGTCTCTCTCTCTCTCTCTCTGTCCCTCCCCTGCCCGTGCTCTGTCTCTGTCTCTCTCAAAAATAAATAAACATTAAAAAAATTAAAAAAAAAATCATTTCACATTCGGTGTGTGATATAACTACTTCCTGTATTGTCCACATTTTCAAATGGTAGTGAGAAAGATAAGGCTCAGATCTTGACGTAACTGACCCAAGAAATCAGGACAAGAAGTGACAGAGTTGGGATTTGAACCCAGGCTTGTACGATTTCAGATGGTGCTCTTTCCATTTTTGTCTTTTGGTGACACCTTGGAGTGGTAATCACTGACCCGGGTCTTCAATTGCCCAGGCTGCCACCGAAGAAGAAACCTGACACTTTTGACCACGAACAGAAGCTGAGCATGCAGATATGTGGGATATGAAGGTTCTGCCAACCTAGAGAGGTGGAAACCAGAGCCAGAAGCAAACACACAGAGTCGTCTTGTAATCTCCTGTGATGAAGTCCTGTGCCTCCCAGTTTCCCATGGGATCATTCACTCTGATCCAATTGCCCAAAATAGCAATTTAACTTTTAGCAAGTGCAGGTTGGATTTCATTTGTAAATGGTAAGCGTAAAAGGGTGTTACTGAGGAAGTCACCAATATATCGCCTCCCGCCTATTTCTGATCATTATAGTCTGATTACTCCTTCCCAACATATGTGGGAGATATAGGATTGGAGAGGGAGACCTTCCTTATGAAAAGTTAGAATTCCAGAGCTGTAAGGAAAATATACGACTGTTATCAATTTCTATCCTTCTGAAGTAAGACCATGTGCCAGAAAACTTTTTGTAAGCTTCTGAGAGCTACATCAAGAGCTACTGTCCTGGCTTTAGAACTATGTATATGGCATTTCTTGATGATTTTTATAAACCAATAATGGTTCTTTTTCATGATCTTAATTTAATTTTTAAAAGCTGTTTTTATTATGCCACTATTAATTTTGTTAAAATAGCCTTAGTTTGTGCCACTGTGACAAAATGGCATAGACAGAGCGGCTCAAACCACAGACGTGTATCTTTTCACAGTTCTGGAGGCTGGAAATCCAAGAACAAGATGCCAACAGATTTTGTTCCTGGGAGAACACTTCCCTGGTTTACAGGCAGCCATCTTCTCACTGTATCCTCACAGGGGAGAGAGTGAGTGAATGAGCTCTGGTCCCTCTTCTTTTGCTCAAAAGGACACCAATTCCATCATGTGGGTTCTGCCCTCATGACCTCAATTAAACCTAATTACCTCCCAAAGGCCCCACCTCCAAATACCATCCCATGGAGGGGTAGGGCTTCCATGTATGAGAGTGTGTGTGTGTGTGGGGGGGGGGTGCACAAATATTCAGTTCCTACAAATAATATGTGATTTGAACCAATAGCTTTCTTTCACCTAACAAAAGCATAACCATTCTCTCAATTAAATTAAAGAACCATTCTCTAAACCAAATGCAGAATGCTTAATTCTGAGTATTCACAAGGACATGAAATGATTGTTCTGTTGTTATGAAAAGCCTAAATATGTTTTAAAAAGCAACGTGGCGAGAAACCTAGGTTTTATTCCTGGTCCCAGCACTTTACCAACTGTGTGATTTTGAATAAGTTACCTGACTTCTTTGAAGGGGTCTTCAAATCTTGGACAACCTGCACATCAACATAAGTGATGATATTAAAGGGTTAAAGCTCATTCAATAAAACATGAATCCACATGTCCTCATGTCTCATAGATGAATAAATAGATGGAGAGGTAAGAACGCTCTGTGTTACCATAATATTATAAATGTAGATGAGATGATGGAGTTCATCATGTAGCAATCATCGTAGAAGACTTCTAAAGTATGGAAGTGGGATGTGAAATCGGATTTTGCTCAAATAATTGGCTCAAAGAATTTCCTCACAAGGTACTTATTAATTGAAAAGGTGAGAAAAGTAACTAGAGCAGAGAAAACTGGCCAAGGCCAAATAATCACATTTCCTACCACCAGTAATGGGAAAAAACGGTCTGATGGGCCGTTGGATGGGGGGCAATGAGAACACAGATCACTGCTGTGACATTCTCACCCCAAATGCTTAACCTGGGTCCAATCACAGACAAACATGGAACAAACCAAAGTGGAGAGGTATTTACAAAATAGTTGGTCTGTAATCTCTAAAAAGTGCCAAGGTCATGAAAGTTGAGAAAAGACTGAGGAAGGCATCCAGGTTAAAGGATATCAGAGAAACACAGCAACTTTGTAGCGGCATGTGATATTGGATTTGATCCTTTTGCCACAAAGAAGATTATTGGGACCATTGGTGAAACTTCAAGGGAGTCTCTGAATGAGAAGAGATACAACAATTCTATGCATTGGTCTCACAATTTTTTTTCTTTAGCTTTGAAATTGTTTCCAATAAAAAATTAAAAGAAAAAAAATAGGAAAAGATAAAACTTGAATTCTGGATATAACTCCATGTTGTGATAGGAGAAAAACAAGTTCTAAACAAGATTTTGAATAGAACATTAGATTTGATATGAATTTGGAGAGACTCTGGTTACCATTGATATTTTTCAGAATAGAGGAAGATATTTTTGTTCTTGATAGATTAATGCTAGTGCTTGAAAAAAAAAATCTCAAAAACTCAAAATGGCCTATTCCTTTGATCTTTTAAATCATGGTGTTATTCAGAGGAAGCTGGAAAGCAAATGAAATTTTATTCGATCAGGCACATGGTACATTTAATTATAGGCATTATTTAAGGGATACATGAAAGCATTCCGTTGGTATCTTTTGTTTCTTCCATGATAAGAACAAGGGAATTGTTTTCTGTATGGGGGAGTGGATATATTTTTTCCAGAGGATAATGCAATTTAGAGGTTCTGTGTGTTTCAAGTGTTTCTCGGGGCTGATTAAAGCCTTGCACTTGGATTGGAAAGCTAATGCTCATCTGTGTAATGAATACCCTTTCATTTCATAAGGGGGGGGACTTCTTAAGTAGAAGTTACAGTCATGACAAGATCACACAAAGGCAGGTGGCAGTGTGCCTCTGACTGGTAAAAAGTTACCAGGAAAACCGTTGGCATTTGAGGGCCATTTCCAGACTTACTGAAAATTAGATTTCTTGTGCTTTATCTATCAAATGAAATATTCCTTTTTGAATTGTGCATGTATTAATCTCCATTTTATCCCAGGTACCTAGAGCAGCTTCAATGAATATCTGAAAAATGAATTGAAAAGTGGATAAATGAGTAACAATGGATGATTGAAATGAAGGATCATCTTCCCTGGGTGATAATCAGTTCTACCCTTTCCTGTTACATTTTCAACTCTCTAGAGCAGAAGTCAACAAACTGCCACTGGTGGGCCAAATCTGGCTTGCCACCTACCTTTGTAAGTAAAGTTTTATTGGAATATAACCATGGCCACTGTTTATGCGTCGTCAATGGCTCTTTTATGCTGTGATGGCAGAGTACTTACGACACAGACTGTGTGAGCCACGACATTTGCTATCTGACTCTTTGCAAATAAATGTTTGTTGCCCCTGTTCTAGAGAGTGATCAAGGGCTTAGAGTTTAAATGATGGTAAAGCCCAAGAGAGAGAACCGGGTGGGGTTTGCTTCCAGGGTATGATTCGGGACAATAATTTCAGCTTCTCAGAGCCCCTCGAAGACAACTCACAAGTAATAATCTTCCTGCTTGCTCTTCATGCTCTGCATTAGAAAAACAGAATCCTCTCCGCGTGTTTCGAAATAAGGAATTTGAAACAGACAACTTTATAAAGGTGCTGGAAGGATCGGAGCCACACAAGTAAGATGGTGACAGGTTAATAACTACAGGAAACTACTAAGACGCCCTTTAATCCTGCAGAAGAAAGAGAGAAGATAAACAGTGTTACTGGATGTGGATGCTGTTGGAATCTAGCTGCCAGAGTGGGAGTCCAGGACCACACGCATGCTAGCTAGCACAGTTGCTGCTACTGCTGCGGGTGCCACTACAAGATGGGAAAAACATGCTCTGCCCTTCCTCCCACCGTCCAGACTCCCATCAGTGCCTCCTCATGGCATAAATATCAAGAAGTCAGTAGGCAAGGGCGTCTGGCAGATGTAGTCGATAGACTGCTGGTCTCAGGAGTGGAGAGGATGGATGGGAACAATGTCCACGGGGCTGAGGGACAACAGACACTATCCGCCAAAGGCTCATGACCTTTGACCAACGTGGTCATCAAGTTCACATTTCCATAAGAAGAAGATCCTTGCAAGTAGTGGGGTAGCGATGGTGAGAAAAGGTACCAAAAAACATGCAGTGACAAGAAGCAGTGTACGGAAAGTCAAAGAATTGAGAAAGAGTGTGCTAGGAGGACTTGGTATACCTTTGCTTGAAAACATGATGGAAAGAGAGGAGCACTACCTGTGGAAGCTGGAGACCTAACAACGAATGGGGCAAAAACCATGAAGAACCCTACGCCTACTGTAAAAAGTGGCAATGTAAACAAGACATAAATATCATGATCAGATTTTACCAAGTTTTCTTCATTCTGGGCATGCTATTCTTCATTGGGAGAGTCAGATTCCAGTCACCTAGGCCAAACATTTATAAGAGGGACCAGAGGGAAGTTTCCATTTGTATGATGATTCAGATTGATTAGCCATGGCTGTCTGTAGATCTGAGTTGTGAAGGGCTCTGAGCAACCTCCAGATTCATGGGAAAGAGTGCCATGACTGATTTATGGTGCCTGCCACCAGTACAGGAGTGAGACAGTATGTCATGTGTTTGCTGCCATGATTTACAATGATACATATATCTGGGGATAATCTTTAATTTAGGAATTTCCCCCAAAAGCGAATGAGTTGTTGAGAATGAGTGCTACAATTAGGTAAGCCTTTATTATATAGTTTCTTAGGATAAAGGATAATAGAACGGGTCCACAATAGACTCTCAGATTCATCCCCAGTTGTTCTCAATTAAAAAAAAAAATGGTGCTACCAAACGGGAAACAACTAAAATGTCCCTCAATAGGTAAATGATCGAATAAATTGTGGTGCATCCATACCATGGATTATTACTCAGCAATAAATAGGAATGGGCTACTGATAGCTACAAGAGCTTGGGTGGATCTCAAGGTCATCATACTGTGTGAAAAAAGCCAGTCTCAAAGGTTACACTGTTCCCTCTTGATTTGTTTCCATTTGGGTAGTATTCTAGAAATGACAGAATTATAGAGCTGGACAACAGATTACTGGTTGCTGAGGGTTGGGGATGGTGGGAAGAAAAGTGTGTAACTGTTATAAAGGGATAGCAGGAGGAAGATCTCTGTGGTGATGACATAGTTCTGTATCTTGCCAAATTCCTGGTTTTCATATTGTACCATAACCAATTATATTGATGTAACTATCGGAGAAAACTTGGTGAAGAGTACAAGGATTTCTCTGTATTATATTTGCAACTTCTGTGACTTTATAGAGAGTTCAAAATAATGAGTTAAAAAATAAAAATTAAAAAATGGTGGTAGAAAAATAAGTGTGGCTAAGGGAGTAGTTTTTTGGCTGGCCCCACTCAGGTGTACTTCTGCAGGTTACATGTTACCTCGGTCCTATGGCATCCTGCCTTGGCTACAGGATACTTTAGGACACTTCTTAAAAACCCCTCGTGTATTAGTCTCTTCAACAAATGGTGTTGGGAAAACTGGAGAGCTACATGCCAAAGAATGAAACTGAACCACTTTCTTACACCATATGCAAAAATATACTCAAAATTGATTAAGGACATAAATGTGAGAACCGAAACTATAAAAATCCTAAAAGAGAGCACAGGCAGTAATTTCTCCGTCATTGGTCATAGCAACATCTTTCTGGATATGTCTTTTGAGGCAAGGGAAACAAAAGCAAAAATAAACTATTGGGACTACCTCAAAATAAAAAGCTTTTGCAGAGTGAAGGAAACAAGCAACAAAACTAAAAGACAACATACTGAATGGGAGAAGATATTTTTAAGTGACATATCTGATAAAGGGTTAGTTTACAAAATATATAAAGAATTTATACAACTCAACACCAAAAAAACAAATAATCCAATTAAAAATAGGCAGATGGAGTGGACAGACATTTCTCCAAAGAAGACATCCAGATGGCCGACCGACACATGAAAAGATGTGGAAATACAAATGGAAAACACAATGAGCTATCACCTCACAGCTGGAGAATGGCTAAAATCAAAACCAAAAGAATCAACAGGTGTTTGCAAAGATGTGGAGAAAAAGGAACCCACGTGCTCTGTTGGTGGGACTGCAAACTGGTGTAGCCACTGTGGAAGACAGTATGGAGGGTCCTCAAGAGTTAAAATAGAACCACCATATGGTCTGGTAATCTCACGACTGAGTATTTACCCCAAAACTACAAAATCAATTCAATGGGATAGATGTAGCTCTGTGTTTATAGCGGCATTACTTACAATATCCAAATTATGGAAGCAGCCCAAGTTTCCATCAATAAACAAATGGATAAAGAAGATGTGGTATACATATTAAATGGAGTATTATTCAGCCACAAAAAAGAATGGAATTTTGCCACTGGCAACAACATGGACAGATCTAGAGGGTATTATTCTAAGTGAATGAAGTCAGAGAAAGACAAATACCATAAGATATCCCCCATATGCAGAATTTAAGAAACAAAACACATGAGCAAAGGGGGAAAAAAAGAGACAAACCAAGAAAGAGACCTTTTTTTAATGTTTATTTTTGAGAGAGAACACGTGCAAGCATGAGCAGGGAAGGAGCAGAGAGAGGGAGACACAGAGTCCGGAGCAGGCTCCAGGCCCTGAGCTGTCAGCACAGAGCCCGATAGAGGCTCGAACTCACGAACTTTGAGATCATGACCCGAGCCTAAGTCAGATGCTTAGCTGACTGAGCCACCCAGGTGTCCTCCCAAGAGGTCGACTTTTAACTTTAAAGAGCAAACTGATGGTTATCAGAGGGGAGGTGAGTGGGAGGAGTGGGTGAAACCAGTGATGGGGATTAAGGAGGGCAATTGTCATGAGAAGCACCAGGTGACTTATGGAAGTGTTGGATCCCTATATTGTGCACCTGAAACTAATATCACGCTGGATGTTAACTACATTGGAATTAAAATCAAACACTTAATAAGTGTGAATATAAAAAAGAAAAGCATGACTCAAGAGCAAGACGAATAGATTTGGGAGTTACCGGGTATATTTGGTCTAACCTTTGATTTAACCTCTCAGCAAGTTACTTAACCACTTGTCCTTAAGGATTCTTCTCCACCTCTTGTAAAAAAAAAATTCTTTGCGTATTAATTACACATTAATTTCAGCCCAGAGAACCACATGAGAAATTTCAAATACACTTTTACTTTTGTATACATCAACTTAACTTTTATATTGTTTTAACTTCACATACAGTGCTAGATGGGAAAACAAACTGCACCAAAAAGGAGCATCACCTCAGCTTTCCCCAGAGGTGGATTTTGGAAGAGCAGAGACCATGCAGGGACTTATGTAGGCTGATCTTATTTGATATTTAATGAGTCCTCTATTGCATTCATCTTGTCTATACAGCCTCTTTATGTCTTGGGTATACACTGTGGAATGACGGACTCTGTGTCATGCCACGACATCAAGAATTTCTAGGCGGCTGTCAAGGGCCCTTTCCCTTCTTCTGGGTTCATCCCACCCCGGAGCCTGGGCTGATAAGCAAAGCACACGTCCTTCCAGCCCTGCTTCCATAAACCTCTCTTGGCCTTTGATCTATTTCACAGAAGTGGTCAAGAAAGATGCAGAACGTCTGGGATCCATTGACCTCTGCACACTCATTAGTGTCTCCCCACCCCTCCCATCCGTGGAAGCTGGGGCGTAGTCACTATTTGGGGTGAGGTGGGGGTGAGGTATAAAGGTGAGGAAAACCTTTAGTTACAAATTATTTTCTCTCTACTTGCTTCTGAAGCTACTCAAAAAGCAGCCTTTCATTACTGACTCCTTATGTGTTAAGGCAGGGATTGATGTAAAAACTCCAAGTCTGATGTGCATTTTTTCAGATCTCCCTGAGGATGCATCTGTCTTTAGAAAATAGGGGGTTTGCTCCCTTATTTCCTTCTTTGGTTTTCCTTCCACCAAAAAAGGGAAATAAGTGAAGGAATGACCTCATTCTGTAGATGAGGAAGCAAACAAACCAATAGGACCCCAAACTCACATCGCTGATTGCATAGCAGAGCCAGTCAAGAACCAAAGCTTTTGGTTACGAGATCAGGGTACTTACCTCCAGAGCTGTGCTTGTCCAAATGCGGTGAGCAGGAAAGAAATGGGGGTAAATGACTTGAACTCCTATTTCACAAAAGAAGATCTACAAAGAACCAGAGGTACACTATTAGACATCAGGTTAATTAACTATTATTCTGCAGGAAAATGCAAATAAAACCCACCAAGTTATGCCACTCCATGCTCACTAGTATGGCAAAAATACGGACTGTAATTACTAATTGTTGGCAAGAATGTGGAGTACCTGGAACTCTCATGCACGTGAGAGTGTCATGTAAATTTGAATATATATTTACTATATAATCCACCGATTCTACTGCTACATATTTATAAAAGAAAAAAACCATATGCTTATAGAAAAGTAATATAAGAATATTTATTTATAACATCCATATTCATAACAGCTCCCAACTTGAAACAATCCTCATGTGTGTGGACAGGACAATGGATAACAGTTTTGATATACTCATCTTCTGGAATACTATTCAAAGGAACAGACTACTGATGCCTATAACAACATTGCCGAATCTCAAAAACATGATGTGCAAACATGCACATCAAACATGATGCCACACACACTCACATTTACAGACACAAACACATCGTGTATAATTCCGTTCTTGTGAAGCCCGGACGCAGGAAAATACGACTTTTGGTGGTGGAAGTCAGAAAGCGGTAATCTCTGGGCAGACGCGGGGAGCTGGGAAGGGTTAGGAGGGAATTTTCTCAGGTGATGAAAATGTTCTGTGATTCGTTTTCAGTGGTGATGGCCAGGTGTGTTCAGTTGAGTCCCACGAGTAAATCTCTCACCAAACTCAACATCTAAGATGCGTACATTTTATTTTGTGTAAACTGTAGATACTACAGCAAAACATACCAGAAACGAAGTAACGGAATAGTGCTATTAACAAAAGCAAGGTTCTAAAGGAAAGCTAGAGAAACTTACAAATGTGGCCTTCTTTACCTTGGCCGTTCGGAGATTCTCACCGGGTTAAGTCTGGGCAGAGACCAGGACTCCGCCTGTTAACCCACCCCCACAAGATGGCTCTGGTGCAGGTGTTCCGGGGACCACACTTGGAACAATGCTACTACTTCCTTTGCTGCCGAGATATATTTTTAATAGTATTTTGAGTGAGTTCCCACTTCCGTAACATTGGAGAACTCTGCATTTCAGCATCATACCGGCTTAAAACAATCCTGTCCTGGGGCGCCTGGGTGGCTTCGTCAGTTAAGGTCCGACTCTTGATTTCGGCTGAGGTCGTGATCTCATGGTCGGTGAAATTGAACCTTGAGTTAGGTTGTGCTGACAGTACAGAGCACACTTGGGATTCTCTCTCTCTCTCTCTCTCTCTCTCTCTCTCTCCTTGCTCTCTGCCCCTCCCTGCTCTCTCTCTCAAAATAAATAAATAAACACTTAAAAAATAATAAAACAATCCTTTCCTGTAGTCTGACTACCCGGATTGGTTTCTCTCTCCAATTTGTTAGGTTTGATTATGTGAACTCTCATAAGATATTTATTTATTTATTCATTTATTTATTTATTTATTTTTTTTTTTTTCAGGGAGTGGCCGGAGGCCTAAAATCTCACATAATATTTAAATCTCATAATGAAAACACTGGTGGGAATCCAAGTTCCCTTTGGGGCAGGTATTTGCTTTTGGTCAGAAACCCATGTCCTTGTCCTGTAAGTGTCATTTTTGCTCTTCAGCTGGAAAGCGAATATGAGAAAACTTTGCTTCGTGGGCACAATGCCCGCCAAAGAATGTGGCCCAGAAGAGATGCTTGACAAATGGAGTTGGCTTGAATTGGAATGGATAGTTGAGGAAAAAGCAAGAAAGTAGCACTTTGAGAGAGCATGAGCTTAAAAAGATTTCAAGTGAATGAAAACACTCGAGGCTTTCCTTTTATACCATGGGTTATTTCTGGCATGCTTTGTTTTCTCATACAGTCCCCACATTTCGTTGATAAAGCAGATATATATTATCCCCATTTTATAAATGAGGACAGAGGCTTGACGTGGTTTAGTGGCCAAGATCAAACAATTATTTAAACAATATTGCATTAGTCAGGTTTTTCATGTTTGTGAGGCAAAAGCAAATAACCCAAACTATTTCAGATGCTGTTACCAACACGTGGTTTTTGTTTTTTGTGTTTTTTTTGCTTTGTTGTTGTTGTTGTGTTGTTGTTGTTGTTGTTGTTCTTTTTGTGCTGGGTCAGCCTTGGTTCTGTTTATGTCTTCAAGTTGAGAACCAAGGTTGAAAGAGGATTTAAACAGAACATGGAAGAGGTCACAAGTCAACCGCACAGAAGCTCTTAAATCTCTGCTAAGACATCACATCTGCTCTCTTCCCGTTGGCAATGGATGAAATGCCCAACCCACCCCCCCACAGGGGATAGAAGAGTGAACGCTCAGCGTTATGGACTGAATATCTGTGTCCTTCCAAAGTTCATGTGTTGAAACCTAGTGCGATGGTATTAGGAGGTGGGGCCTTTGGAAGGTAATTCGGTCACGAGGATGGAATTCTTACCAATGGGATTAGTGCCCTTACAAAAGAGACCCCGGAGAGCTCTCTTGCCCTCTTTATCTGCCATGTGAGGGCACAAGGAGGAAATGGCAGCCTGCGGCCTGGAAAAGCTCCTCACCAAAACTTGACCCGGTTGGCAACCTGCTCTCACATCTCTAGCCCAAAGAAGTGGGAGAAATCAATTCCTGTTGTGTGGAAGCCATTCAGTCTCTGATAGTCTGTTACAGCAGCCTGAACTGACTGAGGTGCTCAGGGAAAACACGATACAATGGAAACTGGCAAGGCCACAAGTCAAATTCAGATGGGTTAAGGTCCTTTCCCCTTCCACAGGGTCATTCATTCCCTGACTCGTCCACTCATTCTTAATTCAGTTTGTTGTGTGCAAGGTGAAGTTTTAAGCATTTATCCTGAAAATAATGACTTGGGTATCAATTCCACTTGTGCGAATGTGAGCTCCTGTATTTAAAGCCCGGTCCACATGGATCCCTGGGAGTTTCTCTTACTTTTCTTTTCTTTCTTTCTTTCTTTCTTTCTTTCTTTCTTTCTTTCTTTCTTTCTTTCTTTCTTTCTTTCTTTCTTTTTTTCATTTATTATTGAGAGACAGAGCGTGAGCAGGGGAGGGGCAGAGAGAGAGAGGGAGACACAGCATCCAAAGCAGGCTCCAGGCTCCTGGCTGTCAGCACAGAGCCCGACACGGGGCTCGAACTCACGGACCGCGAGATCATGACCTGAGCCGAAGTCAGACTTACTTTTCTGATACTTTCTCTGCTTTCTATGGATCTTGAGTTTTAGGATTATGTGGATTAAGAATCTGTTAACTAAAAAATTTTGGACACTGATTTTTTTTTTTTTTTTTTTTAATTTTTTTTTTCAACATTTTTAATTTATTTTTGGGACAGAGAGAGACAGAGCATGAACGGGGGAGGGGCAGAGAGAGAGGGAGACACAGAATCGGAAACAGGCTCCAGGCTCCGAGCCATCAGCCCAGAGCCTGACGCGGGGCTCGAACTCACGGACCGCGAGATCGTGACCTGGCTGAAGTCGGACGCTTAACCAACTGCGCCACCCAGGCGCCCCTTGGACACTGATTTTATTTAGGTACCTAACTACATTAAACTATCTACTAGAACTGTAATTTGAGGTCAAAACCAAAATAGGATAAAGGATAGGTTTAGAAGTCTTCAGAGTGCAGGACAAAATTTAAAAAGCAGTGTGAAAGTATATTTCACGTTATTGTTTTCTTATTGCAAGTTCTTCAGCTGGGAATGCGTCCTTTTTATCACATTGCAAAAAGTATTTATGTAGGTATGACGCTGGAAATTGAATTTAATTTCTTAACATTATTTCACTCCATTTAAAATATTACGGGAAAACTGAGAGAAGCCAAAAATGTAACCTCATACTCCCTACACTTCTCCCATCTGCTGGTCCACGAAAAGGGCGGGTCAAATACCTGGTGAGCCTGCAAAAAATTATTTAGGAGAGTGTTGGCTTGTGACCTAGAGTTCCCAAAAATGGGCAGCCGGCACTATGCCTGAGAGGGATGGTAGGGACCTGAGAACACCTTGGCTGCGTGTGGACTAGTACGATAGGAGGACCGGTGTTTTATATTTTGCAGTGTTGTGTTGCTGTTGTTTTGTTTGTTTGTTTGGAAAGAGAGAGAGAGAGACAGAGCACAAGTGAGGGAGGGGCAGAGAGAGAGGGGGACCCAGAATCCGAAGCAGGCACCAGGCTCCGAGCTGTCAGCACAGAGCCCGACGCGGGGCTCAGACCCACGAACTGTGAGATCGTGACCTGAGCCAAAGTAGGGCGCTTAACCGACTGAGCCACCCGGGCGCCCCTGGGACCAGTGTTTCAGAGGCCTGTCCTCCTAGATTCCAGAGCTGAAGGAGCCACCCACTGGTGATGTTGGCTCAGGCTGTCCTCGGGTCTGATTCATTTAATTTGAAAAATTTTATCGTGCACTTATTATGTGTCATACATTATTTCTAGGCTCTGGGAATGTAATACTATATAAGATGAGAATAGGGGCACCTGGGTGGCTCAGTCGGTTAAGCATCCGACTTCAGCTCAGGTCACGATCTCGCGGTCCGTGAGTTCAAGCCCCACGTCGGGCTCTGGGCTGACGGCTCAGAGCCCGGAGCCTGTTTCAGATTCTGTGTCTCCCTCTCTCTCTGACCCTCCCCTGTTCATGCCCTGTCTCTCCCTGTCTCAAAAATAAATAAAACGTTAAAAAAAATTAAAAAAAAAAAGATAAGAATCAGAACGTGTAGACTCTAGTGCCGGGGCAAAGCCTCTGTGGAGCACCAGTGTCCCCATGTGACTTTGGAGTTCTCTACTGATTGATTGTGCATGAAACGCGGCAGCAACCATGACTACGCAGCCTTCCCCTCCTTCATGAATTCAGCCAAGGGCTACCAGAAGCACTATGAGGCTGCGGTAAGATGTCGCTGTCTAAAAAACATTTTTTTAAGTGTATTGATTTTGAGACAGAGAGAGACTGGACACAGAGAGAGAGAGAGGGGGAGAGAGAGAGAGAATCCCAAGCAGGCTCCACACCATCAGGGCAAAGCCCCATGTGGGGCTCGAACTCACAAACCGTGAAATTGTGAGCCGAGCTGATATTAAGAGTCGAATGCTCCATGAACCGAACCACCCAGGTGCCCCGGGATGTTGCTGTTTAAATCCTGCCCTGCGACCTCCCAGCATGTGACCTGCATGAGTCTGACCATACTGCTCTCCTGTTGGGATTTTCTGCCGATAGCTACTCCATGCCCTGGTGTTCAGGGCTCTGCAGAGCCTGTCCTTTGACCAAACTCACCTTGTGCCACCGAGCATGCTCCAGACACATTAGTCTTTTTCCAGTTACTTCAACTGACCGAATGTTTTCATGTCCCAGGACCTTTGCCCATGTACTTTTCTCTACCCGAATGCTCTTTCCTCCGCTCCACACCTGGGTGACTTCGATTCGTCCTGTCGAGTTGACCTTACGTGCCACTTAGTCAAAGCTGTGTTCTTGACTCAGCCTAACATGAGACCCCCTTCCTCCAATTAGTTATTTTCGTGTAGCAGCCTCTAATTTCTTCTTCATTGTGCCCTGCCTGTTGGCAACAGGCTCAAACGGAGGTCTTTCCATGGAACACTGGCTCCTGGGTCTATTACAGAAAGTTCCATGTTAAAGAAAATCCAACTTTGGATCACCATCATTGACTTCACCATCGGTCCTGTCATCATTTAATGACCAAAGCTAACATTACCCAAAGTTTTCTGTGTGCCAGAAACTGGGCCACGTACATTAAGTAGATTATTTCATTTAATCCCACAGTGATCTTATAAGGTGGATGTTACCATTGGTCCCATTTTAAAGATATGGCAACTGAGGCTCAGAGAATTTCATTAAATTGTTCAATGCCTTAAAGCTAGTAAGGATCTGAAATCATGATTCTGATGCCAGCACCCATGTTTACCGTATCTTCTTTAGGATGAGCCATGCCAGCAGTCATGATGGAGACTCTAGGGTTCAGGTCTAGACTTGTGCTTAAAGCCCAGACCCTTCTAGGCAAGGAGATTGGGTGCTATCGATTTATGTCCCACCCCTCTCTAAGTTGGCTCCATCACTGGAGAAGACTGGTCTACAGGAGAATCAAGGCAGAGACTGACATCAGGAGGCAATAGGTAAATATCCCCAAGAATGTGGAATGCAATGGCTCCAAAGCATTCCACTTCATCCGCTGACAGTTCCAATCCTTGAGAAATTACTCCTCAGCTAGAACCCAAATTTATCTTCCTGTATATTGTAGCCATTGGCCATGATTAGTGATTTTCCTCAGATTTCAAGACAATTATTCTTAGTCCGGCTTGAAGTTCCCATTGATGAATGGAGAATCCCTTTCTTATTTCAATAATATTAATGACATCTGATTAGTTTTCCCATTGTGCAAAGCCCTTTTCCCTGTAACCTTTTTTATTTGGTCTTGATGGCAACTCCTTGACAGGGCCGACATTATTATCACCACTTTCTGGATGAAAATACTGAAGACCCAGGATGCTCGATGGCTTGTGCAAGTTGGTACAGCCAGCAAGCAGCAGAGTCAAGGCTAGCTCTCACTCCAAGATCACCCGGACCCTCCAAAGTGATCATTTCAAGGCTATTTCGGCCTTATCTTATCTCTCCGGTTGCTTCTTGGTACCTGGTGAGATATGCCCTGAATCTGACGTGACAGAGAGTCATTTGGGCTGAGGAGGGTGAGATTCTTCTCATCTGTGCACCACCTACTATATATAAAACTGGCCTGGTTAGGCTGACAGGGCCAGGGTCATAGTTTCTCAGGAAAATGACAGGCTAATGGAAAAAAGGTCATAAATATCATCAAATACAAGCCTGACATTTACCAAGGACAATTGTTTCATCATAAAAGTCTCAGGCTTTTTGGAGCCTTTCAATTAAGACCCCACAGGACATCCTGCCTCCTCACCCAGGAGGAGGAGAGGAAAGAAAAATAAAGCGTGTATATGTGTGTGGCGGTGGGTGGGGGTGGGGAGAAGAGATGCCAGACGAGAAGAGGAAGACCGAAGGGGATGTGCCTGTGGTTTCAGGAGTAAATTGAGCTCCTAATTCTTTGTGGCCAGTAGCAGGATTAAGAGTTCAAAAGGGCAGGTCATACAAGGGCGCAGGGTCAGGCCGGGTCTTGCAGGGATGTGACCCAGGAAATGCTGGCAGCCTGGGCCCCCATACCTTCCCCAGCAGGCCTCCAATTAGGATTTAATGGCCAAATGTGGACTGCATTAGGAGCCTGAGCAGAAAGTCTGTGTTCAAAGGAGCCGGATCTTTTTGGCTAAGTAGAAAAACATTCCTCTATGGTCAGTTTCCTCTCGAACCTTGCTGATTCTGGGGGTCTCGCTGGCAGTGGGGCTTTACACAGATCATGTGCAACTGGCCTAGGCTTACCCCACCCCACCCCCCGTTTTCCTTGAAGATAACACAAAGAATCAGCGGAACATGCCGGCTCTTTTCGGTATTGGGGGCAATGCGGAGATTAGGAAGAATTGTCTGGCCCGGGATTCTTTGTCTTTGTGGATCCTGGAGATGTGTATCTAACTGGGGATGATGCATAGACAGAAAATGTGCATGGTCAGATGTAAGAGACAGTTAAAATATATGTACGCCTTTATAGGTGTGAGCTTGCTGCATCTGTCTGTTTTCTGTCGATCTATATTTCTTTCTTAAAGTTTGTCCTTGTGCCCCGCTTTGTCCCAGAGAACAAGTCAAGCAACTGCCCAGGGTATATTGTACGTGTGTGCGTAAAAGAGAGAAAGGGGTAATAGACACATGTGCTTATGCATATAGGCGAATCCGTGTATACCTCTGAGGGTGACAGAATACGTGGATTAGGGAAAAATACGTCAGCATCTGTGAATATGTGTCTGTAGGTAAAGCTAACGTAGTGGGTCAAATACCAGCTGTGTGCCCTTGCACGTTCTGAGGGTGGAGGCGCGTATACCCATGAATGTCTCTGCGGTGATATATCTTGCTTTGCATTCCCTCTTTTGTGTGAACGTGAACGATACATTGCATTACGTCCATATACAGGTAACGTCTCCCTTGAAAAGGTATCTGGAATGCGTCTACGCCACTTTTGCGGTCTGCATATTTGTGTGCAAGTTTGCAATAACGTGCGCGGACCTACGTAAACTTGGGTGTGCGATTACGTATGGTGAATGAATACGTGTGAGTCACGGCGGGGTGACTACGTGAGTATTTATTTGCTTGTATTTCTGGCAGGGCCTGAATCAAGGCTGAGTCTGTGGGAAATGTGTCCGGTTTGGGAGAGGTGAGACTGTGGGTGATTCTGGGCAGTGCGTTGGAGAATGCGCCTATTTCTTGTTTGTGGTTTCCCTAACCTACAAAGTGTGAAGGTAAGTATCGTAAACTTCAGCTTAGAAAGGAGGCTCCTTCCGTTCTGGTCCGGCCCAGCTTCTGTTTCGGAGTTTGAATAAATGGTACAAGAAAATACGCCCCATTTCCTCCCAGCAGTAGTATATGGTGCACGTATACGCACGTGTGCACGCACACACACACTACGTGCTAGGCACACTCTTTGGTATAAAGCAAGCGACCAAAGGAATTTTTTCTTGAGTATTTGTATGCTCTCACGTTAGCCCTGAATTTAGGGTGAACTTGGTCTTGACTTTAGCCCTGCAATCCCCACATTCCAGGAAACCCTCCAGTCCCTTACAAACTGGGTCATTTGATCCCCCCGCTTGCATTAGTTGGTGACAGATGATAGAATAGGGAAGCGGAATCTGGACCCTTCCTGGGGAAGTGGCACAGACCTATTGTCTCTCTTCACAGAGGAAAGCAAAGCGCCCTGCATTCTACCCAGTGGCTCTATTTTCACGAGTGAAGGTACTTCCTTCAAGCACAGCATAGAGGTTAAGAGCATGGAAATTTGCCGCTGCTGGCTCTATTTTGGAATTACACTGTGCTCCTTACAAGACCCGTGACCGTGGCTGATTTACTTAGGCTTCCTGAGCCTAGCTTCCTCATCTGCAGAGTGAATGTAATAACTACTTCACAAGGTTATATCACAGATTAAACGAAACCACATAGATGCAAAGCGCATAAGTTACTGCCCGTGTGGTATAAGTTCAACAGATGGTGCACATCGTGGTCATTTACCCATTCTTACAATACATTCATTGAGCAGTGACGTACACAAGGTGTCTGCAAGAGGCTAAAAATAGAAATATGCCCAAACATGGCCCCTTCCCCAAGAAGTCTTCAGGTTACTGCAGTTTACTGATAAAAATCAGGAAGAATGGCTTTCTTTTTGTAATTGTGATAAGCTGAAAAATCAAGAGATAGCTATATTTATAATATACATACTTGTAATATATACATATTATATATAAGAGTAATATTACATATATTGAATATTTCTACATCACATTATATATAGTAGTATATATACCTATATGAGTGATATATATATATATATAATATACCTTACATTATATATACATGTTACACATAGTAATACACACACGTATTTTTTTTTTTTTTTTTTTTTTTAAATTTTTTTTTTTCAACGTTTTTTATTTATTTTTGGATAGAGAGAGACAGAGCATGAACGGGGGAGGGAGACACAGAATCGGAAACAGGCTCCAGGCTCCGAGCCATCAGCCCAGAGCCCGACGTGGGGCTCGAACTCACGGACCGCGAGATCGTGACCTGGCTGAAGTCGGACGCTTAACCGACTGCGCCACCCAGGCGCCCCATTAATATACACACGTATTTTATCTATCTATCTATCCATCTAGCAAAGGGTGGTAGTTATGTGCTCCTAGAAATTTTAGCAAATCTCCATCATCTTCCAAAAGCAACAGCTGCTCCTGAGATCTCTCTGTGGGCCTGGCAGTGGGCTAAATGCTAGCGGATGCTACCCAGAGCAAAGCAACCTTTCCATGGAAAGATCGCCTCTGAAGAATGAGGAAGGACAGATGGCCACAGATTGTTCTGGAACGTAAACCCAAGTGTCAGACATGTAGGGGGAGGCTGGAGGGAAATCTGGGGGGAGAGGGGAGGGGGGAATGGTTGCAGCCGGAGCAGCCACAACAATGCTTCATTCACGAGGCAAGAAGCCGGGCAAATGGTGTTACTAAGGAGCTCAGCACCTTGCGTCTGGTGCCTCACTCTGTGTTAGGCACTGAGAATAGAGAAAGTGGGGTCCCTGCTCTCAAGGTAGTCACAGCGACTTTGGGGACATAACAGCTCACACAAGTAATGATGACGTGAAACGACGTGTGCTCTAATTCAGGTAAAGAAAGTTGAACAAACGTATTGCAGGTTGTGAACGGCTGGCAGAGTAGAGAAGGTAACAACTTGAATCTCCTTATAGGATGGATTTGCTAGGCGGAAAATTGGTGGTCAGAGAGCTCTGTGTGAGGGGTTCTGGGCTAGACACTCTCTAGAGAATGGGAGTAGTACGAACACGCTCAGAGCTTTCGAAAGGAGGAGGTATTCCAGAAGACAGGAAGAATCTCACGGTGGCCAGAGTATAAAATCCAGAATATGCAACACCCCTTCCCAGACTGGGCAGTTCCGGAACACCGGACCTACTCATGTGCATTTCCCCAGAACCGCACGCTCACCCCGAAGGCTCTCTGTAAAAGTGAGGTTGGTAAATGAAAAAGTAATGCCAAGATGGGTCGGCTATGAATGGCTGTAACTGTCCTGCTGAGGAGTTTGTCCTTTGTCTTGGAGTAATGGGAAACCATCAAAGAATTTTGAGCAAGAAAACTATGTGACCCCCCAATTTATCTTTTAGAAATGCCACTGTGGCCCCGGCAGGACCCTGGTGGGTTGTGGGAGACAGGGGAGGCAAAACCTGGGGCAGGGATGCCTGTTAGGGGGCTTCTGAAGTCGTCCCGATACCGCACACTGGAGATCTGAAGGAAGACAGGGGCAGGAACCATGTGAAAGAGCCACCCGATCGGCGTTGCTCTACAGAAGTGAGTCTTGACATCCACTAATTCCTCAGATCTCCATTCATGTATGAATGTTATTCTCATTTCCTCCAACTTCAGAGCACAATTTGAGGTCTTTGAAGGAACGATCAGGCTTCTAAGCCCATTTGATTCGGTCACAGGATCACACCAAAGGGGTGCCCCTAGGCCAGGCAGCGGAAAATCATAGGGGAGAAAAGTAAACAAAACAAAACACAGGCTTTCACTCTGGCATTGGCGGGTTCTAGAACCAGGTCCCATCTCCTCCACTTGGTAGCAGTGACTCTGGCGGCGTCCCGTTATCCCAGTTTCCTGTTGCATGAGATGGGGACAGTCATCTCAGCGTCACGGTGTTGTGGAATTTACTGAGGACAATAAACGTGAGAGTCCCGCTAGAATCTTCGAACAGCCATGCAAACATTATATTAATTATGCAGAGACTTTGGCCAGGGGTTGACTTCAGTGAAAACTAAAAGGCTGCCTTGATTTTCGGATTATCCACCAAACGGAGAGGTATTCTCTTTAAACGTTTATCCTCAGGACTCCTGAATCCTCTCCGGTCTTCCACAGGGCAGTTTTATTTCTAAAGACCGCTCTTCCCCAGTCTGGTGCTTTAGAAGAGAAGGGGCATTAAGTCAGAAGTCTGAGGGCTTGGCTTCTCCATGCAAGGGCTCACCAGGCTCTTTCTGGAGGGCCTCTCTCTGGGTGCGCTTAAGATAACACAGGAGCACACAGCCTATAAAATACCCTGAGCCAAAACCTCTAGTTTGCTGTTATTCTCCTGTGTGAGACCCTACTTCCCTTTTCATGAGCTTTATTTTAATTAACATTTTGTATTCCCTCTGTCCCCATTTTCCTTAGATTATCCAACCACTGGCTGTCACCCCAGTGGCCCAGGGAGCACTAGGGTCCCCGCTGAAGCCAGCAGACATATGTCTTTGAGTAACGGGAAAGTCAAATGGTGGCAAAGGTAACGGACATAGTTTGGATCCATAAAACATCTTAAACTCTATTGAAAATAAAAAGGCTTTGTCCAGAGTTTTGGGTTTTGGTTTAATAATGAGTAGGTGCTGCAAAGGCATGACATGACACAGCCAACTTGCTGTCATTGACGGGGGTGGAGATCCACAGACTCAGGGTCACAGAAATGTATTGTTGGAGTGAGACTGTCAAATCATCCAGTGTGACTGTTCATGAGGTGTCTCCTTTCAACACATGCTAGTAGAAAACTTCCTGTTCATTCCAAGCACTTTACTAAGCACTAGGCCCATAATAATGAAGGCCTGGACCCCAGTCTCCAAGACGGAGGACAGATAAATCTGCTCATTTCTTCATTCACTTCTTCCTTCAACAAATATTCATTTGACATGCTATGTAACAGGCACTGTGCAGGATTACAAGGGTAAAAGAATAAAATGTGGACTCCCTATGTTCATGGAGCTCATGGTCAAGTGGGTGAGACAAACATTCTAGACTATTAACACATAAGAATACACCTCTAAAATGACAAACCATGGTAAATCTATGAAGGAAACAGGGACCTGCACTTAGTCTTAGGCATGAGGCTAAGTCTATAGGGAGTAACACTTGAACTAAGACATGAAGAATGAGTTAAAGGCAACTAGCCAAGATGAAGGTCGGGAAAGGTGTTCCAGGCAGAGGGGACACACAGGGTAAGGGCTGTGGAGTCAGGAGGAAATGAGAGGAGGCCAGTGTGGCTGGAGGTCAGGGGGTACGAAGAGAGTAGAGTGAGATAAGCCTGGAAAATTCTTAAAGGTGTACTAAGACTGTCATTAGCTATCTCAGGAATGGTGGGAAGCCTCTTAAGTATGGCAAGTGAGGGAGTAGGTGATCGTATTTGCAATCTGAGATGATAACTCATCCACAGTAAAGAGAATAGATCAGAGAGGGCACAAAGGTGGAAAAATTGCCTTAGTGTACAAGTGTTTTGATGTGATTCAAGCCAGGGGTGACAAAGGTTGGACGAGGGCAGAGACTACGGATAGGGGACAGAAGTGACCCAACTGGAAGCAATGAATCTAACATAAAATGCTAGGTGCTACCATAAAGGTGAGCACCCTGTTCTCAAAGTGCACCAAGAGGGTGGTTTTTACAGATGAGGAAAAGGAAGGTCACGAAAGCAGTGATTCGCCTGAGATCCTCCAGGAAGTGGGTGGTGAAGGTCAGCTTTTCATCTGTTCATCCTGCTCATTTGCCTCTCAAGCCCTCTGGGAAATTGAACCACAACTCGGCCGTTCACCGCCCTCCCAGCACCAGCCCTTGCATGAAGCGTTTCCTGCCTTCTTTGGCTCCAATTATCCACTTCTTCACAAGGCCCTTGAGAAAGTGGCACAGAGACCCCTGACCTGCAGAATCTAACACACATCTTTGTTTCAACCCCTGGGTCCATCCGGGCCTCGGGCAATTATCTTGTGAAAATAAAATCAGTTCAGTCATGGGATCCACCCATGTGAATACCAAGGGGTGGAAAGAAACCTCTCCTGGCTCACAACAGAAAGCAACAACCGAGAAACAGATTTCAAGCATTTCCCCACACAATGTACACCGAAACCTCATTCAACCATTATGCAAAATGCACCGTTACTGCTAGGCAGAGGCAATGCACTTTGGGTGTGCGTTGTCTTTGACCCTTGTTAAGTGACTGTGTGCTCTAAGTATCAGTGGCCTCAGCTGGGGTTTTTTTTTTTTTTCCCCAGAAGGCAAAAGTGAGCATTTCTCTTTTTCTTCCACTAGATAATAAAATCCATGAAGACATGGATGTGATCTATGTGTTCATCCCAGCGAAATATTATCTCTAGCACAAAATAGATGCCTAATTTATAGTTTTGGATAAATGAGTGAGACTAGGCCAATTAAACAAACTACTTAAGACCGTAGAACTTACAAGAGGGGAGTAGGAAGGGGCACGCCGGGATGCTCATGTCCAGGTCTGTTGGACCCCAAACTCCATAGTCCTTCCATTATACGATACCACTTCCTTTGGGAAGCAGGGAGAGATGCAACCAGAACGTCTGGCCCTAACCCTCCTCCTTTTACCGAGACGAAATTGAGACCAGGAGAGAAGTGACTTATTCAAGGTATCCCAGGACATTAATACCATATCTGAGAATTCCAATCTCCTGGCTCTGGTATCTTGGTACTTTCTTCCACCCATTCTCTTAGCAAACATGGAGAAGGCTGAGTAGTACAAAGGCCAACGGCAAAAGTCCCAAAGTCAGACTCAACCTGTAATCCAAGCATCTCTCTTTGAAGTCTATGATCTCAGACAAAATGTCTTGTAAGATGTAAGTATCTAATCTATACAATGGGTTCATTAATAAGACTTTATATGCAATAAATCTGTTGTGAAGATTCCATGACATAATCCACTTCACGTGTTCAGGATAATGTCTCCTCTATAGAAAGCACTCAATAAAAGTCAGCGGTCTTTCATGCACACCTAAAATGGTATCATTACTTTTCTGAACCGTGGTTTTTCCACGTGCAAAATGAGATAATAATAGTGCCTGCTCATAATCATTTCCCCGAGGATTAAATCACCTCATAGTGCTTAAAATGGTACCTGGCAAATAGTAAGCACCAAATAAATATAAGGTAGGTTTTATTGCTTTAAGCTCATTTTGAAAACAACAGCCGGCTCAGCAGCATCCAAGGCCTTGTTTCAGTCCTGTGACTGGAGATTTATAAGGGGAAACAAAAGCCTCAAGCGTCTTCTGACAGTCATCGTCGCGTAAGAATAATCATAGCTACTGTTTCTGAGAAGCCCTGTGGGTATGGGGCATATTACTTACTAGGATGGTTAATTTTATGTGTCAACTTGAGGGGGCTTTGAGGTATCCAGATATTTGGTCAACCATCATTCTGTTATTTTTCTGTGAGGGTGTGTTGGGCTGAGATTAACTTTTAAATCAGCAGACCAAATAAAGTGG
The DNA here is from genome assembly GCF_028018385.1 of Neofelis nebulosa. Taxonomy (NCBI): domain Eukaryota; kingdom Metazoa; phylum Chordata; class Mammalia; order Carnivora; family Felidae; genus Neofelis; species Neofelis nebulosa. The sequence goes on along the minus strand of NC_080795.1, from coordinate 71,223,642 downwards.
ATTGTCCTCCCTAATGTGGGTGGGCATCATCCAAGTTGAAGGCTTGAATGAAGCAAAAGGGTGACCTTCTCCTGAGTTAGAGGGGATTTTCCTTGCCTGATTGTCTTTGAACTAGGACATTGGCTTTTTTCCATGCTTCCAGTATTCAAACTGAAACATTGGCTCTTCCTGGGTCTTGAAAGTGCTGACCTTCACAAAGAAACTCACCATCAGCGCTCCTGGGTCTCCATGTTGCCAACTCACCCTGCAGATCTTGGGACAGGCCAGACTCCATAATCATGTGAGCCAATTCCTTATAACACACACACACACACACACACACACACACACGCGCGCGCGCGCACACGCGCACACACACACACACATCTGTTGGCTGTTTCTTTGGAGAACCATGTATTTGCCAATGTATTTGCCAATACATTTAGAATTTTATATCCTTAACACGGCCCTGTGAGGCAGGTGGTATTATTCCCATTTCGAATTGAGGCCGGGAGGGCTTTTCCTTGGTCACATGAGTAGTAAGTGATAGAATCATAATGGATGTCTTAGACTGACTTCAAGTTCTCCGTGACAACTGTGACATACTGCCTCTCAAACAGAAAGGAGATACTCAAAATTGACAAGATCATAAAAAACAGGAAACATGGAGAGACTCCCACAAACTAAAAGAATTGGGAGATTTGATAACTAAATGTTATTATGGTGTCCTGAATTGGATTCTGGAACACAAAGGTGACATTAAAGGAAAAACTGGTGAGGGTCACCACTTAATAGAGCAGGCAACTCTTGATCTTGGGGTCATGAGTTCAAGCCCCACATTGGGCATAGAGCCTACTTAAAAAAAAAAGGAAAAACTGGTGAAATTCCAATAAAGTCTAGAGTTTGGTAAGATTACTGTACCAGTGTTGTTTTCCCAGCGTTGACAAACATATCACAGTAAGTTGTAAAAATGGGGAAAACTGGATGAGGGGTATATGGGAAACTTCATAACATTTTTGTAAGTTTTCTATAAATCTAAAAGCATTCTAAAACTGAAAGTTCATATTAAAAAAAGGACATCAAAGGGGAGGCTGAGTGGCTCAGTCGGTTAAGCATCCAACTTTGGCTCAGGTCGTGATCTCGCGGTTTGTGTGTTCGAGCCCCGTGCTGGGCTCTGTGCTGACAGCTCAGAGCCTGGAGCCTGCTTCAGATTCTGTGTCTCCTTCTTTCTCTCCCTGCCCCCCACTTGCATTCTGTCTCTCTCTCTCTCAATAATAAATAAACATTAAAAAAAAGACATCATGTTGGAATATGAGAATAGTAAGTGAGATACTGTGCTGTAGGGATTTCACTTATATAGATCAATATCAATGTATATGTGTTCATATGTATATGTATTATTAAGTACATAGTAAATGTTATATGTTTTAAGTACATATGTATTAAGTACATAGTAAATATGTTATTATATTTTTTGAAAGGTTGAATTATTTTACTTTATTATTATTGTTATTTTAAAGTTTATTTTCAGAAAGACAGAGTGACAGCAGGGGAGGGGCAGAGAGCAGGAGAGAGAGAGAGAGAGAGAGAGAGAGAGAGAGAGAGAATCCCAAGCAGGCTCCACGCTGTCAGTGCAGAGCCTGACTCAGGGCTCAAACCCATGAACTGTGAGATCACGACCTGAGCTGAAATCAAGAGTCAGAGGCTCAATGGACTGAGCCACCCAGGCGCCTCTTGAATTATTTTATTTTACATATTAGGAAATTGAAATACAGTCTGACATATATGACTGAATTTTTTATCTGAGCTGGGATTTCTAAGCATGATTGTGTGATTCTCCAGTTGTGTTCCTTCTTAGCAAAATGCCCGGAATATCAACATGGAGCAGGAAAAATCCTCGTAGTAATAATGGTTAGATACTTAATTCTTAGTGTCGTTGCCCCTGTTCTTGTTATCAGTCTAGAGAACTAGGAAGAAGAGCTGTGTGCCCAGAAGAGCCTCATATCTGTGGTCCTTAACATTCAGTTAATCCAAGGAAGTATGAGTGATTTTGCCTGTAAAGTACAGAGTACGCGTCTCTTTAATCAGATCTGCCTCTTAATGTCCTAATGGGCAGACTATCTGGGATCATTAATGTCTGTGATGTATTTAATGTTCATGTTAGCAAAGGCCAAATGTGAGTGCATTTTTAACAAACCCAATCAACAAATATAATCATATCCACTCTAGAAATGTCCAAGCCATTATCCTGTTAAGAAACCATAAAACAGAATGTCATGCCTTGTAGAGTCAGAACATGGAAATCTGGGCTGCTGCCTCTTCAGCAGAAAGAGAGGGTTGTTTACTTAGGTTCATAACTAACAATGCAACATTTTCTCAACAAAACAAGTAGCAAAAAAAAAAAAAGCCCCCTCTACTTTTGGAAGAATTGAAATATAAATGCAGACCCATATTTTTATACCTCAGAGGGCATGGGGGAAGCCCATTTTGTAAAAATTTGTTCTTTGAAGAGGGAATATCTAAAAGGGAAGGGGAATTTTTCAGGAGCGAGTTTAGGGCTGACGACGGCTTTTCCAAATACCCCAAAGCAAAGGCTGGCAGCATATTTTATACCAGCAGTTCCTTCAGAGATCAAGGTGATTTCTACTGAGAGCGACTGTCTTCGTTTATGAATCACACAAAGAATATTTATATCCATTCGTGATCTGAAAGCCAGGATGAGAGGCAAAGCTGAAGTTTCTGGACCATATTGATGGTTTAAGGAAAAGATGTATTTGGCTCTTTGAAGTCAGAATTCCCCAGAAAATATTGGCTATGAAATCATTCCACTGGGCATGGCCAACTAACAACAATATCAATAATAGAGGCCCAAATCCCCAATCATAATGCAAAATCCAAATGGCTCTGGAAACTGAAAATATTTTTGTAATTCGATGCACACTCGTTTGATGACTAAATCTGACCTGAATTAACTTGAGCCTATTTATAATATTTCTTACTCCCATTTAGAGTGAATCTTCATGAATTTCGCTGTAGAAAAACGAATGTATTTGGTTACAGAGAGCTGCCTTAGATCCCTCTGATATCTCTGGGGTATTTCACACACGCACACACACGCACGCACGCACTATTTGAACTGTATCATCTTCCTAAAAATCCAAAATATCTGAATTCAAAGTAATTCGGGCCCTATGGGCTTCAGATAAGGAATTATGGCCGTGAAACAACATCCGTTTGTGTACGTTCACGTGGTATATGTTCAAGAAGTGGCTGATATTTTCTTAGTGTGTACATTACCGTGTTTAAGACTCATAGCCAGCCATTGGAAGTAGTTAGTCACTGAGTCCCACTTACGGGTTGGAAACTGGGGCTTAGAGCTAATAAATCCCTTGTCCTAAAAAGAGATTCTTAGTTCCAACGCTGTGCTCTTTACCAGTACCTCCTGAATTGCATAGGTGCCATTTAAGGGCACTGTATGAAGCGCAATACATTTCCTTCTTCTCTCTTTCCCTGGACTGTTGGTCATTACCTACATCAGCTCTCTTTAGCTGCAGCTACTGGAGATCTGCAACCAGAGGAGGATTGTTTGAAAACTAAATCTGAAGTGTGGGGCTTAGATGTCGGCCATGGTGTGGTGGGAAACTGGCTCTCTGGGGGCAGATGGTGGTGAGAAACCTCTGATTTGTAGTGCTTGCCAGTTGCTGGGGCATAAATCCTCCCTCCACGGTCAGTTTGAAGCTACCCAGATATTAACAACCGGCTCCCGACGTTTCTTGGTAGTTAACCGTTGGCTCTCACAAGCTGACACAAGCCAGCTAGCTCCAGCTTACCGCTGGAATCAGGTTACTGTTCAGAAATCTAAGGTGACTTCAGGAAAGACTCTTCTCTCTTGAAAACACCTAGAGTACCCAAGGAAATTTTTGCTCCGGTCCCTATGTGCTTGGTGAAAATTTGGGGGGGGGGGGGGGGTTGGGGAATAAACCTGTTCTGCAACTCAAGGACCGTTAAATGGGGACCCACTGTATATGAGGCCCTAGGAAGAACGCTGAGGTTAAAAAGATGAACAGATCGCACGGTTCCAACCCTCAAGCTTTTTACACACTTGTAGACAAGACAGCCGAGTAAGATGATTGCCACGCAATGTGAAGGTTGCACTTTGATCGACATCTGTTTACCTGCTTTCTATTTGTTCCTTCCCTCAACCACGTGAGGCATCTTGGCTTTCACATATTATCCAAAGAAATCCTGCTGGAAATCCAACACTATCTAGATCTTGTTTGATGACCAGCAGGGAGACCGTCCTGAGGTCTCACAGTAACCTATAATTTCCTTGGCCGTGTCATTGGATGGATAGTATCAATCTCTGCATGCATCTGGGGTGTTATGATTTAATTCCTCCTGGGAGAAAACCAGGGCAGCCCAACTATCAGATGAGTTCTCTTAGTACTGGCCCTCCCATTCCTCGATGGATTATCCTATCTGCCCTCCGGGGAAATTTCAGCAAGGCCAAGAATACATACTACACCTTGCCTTTCTCCCCTCCCTCCATTTAACCCGTAAGAATTCACCGAGTGCCTATCATGTGCTAGACACCCTGCTAGGCTCTTGGGACACAGAGATGACAATTATTGCGCCTGCACCTCAAGGAACAAGTATCGCTGTCTGGAAGATAGACGGTAGGCAAATAATTGCAAAAGGGGGATGCAAGGGCCTTAATGGAGGGAGGCATTGCCCAGATAGGGGCATGGAACAGGAGTGCTTAAGGGGACACGGGAGCTCCAAAAACATAGGAGACGTTCAACCTGGATTTTGAATGAGGAGACGTGGCCTCCCACGTGAATGATGGTGGGGGTAGCACGGAGAAGGAGGTCACCCCGTGCAGCAGGAAGAATGGGTACAAGGACAAGGGAGGTGTGTGAGATCAGAGGAGAACAGACTGAGGTTCTGTGTGAAGACACTGGTATAAGAACAGGAAAACTTACTGTTTTCTGTTTTAGAAGGTCGGTATCATATATACATACATACCACTCAGACCTGGTAAACTTTGGGCGTATTTGTATCTTCAGATTTCTGGCCTGCTGCCTGGGACAGAATAGTCAATGATTACTGAATAGAATGAATTGCTATTAAAAATAGAAATATAGGGGCGTCCGGGTGGCTCCGTCGGTTGAACATCCGACCTTAGTGTAGGTCATGATCTCAGGGTTCGTGAGTTCAAGCCCTGCATCTGACCCGCTGCTCCCAGTGCAGAGTCCACTTCAGATCCTCTGTCCCCATCTTCCTCTGCCCTTCCCCGACTTGCGTGCGCGCACGCACATGCGCACACACACACACACACACACACTCTCTCTCTCTCTCTCAAAAATAAATAAACATTAAAAAAAATAAATAAAATAAAAATAGAGATATAGTTATGCATTCTAATAAACCAGGGGAAATTTTAAAAAGTAAATAGAATATGTAAGATCACTCAATGCCAGGGGTACCTGGGTGGCTCAGTTGGTTAAGCCTCTGACTTCGGCTCAGGTCACGATCTCATGGTTTGCGAGTTTGGGCTCCACATCAGGCTCTGTGCTGACAGCTCAGAACCTGGATCCTGTGTCTCCCTCTCTCTCTGCCCTCCCCTGCTCATGCTCTGTCTTTCTGTCTCTCAAAAATAAATAAACATTAAGTAAAAATTTAAAATCACTCAATTCCAGACAGAAAATCTCTGGATACTTCTGTAAGGAAAAAGTATTCAGTTTTGTGATCAACTCTATGCCTGGAGCTTGAAAATTACAGATTAGATCCCCATATTCCTTATTTGGGCAGCAATTGTTCTATTTCCTGGGACGATCCTGATGGATTTGTGGAAAATTTTGTGATCTCCTTGCAGAGAAAAACACATCTAAACAGAGAAAACCATTTTGCTAATATGCACTAAGTACAGAAAAGCCACTAAAACTTGGTTGTGAATACGTACCACTTTTCCTGAGATAACCCCGATCCATGGCTGTTAATTCTCCACCTTTTCCAATCAGAAATGTCAAGTTTGGAATAATAAGTTCCTTGCTGAGATTCTGACCGATAAAACATTTAAAAGAAATGTGGTATGCACAGATCAATGTACAAGAATGCTCCTCCTGGAACGTGAATGTCCAACAATGAAGGGCTGGCTGGATTAATAATGGGCATCCCCACATGGGAATAGCATATAACTATTAAAAATAACGATGTGGATCTTTATTGACCTACATGGAAAGATGCACATGATATATTGTTGGACATTAAGAAAGGCAGGTCTCATGGTGGTACATTTTATTATTTTATTCTTCTCAAGAAGAGAGATGTTGGGGGGGGGGAGATTTGATGACAGTTACAGCTGTATTTAAACCTCTGCTCCCTTTCATGGCTTCAGGGACCAACCCAGGTCATTTAGCCTTTCTGACCATCGGATTCCTTTGCTGTAAAATGAGGTAAAAATAATAGTTGTTGTTCTGATGAAATGGTGTACTTTAATGTATTTTGACCCAGTGGTTCTCAAATAGGGGTGGTTTTGACCCCCAGGATGCTTAACATCCTATGAGGTGCAGGACAACCCCATAACAAAGGATTTTCTGGCCCCAAATAATAGTAGCGATGAGGGTGAAAAACTGAAAAACTGATTTGGACCCAATAAGGACTCAGTAAATGTATGTGAAGGCTAACATTTCTGATAAGCTAATAGTGATGTTCTTTGTATGGTAGGATTCAGTGTGTGTGTATGTGTTTTCATTGCATTTATCTTTATTTTGTATTATTGTCTGTGTTGAATATAGACTGCTTGAGTAAGAGACAATAAGTAAAACTAACATTTCAACACCAATTTTCAATATAGATATTTTAAATGGCAACAACCATGAATAGTTCAAACGCAAGCCCCTTGAAGTCAGAGGTCAAACCTCATCTACATAGGGCAAGCCTAGCATATAATAGGGGTTTGATAGTTCCTGCTTATGTGAATTAATATGCACAAAGCAATAGTGCTAAGAAAGAGACAGGAAGCTAGCTTGTATGACTAGACAAACTTTTGTTAGCACTCTAACAAACGGGGATAGGCTAATTTGGAACCCGTACCTTAAAAATATGGGAATTACAGTGCCAACGTCATGTCTGGAAACAGTTGGTTAGCTGAACATCTGTCTCCCATGATGCACTGTCACAGACTACCACACCCACGTACCACACAATCATACACATACATTTTTAAAGGCCAAAAAGTTAAAATGTCTCCATCAAATAAACATCTTGAAGGTACAGAGTGTTTTCTGTGTATTTATGTCCCTTCATTCTACACTGTTTATTCCTCTCTCTGGTTCAACGATGTTATTTCATTCCCATGCTAAATTATCGGTCCCAAAATATCAAGAAAGAGACTTCGCTTTTATCCTGGAGACTCCTTGAGTTACAGTGTTAACTTGTGAAAAGTCGGGTGAAATTGAACACCTCTGGAGCTCCATGCCCTTCTTTGTAAAGTGGGGATTATCACATTTATTTCGTAGGGTTGCTCTGACAATCGAATGGAACAGTGTTTTGGAAGTGTTATACAAAGTGCAGTACACTCGTGATTGGCACTCCGTGAGTGTAGTAGCTGTTATCTTTTGTCTTTCCAAAAAAGGATCATTTTGCAAAATGCCATAGGTTCACTGAAATCAAACTCTCTTGTAGTCATGTACAAGGATGGAATCGTGAACACATGGCTCGTTGAAAGATGCTGTGGGGTCATGGGTTTACAGTACCCAAATAGCAAAGCCAATTTTATTTTAATTAATTAATTTATTTATTTATTTATTTATTAATATATGAAATTTATTGTCAAATTGGTTTCCATACAACACCCAGTGCTCATCCTAAAATGTGCCCTCGTCAATACCCATCACCCACTCTCCCCTCTCTCCTCCCCATCAACCCTCACTTTGTTCTCAGTTTTTAAGAGTCTCTTATGCTTTGGCTCTCTCCCACTCTAACCTCTTTTTTTTTTTCCCCTTCCCCTCCCCCATGGGTTTCTGTTAAGTTTCTCAGGATCCACATAAGAGTGAAAACATATGTTATCTGTCTTTCTCTGTATGGCAAAGCCAATTTTAAATGTAACGGCCAACTTGGTGTCAAGGTGAAGCTCTTCTTATAAGCTGTCTTTCCAAACTCCCCATATTCCTTTCCTTATCTAGTCCAGAGCTTATTTTTTTCTATTTCTCCTCATGCATCATTGACAACCACACTTTGGATAATGCTTGGGATACTTAGTGGTCCTCAGGAATCTCTTTCTGCCGGTTTCACAAGGTCTATCAAATGAACCCTTCATGGTTCTATCATTGAATAACCAATCAAGTCAAAAACAATTGATCTGCTTCAAGCATGTCAGCAACATATTGATCGTCTCATTGAGCTCTGCTCAAATACAATGAAGGTGAGGAAAGCCGTTGCTGCCTTGAGAAGGGCAAATGAAGGACCCTGTGCAGACCTTTCCCCTTTCTCTTTCTTAATGATTGCTGTTATTTTATAAATTGATTTTAAGGCTGTTAACACATGAATCTGCATCACCACGTCATGATGCAAAGAACTGGGTCAAAGTTTCCTTTTGGCCACTTGTCTGTGTGAGCATAAACATGCTTCTTTACCCCTAGTGGTCCATAGAAGAGGAATTGTATTGAGTGTTTCTATGAAAAGGCTCTATGTAATCATGTGGAAGCCAACGTAAAGCAATAATTAAGAGCAAGTGTTTTGGAGTCAGATGACACTGATGTGGATCCTAGCTCTGCAATGTCATTTCTGCAAGATCTTGGACACTTAACTTGTTTTTATCTTAGTTTCCTTGCCTATAAAATCTTTCGGTTAAAAATAGCTTTATTCTTCCTTCCTTTTGAAATTCCTTTTATTATTCATTCTTCTTTTTATGTTTTCCAGGGTTATCTTTTCCATTTGATTTCACACATGCTGAGCAGCTACACTGCATGAGGCAGGCACTGCTGGTTGTCTACAAAAACCCAAACTCCAAGACTAACCCAGTTATAAAACCTCCAGTGTTAGTTGGGTAATATGGTTTCCTAGTTATAGACGGAATTTCTAGGTCCCCCCTACGGATAGATGTAGTGATGTTAAGTGCTACCCAACTGGGTGCAAGAAGTTATATGGGTAATACCCAAGTATTTGTAAGGCAAAGAGGTATGTTCTTTTCTGTCCCTTTCTTCCTTCAGGATATTTTGTGAATATTCATGTGACTATTTTGGCTGTAACTGAGCCATGAGCTTGAAGAGAAAGTGGAAAAGCTTGATCTAAAAGTTGGAAAAATGAGAGTGGAGGCTGGCAGAGTAGAAAGAATTCTGGGCTTTGACAATTAAGGAGACACCACAGAAGTCCTGGACCTTCTATCGAGATTTATAGCTGAGGGGTGCCTGCGTGGCTCAGTCGGTTAAGCAGCCGACTTCAGCTCATGATCTCACGGTTCGTGGGTTCGAGCCCCACGTCGGGCTCTGTGCTAACAGCTCAGATCCTGGAGCCTGCTTCGGATTCTGTGTCTCCCTTTCTCTCTGCCCCTCCCCTGCTCACTCTCTGTCACTCTCTCTCTCAAAAAATGAATAAACATTAAAAAAAAAAAGTTTTATAGCTGAGAATGAGAAACATAGTCATGCTTTATTAAAGACTCCTAATTGGGGTCGAGGAAAAATCATGTGATCATTCCAGTAAGTATCACTTCGGTACCATGGGATCAAGTTATTTCCATAGTTTTGGCTGGGAAAATGCCCAGGGATAATAAATAGCCGGGATAATAATCTATTTGCATGGGTACAGGATTATCCTTACCTGTCTTTCTTTAAATCTATTGAATGAGTAAATAAATAAATAAATATTAGAAAAAATCCAGTAAATGAACTTACTGTCCTCCAGCTTAGTTTATTTCAGAACAATTGTAATTCAGCTCTTCTCCCAGGAGTTTCTGGGAATTCAATGCGAGTCACGTATGTTTCAGCAATACAGAGTGTTAGAAAAAACACAGCGCTGAGAATCTAGAGACCTGGACTGTGCCCTGCTCCTTCCTGAAGGAACCACAGGACTTTGAGAATTCTCCTTCTGAGCTTTAGTTGATTTCTCTGAGCTCAGTGCATCGTAACACTGACCCTTACGTAACATGAAAGGTTGTTTATCGTGTAATAAATATGCCGGGTCTTGGAAACTTAAAACCTGGAATATTTGGAAGGTATTATTATAACCAGTTCCACTGATGGTTGATGTTGACTCAGAGGTTCCAAGGACGAGAACCACCAAGGGGTGTTTCGGAAACCCAAAGTCTGCTGATGTGCCAGTTGGCAGTGCATTTCACAGGGATTGAGAATATGCATTGATGCACTTGGGTCTGCCCTTCACACCTGCCCCAACCCAATCCCCGCCCTCTGTGAGGAGACACAAGCCGGCTATTCATCACAGCCTTCTCATACCACCAAGAATGTGCCGCTGCTCCGGCCCATTGGAACAGGCGGTTGGTTGGCAAAGCCATCAGACACCTGTTGAGGCTGAGTCATCCCTATTCACAGGATGTGCCTCACTGCCTGGGTGTAGAGTGTTCAGTTAAGGATGAGAGCCCCGGCTAGCCCAGTCTGGTGCAGCTGATGCTCTCATTCATTGGCAGCTTTTAGGGGAAACCAGAGAGCCATGGTCTAATTTCACTTGTTCCTCATCTTCTCTTTTGACAGATGGATGTGCGCAGTGGAGTGGTCATGCACATTCGTTCAGGCTCAGGAGCCTCACAAAGAATTATCTTGGGCTTGAAAGAAATCAACCGTTTCACGGAAATTAAAATGAGTAGTGGCGGCATTGATCCGGTGTGTCCTCGGGTCCCTGACACTTGCTTCCTGCCTACTCAGCTTTGCTCTTGCAGTTCCTTAAGTAAAGGTCCAGGCCATGATGCCCATTCCAGAACCAGTAGGCTTTAGAGGTAATGAATGGTTCCTTAGTCAATAAATTCTGGATCCCAGCTGGCACTTCTGTATTTGTTAAATTAATTCATGAGTATTAGAGTTTTTACAGGAAACCACTGGTCATCAGCACTGGACTTTCTGGGACGGTCTAAATAATTCACCCCTTGTTCCAGCTGCCCCTCCAGAATTTCTGTCTAGAGGGAGTTTAAGAGTCACAGCACACCTGGAAGAGGAGAGTAAGAGCTTTGACAATTAGTTTCCTATGGGTTTTATATACTATTGCCACAGAGGCATTTCCAAGAGTGGCCCTGACTTTACTGCTGACATTGCCTTTCTCTCTACGGATGTCAAAGTTACCAAAATACAAAAATAAAATAGGAATAAAAAAATAGCTTTGTTACTGACAAAGCAAGTTTAGAGGATGCAGTACAGCTTGGAACGGTGTACAAAGTAAACCTTTCTTCTCCTTTCCTGCTAAATTAGACTCACCAACCCAGTCAACAGACACAGTAGTGGGACACGCAGGATTTTCCTCACAGAATTGCAGCCTGCGCTGGGCAGCTTGCCTCAGCAGGGGAGGGTCTGGCCTGCAGGTAGGCAGGTCCTATAGAAGAGATCCAAAAACAATCACAAAGCGACTCTTTTCAAAGCCTCCAATTTCTCGAATGGAGGGGAATACATCAGAGCTAAAGAGAAAGGCAAAAGTTCTTGATTCAATATTTGGGAGAAGACAGAAGCTCCTGTTTTACAAGGCCAGTGGTAATGCTGGGCAAGAAAGAATATGGCTCTTCCTCCAGTGCCCAGGCATAAATAAAATGGCTGCCGTGGTATGGGGAGAGTGGGTAAAAGTCTTGGATTTAAAGCTAGATGGAACTAAATTTGAACGCAACGTCTCTCACTTACTAGCTTTGGAGCAATCTCTTTACCTCTGTGTGCCTTTATCTCTTTCCAATAGAACGAGGGGGCAGAGATTCCAAAATTCCCTTCAGAAGGGGTGCGGTGAGAGGCTGTGTGGTTGACGTCTTTGGTCTGGAGCCAAAAGGACCTACATTTGTTTATTCCTGGGTCCAAACTTTCCTGAACACCAAATTTTACATTTGTGAAATAGATGAAAACCTTCTAGCTTACAGGGTTTCTTTGGTGAAAGAGAGAGTATATGTGAAGAATTTAATACATAATAAATGCTAAATAAATCATTGTCAATTAAAAAACAAAGAATTGCTATTCAATTTTATTAAGTCATTGCCAAATTATGGAGATATTATGATTTATAGTAAGAAATACATATTTGTCTTTGTCCTTGTTTGTGGCACAGAGCTCCCCAAACGCTTAGAATTTAAGTTATGGGGGTGATAAAGGTGTCTTTTGTTATGCTAATGAGGCAACTTTTGGAAGCCCCTGGATAACCTTAGGAAGAGGGCTAGTCACCCCGGGAACAAACCATGTGATTAGAGAGTTGGAATTTTCAATCCCATCCCCTGACCTCCAGGAAGTAGAGGTTGAATTGATCACCGACAGCCCATGATTTAACCAATCATGACTATGCAATAAAACCCCTATAAAAACCCAAGAGGACAGGGTTCTGAGATCTTCCAGGTTGGTGGTGGGTATTAGGGCGCTAGGGAGTGGCGCACCCAGAGAAGGCACAGAAACTCCACACCCCTTTCCCTTGTACATCTCTTACGTCTGGCTGTTCCTGAGTTATATCCTTTTCTAATAAGTCAGTGATCCAGTAAGTAAAATGTTTTGTTGCATTCTGTGAGCCTCTCTAGCACATTAACTAAACCCAAGGAGAGGGTGGTGGGAACTTCTGATTCCTAACCAGCCCGTCAGAAGCACAGGTAGCAACCTGGGATTGCAATGGGCAATCTGAGCGGAGGGCAGTCCTGTGGGACTGAGCCCTTACCTGTGGAATCTGATACTACCTCTGGGTAGGAAGTGTCCGAACTGAGTTGAATTCTCAGACACCCTGAGAATTGCTTGTTGGTGTGAGAAAACTACCTGCCCCACCCTTAACACACACATTGGAATTGAGTCCAGAAACCCAATAGAGAGGACTTACATTTTATGAAAAAAACCATTAATAAGATAAGGGAGGGTTTGTTCACCCAGTTGTTTGCAAGACTGTAAGAGTAACAATGCCTTTTCCTCCACCTATCATTTTCTACATTTACTATTCACAGCAGCATGAGGTCTACCAAATTTTAAGATTAAACTGAATTATCATGAGAAATATCTGAGCATGACCTACAAAGGCTTCTGCCAGTCCAAAAGGAATCATGCTCTTGATCAGTTAAAAGTGACAGAGCCTGGGTGGCTCAGTCGGTTAAGCGGCTGGCTCTTGGTTTCAGCTCAGGTCATGATCTCACAGTTGGTGAGATGTAGCCCCGTGTTGGGCTCTGTACTGACAGCGTGGAATCTGCTTGGGATTCTCTCTCCTTTTCTCTCTTGTGCACGTGCATGCTCTCTCTCTCTCTGTCTCTCAAAATCAATAAACTTAAAAAAATAAAAGAGAACACTCATGAGAATTATCTATGTATCAAATGTTAAAAGTAGAGATGGTCGGTGAAAAGTTCTGGGCTCCCACATACTTCATGCTCTTAGCTCCAAGGATCCCCTAGTCTCTGGGAAACTTGATAAGTACCAACTATCATATTATTCAAATGGGCAATTTATGCCCATGTGAGTGAGTCCATCCAGGAGACAGTAATCCTAAATTTAGTAGAGGCATTCATGTAAAACATATAGATCACCATGTCTAAAAATAAAATATAGACCTCCCTATATAAAAATGGCATAAAAACTAGAATGATGACCCAGGGAAGTCTATATAGTCTCCAAATTATTGTGTAAAATATGTCTTAGGTGAAACCAAAGTCTAATAGCACCTAAAATATAAACTCTATATAGGCAGAATTATGCCTACACATAGTAGAGTTAATGGTATATAAAAGGCCTTAAAATATCTGTGGAATGAATGGATAAATCAATGACATGATAAAATAATAATTATAAGTTGGAATCAATGACATTATTTCCTTTCTTAGTTACAGGTTCTACTTTGATAAACTTATCCATCCCTGTAGGTTTCAATAGTATGTCAACGATTTCCAATCCCTCTACAGAACTCTGGACATATATGTATATATAATTATTTATCTGAAATTTCCAGAGGGATGTCTAACATTAATCTCAAAGTTAACATAGCCAAAAGAGAGCTCTGTGCCCTGGCCCCTTTCTTCAAGATATTCTTCCATATATCTATTCCTATTGTCCATTGCTGCATAAAATAAAATCGAGCTCTTTGTATAAATGTGATATGAAACAATCCCAAGCATAAATAACAACCCCAAGAGTTGGTGACTTAAGACACCAACAACTTTTTTTTTTCCACACATTTACAATTTGGGAAGAGATTGACAAGAATGGCTTATCTCTGCTTCATGCATCATCAGATGGGCAGCTGGACTAAAGGCTGAATGGTCCATTTCCAAGATGGCTTACTCACTTTGGCTGGCAAGTTGGTACTGGCTGCTAAGCTTAGCTAGTACTGAGGGCCAGGGACCTTGGTTCCTCTCCAAGTGGGTTTCTCCATGTGGTCTGTGCTTCTTCACCATATGGCGGCTGGGTTCCTAGGAGGATTATCCCAAGAGAAAACCAGGCAGAAGCTGTATCACTCTTTATAATCTCATCTCAGGAGCCATATAGCATCATTTCTTTTCTTTTTCAATTTTTTTTTAAATGTTTATTTTTTAGAGAGACAGAGCACAAGGGGGAGGGGCAGAGAGAAAGGGAGACACAGAATCCGAAGCAGGCTCCAGGCTCTGAGCTGTCAGCACAGAGCCTGACATGGGACTCGAACTCACAAACTGTGAGATCATGACCTGAGCTGAAGTTGGCCGCTCAACCGACTGAGCCACCCAGGTGCCCCGAAGCATCATTTCTACAATGTCATTCCATATATCAGCTAAGGAAGTCACAGAGACCTGACTGGAACCATAACTATACCTGGGGGAGTGTAAAGTTTCTAAACCAGCATGGAAATATTGTTGCAGCCATTTTTGGAAAAGGCACTATGCCATATCTTCACATATCAGGAGACAAAGATACTGTTATTCTTCTAGTCAGTTGCTCAAGCCAAAAATCAAAATATTACCCTGGATCTGTCTCTCTCTCTCTCTTTTTTTTCACATTCACATTCACATTCACATTCACATTCACATTCACATTCGCTTAATCAGAGAATCCTGTCAACTCAAAACATACTACAAATCTGAGGTTGTCTTTATCTTTAGGACGACCACCTCATCCAGCCTGCCATTATGTCCCTCCCAGATGGTTTTAGCAGCCTTCTAATTGATCACCACCTTCCCTTTTTCCTACGTTCCATTCCCCCTCCGGCAGCCAGGGTCGTCATTTTAAGACATAATTCAGATCAGGGGCGCCTGGGTGGCGCAGTCGGTTAAGCGTCCGACTTCAGCCAGGTCACGATCTCGCGGTCCGTGAGTTCGAGCCCCGCGTCAGGCTCTGGGCTGATGGCTCGGAGCCTGGAGCCTGTTTCCGATTCTGTGTCTCCCTCTCTCTGCCCCTCCCCCGTTCATGTTCTGTCTGTCTCTCTCTGTCCCAAAAATAAATAAAAAACGTTGGGAAAAAAAAAAATTAAAAAAAAAAAAAAGACATAATTCAGATCATATCCCTCCCTGCTTGCAAAATCTCCAATGACAGAGTGCATCACAGCCTCGTGATAAAAGGAACAGTTCCCAAGGAAGATATAAAAATTTTAAATGTCAATGAATCTGATACCATAAGCACAAAAAGTGAAAAGCAAAAACTGACAAAACTGATTTGATAATTCTACGCTCATAAAGGGAACATTTTTCATAGCTCTCTCAGTAATTGATAGATCACGCAGAGGAAAAGTATTAATGGCACATGCCTGAAGGGGTTACAGTGGGCTCATCCCGATAGCTGGACAGGCTGTCTCATCTGAATTGTTAGGTTTATGCATATTTTTATGCATATGGAAAAGGTTGGGAAGCACCGCCTTAGACCATCTCTCAGGTAGTAAGACACATACCAGAATGTTCATTGCAGCAGTGTTTTGGATAGTGAACAAATGACCAATATATCCATTGGCAGTAGAATGGAAAAAATCTTTTATATCTACACAATGGATTGCACATGTGTATCAACGTGGATAAATTTCACACATACAGTACTGAGGGGAAAAAAAAACAGTTGCAGGAAATATGCAATATGAAGTTATGCATGCAAATGTTAAACATCTGCCAGAGAATATTGTAATTATTCAAAGATTCCTACCTACGCCCTAAAAAACATAAAGACAAGCGTGTCAATGAAAGCCACCAAATTCAGGTCAGGGATTACATCTTGGAAGGATGGAAGTGAAGAAGTGAGGAAGAGAAGTATAATAATGGGGTCAAGAGGGAAACGAAATGGATTTAGGTTATTTGTGTGTGTGTGTGTGTGTGTGTGTGTGTGTGTTTCATTTCTTAAGGGCTATTGATGCATGGTTCTCATTATATTGTATTGAACATTTTTGTACATATAAAAAATAAAAAAAGAAAGCAAGGGAGTTTTAGCTCAGAGCTTGTAAAAGCACATGCACACACATGCACACAGCTCACACACACACACACACACAAGACCACACATGCACACGTCTCCAGTGGCTTCCCATCAAGCTCCTTACTCCAGAGCACAGATATGACCTCTGCACATCTATCAGACCCAACATCATACCACTGTCCCCATGCCAGCCTGTTCAGATTCTCTCACAGGCCAAGCTCATTCTTGCCTTTGAACTTGCTTTCTCCGCTGGTAATGGTCTGCCTGACTCCTTACCATTTACACCAAACTCAGGTAAATGTCACCTATTCAAATAGCACCGCCTCCCCCCCCCCTTTAAATTTTTGAGCTAATAGTCACTGCCATTCTTACCACTTCACCCTGGTTTACTTCTCCTCATAAGCTATATATTTATTGAAAGTGTTTCACTTATTATAGGATCAGTTCTTGCTTGAACTTCCATTGTCTAGAAGTCGGGATCTGTGAGAACAGGGATGTAACCTGCTCATTTCCAGCTGGTTTTCCGGTACCTGGAAGAGGTATCATCCATTAAAAGCAAACCATAAATGAATGTTGAGCTGCTAAATGAATAAAAGGAGGGTAGATAACCTTTGGAAAAAGATACAACCTGCTAGTATTACATTGTTAGTTGTTATATTGGGAAATTGAAATACCATGTTATTTGAAATGAAAAAAAAGTTTAAATTCTGGTTGACTAGAGGTCTTACAAAAGTCACTTTACTCCTGTGAATTTTTATATGTAAATTGTGGAAGGCACTCAAGCCTGGCCATTCCGGTCCCTAGCTGAGACAGGCGCACATTGTGATCTCATGGTAGGAAGGTGAGAAACACTCACTAGAAAACTATCTCATGCCCAGACCACCCACCCACTTTGTCTTTAGGGAATATGCTTCTGGTTATGTGTATTGCTCAATGCTTAATATAGGTAACTTCTATATAAAATCTAGAGGTTTTATCCTCAGGAAGGATTCCATGCAGGTCTTCCTCGACTTATGACAATAACCCAATGTTCTAAGTCAAAAATGTAAGTAATACCTCTAACCTACTGAACATCATAGCTTAGCCTAGTGGACCTTGAACGTGCCCAGAACACTTACATGGCCTGCAGTTGGGCCAACTCATCCAACACGAAGCCCATCTAGAATAAAAGGTTGAATAGCTCAATGTGATTGAATACCATACTGAAAGTGACAAATGGCTTTACGGGTGCAAAATGGTTATCAATGTATCGGTTGTGGACCCTTGCGGTCGCTGGCAGGAGCTGCGGCTGCTGCCTACACCCAGCACCACAAGAGAGGACCGTACCATGCATTGGTAGCCCACAAGATCAAAATTCAAAATTCAGAGTATGGTTTCTACTGACTGCAGATTTCTTTTGCACCAAGCTGAAAACCGTCATAAGTCAGGGATCGTCTCTACGGTAAAATCTGGGGTCCTTGATTTTTACAAAAACACAGACCTATAAGGCAAAAAGGAATGTGTATTCCAACTGTCTTCCTCTGCCCCCAAGCCACACTTGCAGCCCAATGCTCTCAGGAAGACAGTTAATTGCATCTTTGAAACTGTATGGAAGAACAGTCGATGATCCTACATTCTAGGAGAAGTTAGTACGGCAATGGCTTCTATTAACAAACCTCCTGTGGTTAGTGACGGTTCTAACGGTTTGTAGCTGCGACCTTAACCAAGTTCCTTAATCTCCCGGTGCAAAATGGGGATGACTGTACTAGTATCCACACCGCAGGAGTGTCGCGTAGATTAAAAGAACTACGTACGTAAAACGCTTAGATCAGTGCCCAAAGCATGGCAAACACCGCGTGTCAGCAATAAACATTCTTATTCTATTAACTTTGGGACATTGGCTTTGACTTTTGTTATAACAGGTAAAGAGGTAGTCACCTTCACTCATAGTTCATGTAAGATTCTAAATAGCTTGACCAAATCTCTCCTGCTATCTGTTTTATCCCAAGTGCAAGACTGTGATTTATAAGAAATACGTATTTGGTCATTCAGTGACCAAAATGGATTTCTCAGATATCTTTGGTCTTTGTCTATAGTTCCTGCCTCACAGCTCCTAAAACTGCTTGGAATTTTCTGGGAGGAGAGAAGAAAGCATCTTTTGTCATGTTAATGAAGTGACTTTTGGAAGGCCTTTAGGTAACCTAGGCCAAGGCTGATGGTTACCAAGAGAACCAATTTGTATGAAAGGCTGGAACTTTTAGTCCTTCCCCCCAAATAGGGCAGAGAGGCTGGAGATGAAGTTCAGTTCCAGCGGCCAATCATTTAATCAATCATGCCTGTGTAACAAAGCCTCCATAAAAACCCCGAAGGACTGGGTTCAGAGAGCTTCCAAATTGGTGGACACATGGAGTTTTGGGGAGAGTGGGGCATCTGGAGAGGCATAGAAGCTCTGCGCCCTTTCCTTGCACCTTTTCTTGTGCATCGCTTCCATCTGGCTGTTAGTGAATTATATCCTTTTATAATAAACAGGTAATCTAGTGAGTAAACAGGTTTCCTGACTTCTGTGAGCCAATCTAGCAAGTTAATTGAAGGGGAGATCGTGGAAACCTCTGATTTATAGCAAGTTGGTCAGAAGTACAGGTAAGAGCCTGGGCTTGTCACTGGCATCTGACGTTTGTGCAGGGAGACAATCTTGTAAGACTGAAGCCTTAAGCATGGAATCTGACGTGATCTCTGGGTAGATAGTGTAAGAATTGAGTTGAATGGTAGACTGCCCAGCTGGAATCCCCAAAATTGTTTAGCGCTGGTGTTGGACTAGCCTCTATCTAGCCCCTGCCCATCACTGCATTGAAACTGGGTCCAGAGCACCAAAAGACCGGTCTTAGGATATTTTTTCATGATGGCAACAATATTATTTGAGTACTGATTGTGATTGCATTTCCTCTTGTAATTTTCCAATGCACACTCAATTACTTTGCCTAAGGTGGCTAGGGGTACTACAAATTTGACTCTGAACTACCTCTCTACTCTCACCCCTCCTTGCTTCTCCCTTTATATCCCGTGCCATTCAACTGTCTTTGGAAAACAGCGTTGGCAGGTCATGGAAATTCCCCAACAAAGTTGTATTGAATTGAATTGAAATGCCGAAATAATTGTGATATAAGCCCAATCACATCTGGATTTTCCAATTAGTGTTTTTTGCCTCATCTTTAACCATTTTGTCCCATCTCTGAATCTTTACTAAGCTTTGCCTTTAATTCTAAGCCATTTTTATCTCTAAAACAAGATATGATTGGCAGTGAGAATAGTAGAGAAATTCCTTATGGCTCTGTCTTGTTACCATGAATCTGCCACTTTTTGAGGTTTTAATTATTTACTCACACAATACATGGTTCACATTTATCATGTACCATCCATGTGCCACCCTTCAGATGCACCAGTTTGGAGAGGCCTGTTTCTCCTTAGGGGTTTCAAAATCTAATGGGAGAGACAGATACATCAGATGCACAAAGAAGACAGAGAGAGAGACAGAATTTTAATTTGCAAAAATAAGTGTTACGATACAGATAAACATAGTGGGTTTATAGGTAGAGTTCAGAAGTTTGGAGGAGGGGTGATTCATTCCACTTTGGGTTAAAGTAGGAGTAAGGTGCCATAGAAGACAGATGGATTCTCAGCAGAGAGGAGTGCTCAAGGATTTGGGTGAAGGTGGCCACACCAACAGACGTAACATTGCAGACAAGATGAGTTATGTGTGAGAAGGCAACTCACTCAGGATATGCAACTATTGAGAATCACTCATCTATTTCCCTTTCCCAGAGGAAAATACAAGTAACTCACCATCCACCAGAGAGAAGTACCATTCTGAAAGTTCATCTGGTTCGATAGCTTAGATTAACAAATCAACCATGGTGAGTCCCAGAGAAGAAAACACATTTGTTTACCAAAATGTGTCCACTCTGTTACCAAACCCAGTGTCTTAAATAGAAGCCATTTAACTTCCTGCAACAGAAGCCATCCAGTGAGATGATCTGGCTTCACTTCTTTCCAGGGATAACTGTAGGACCTACCATAGTAGGCTGGACACTGCAATGAATTACCTTGACTGATAGGTCTGTGTAATTAGGTCCTTAGGTCTAATCAGATGTTTTTAATCTGGATTTCTTCTTTTTGTAGGACCAGAGGACCTGTCTAGCATCCAAATCATGGCCCTTTTCAAATTCTCCCATTTTATCACCAACCAATACCTGGTCTCACTCAAGATTATTGGGTGCGTTAATGGAAATTTCAGTTTATTTCATGTAACATCTTTTACTGAGGACCTGGTGTGTGGCAGGCAAGTGTTTGTTATGTAGCAAGAGATATAGATCAAGTTGGCCCCAGAAGAGGGAACAAGCATGCTGTTCTTGTAGGGTGTTGCCATTTGATTTTGTTTAGGGTCCTCTCAGACAAATGGGTGGACTGAGAGTATCTGATGATTCAAAAGGTGGGATGAGAGTGAGGACATCTTTTTAAAAGCCCAGCCATTCTACGGATAAAGTTATGACATCTCAAAGTTTTATTTACTGTCCCTGAATTTCCATTTTTCCAGCTTGAATATTAATACCTACTTTTTGGTTGTTATGAGAATGTGATGAGATTAGATATTTCTCTCAGGTCAGGTTCCCTCAAAACAGAGCCTGAGACAAGGATTCCTGTACCTGTGATTGATGGGAGGAGTACTTTCAGGATGAGCTGCTAAGGGAATGAGGAAAGCACATTAGAAGAGGAGGGAGCTATACATACAATAGCTTCACATAAGGTCTAACTATAGCCTCATCCTTTGGGGAGACCAAGAACATAAATTGTGCCATAGACTCTGTCCTCACTTGAGAGAAGTGGTGGTCGTGGGTGGGTGAGTGCATCACAACTCCAGGATCTCCAAGGAGAAATGGCTTCAATAGCCATGGTGAGCTCTTCTACTCACCATTAGACCTAAGGACCTAATTACACAGACCTATCAGTCAAGGTAATTCATTGCAGTGTCCAGCCTACTATGGTAGGTCCTACAGTTATCCTTGGAAAGAAGCGAAGCCAGATCATCTCTCTGGATGGGTGGGTGAGTGCATCATAACTCCAGGATCTCCAAGGAGAAATGGCTTCAAACGGACCAATGAGAATCCTCTGGAGAAAGTTGAGGATGGAAGCCATGAGCTGAAACACCCGTGACGGTTGATGAGTACATCAACCCAACAAGAAAAAGGATCTCAGGTGCCTAGGTATAGCACCAATATCATTTGTGATGACAACCTTACAATGGAGACAGCAAAGAAAACAGACAACTGCAAAATAATGGATGAGATAGACATAGCATAAAAGTGGGGTTTTTCAGTGCTATCTGCCAACCCCAGGGGACGAGAAGCTTCTTGGAGGACGATGCAGTCCAATGGAGCTTCAAATGATAAGCAGGAGGTAGCCAGGCAAAGCCACATGTCAAATGTGGTCCTTAAAGGATTTGGCCAAGACCATCATCCAACAGACTCCTTGTCTCATAGTCCTACCTGATGAAGAGACAGTGGTTTCTGCTGGAAAAAAACCAAAACAAAGCAAAACAAGAAATTACCTTCTGAGCATCTTCAGGGTGCAGCACGGCAAACCAAGATTTCATGCAGTGAATCCAGGGTGGAATTCACTTGTTCCCAGGCAGTCATCCAAACACTCTATTCAAGTTAATACTCTTCCAGCAGGGTCTAAGAAGAGCACACTGCAAATGCATAGATTGATATCAGCATGTGCTGGGAACCACTCCAGGCTAAGCCTTCAGCACTTTGTGGAGATGCATATGAGGCACAAAACACGAAATATAGATCGGCTTGACCCTGGAAGAAGGAACAAACATACTATACTTGTGGGGTGTTGCCATTTGATTTTGTTCAGGGGCCTCTCAGGCAAATGGATGGACAGAGAGTATCTGATGATTCAGAAGGTGGGAATCTGAGTGAGGACATCTTTTTAAAACCCCATCTATTCTATGGATAAAGTTATGACACTTTAAAAATGAGAGCAAGAGGAAGAGAGATTAACTTCAATCTTCGATGCTTCTGACCAGAGAAAAGGCATTGATTCATCCATGAGATTGCTAATAGCAGGTGTCTTGTGTGATTTATGCCAACAAACAAAATTGTTTGGGCTCTAATCCTTTTCCATCTGTTCCATAACAGGGAGAGGAAACAGGAGAGGTCGTGAATAATTCTAGAACTTCAAGATCTTTGTCACCCCAGAATATGAAAACCCCACCTCCCCTTCACTGACTTGGCGATCTCTTGAAGACAGTGGGGCTTTTGGGGGAGGCAGTTTACTACCCAGATATGGACTCTTTCTCATGTCTTGTGATCTGTGCTGTGGGGTTTCCTAGACTTGAAAAGGAGCAGGGAGCTTAAGCATTTTTCTTAGTGGGGACATAATGGAAAATCACTTTGTTTCTCCTTTCCTCACCTTGCATGGAATGGTGCCCAAGCTTTCTCCTGAAGCCTGATCAGTACCAACCTGATCAGAAGTCTGGAGAAGAGCAGAGCTGGAGGACTAGAGCAGAGAGAACAATAGGTTCAGAACATCCACTCGATAGGCATTTTTTGAGTGCATGTTATTTGCCAGCATAGTGCTTTTTGATGAGGCTGAACTAATGAGCTTATTCTGGAACTTGGGAAGGGAAAAGTCCATTAAAAAAAAAAAGTATTTTGACTATGCACACTGTACTCACCATTTGCTGAGAAAGAACTTCTAGGAGATTAGGTCTTCTTGATGAGAAAGACTAACCAAGCTATAAGGGAGATTCACAGAACCGAGGTGAGAGCCCTTCTTTTGTTTGTCGTCCGCCTGTGGACATACACTGGCTATTTGTGCTTAGGCGGGCTGCTCACCTTCTCTTCCCATCAGTTTATTCCCTTGCAGAATGGGGATAATGATATCTGTGTTTCCAATCCCACAAAGCTGCTGTGAATATTACGTTAGATCATTTTGAAAGTATAACATACATGTTAGTTTTTCTTTTATTATTGTTACTATGCAAAATAAAACATAAAAAAACTAGGAGGTGGGGCGCCTGGGTGGCTCAGTCAGTTAAGCATCTGACTCATGATTTTGGCTCAAGTCATGATCTCACAGTTCGTGAGTTCAAGCCTTGCATCTGGTGCTGGGCTGACGACGTGGACCCTGCTTGGGATTCTCTCTCTCCCTCCCTCCTTCTTTCTCTCTCTCTCTCTCTCTGCCCCTCCTCTACTCATGCTCTCTCTCTCTCTCAAAATAAATAAACTTAAAAAAAAAACCTAGGAGACATATATATTCTGAGTGCTACTTAATACTTCAGCATGTAGGTTACTTTGAAATGAGCTTCTGAGTGATATTTGAGCTGGTCCTTGAGGAAGACGTAGGCTTTCAGCAGGTAAAGGTAAGAGATAAATGTAGTTCCGATGAGAGAAAGTAAGTATATTAGCTTCCTCAGGCTGCCTTTATAAAGTACCTCGAAATGAATGGGTTAAAATAATATTAATTTATTTGCTCACAGTTCAGGAGGTTACAAGTCCAAAATAAAGGTATCAGCCAAACCATGCTCTCTCTGAAGGTTCTAGAGGAAGATTCATTCTTGACTCTTTCTGGCTTCTGGTGATTGCTGGCAATCCTTGGTGGCCCTCGGCCTGTAGATCCATCACTACAATCTCTGCCTCCATCATCACATGGTTATTTTCTCTGTGTGTCTGTGCCCAAATTTCCTTCATCTTTTAAGAGCACCAGTCATTGGATTAGGAACCACCCTAATCCAGTACGACCTCATCTTAAATTGATTACATCTGCAAAGACCCTATTTCCAAAGAAGATCAAAAACTCAGGTATAGGGGGTTAGGATTTGAATGTATTTTTTGAGGCGTGGGACACAATTTGGCCCACAACGTTATGTGAACAGAATTCAGAAGAGGGAGGTGCAAGATGAATTCAGACGAGTAGTGAATAAATTATCATGAGCCCATAGAAAGGGTGATGATGAACAGAGGACAACACGACCAGAGCTGAACTGCAATCAACAAATAAGCCTCCCAGGCTAGGAGCTTGGAGGTTCAAGATGGGTAAGACCACATCCTTGAATTAGAGACATTTTACGCGGCGTGTAACATCTTCCTGTACAGAGAGAACCACACCGTAGGTGGTCAGTGCTCTCCCAGATGGTGATAGGTAAGATAGATATGCTCTGGAAATGTAGATTATGCCCCTGGTCTCTCTCTGTTTTGTTCATATCCAGAGTCTAGTCTAGTGTCAAAATACTGGAACCAAATAGTGTCACCAAATACTGTCGAATAAATGAACGAACACCCGTTCTTATGGATAAAGAAACCAACTGTGAGAGAGTAGCTTGTTGAAGGAAATAGCGATGATGCCTCTAAGTTTGGATCTTTCACTCCAGAGCCCATATTCTATTGCCTACCTCGCTGCCTCTTCAATACCTTCTTAACTCTGAACAGTTTATTGGTCCAGCTATTGTTGCCTATTTTCCACTGCACATTAAAATCAGATAATATGCGACACCTTGTCTTCCTCAGGCCACGAGGCGAGGTTATTCATCAGGCATGCCATTTGACAGAGCAGTGGCCTTGATCTGGCTCCACTCCCTCTAATGACATGCTCACTTTCTCTCACAGATGTTAGGCGGCGCCTAGAGGACACAGTGACATTTGGCGTCTGAAAAAGGCCATCGTGATCCCTCTGTCACAGACATTTCTGTTCATCCTTTTAATACCCACTTAAAACAATGCCATATCCTGACCCTCTGCCGCTGGAGATAAACACTGTTCAGCAAGATAGGTTTGCCCCCAGGCGTTCATTACTGAGTTGGGAGATAAAATGGAATTCTGTTTCATTAGATAATAGAATCTCCCGGATCACAGAAAACTCAAAGTTCATCTGATTTTATCCCTCATAAACAGTGCTTGAAGCACCACTCTCCCATTACTTCTGAACACACAACGCGCGCGCACACACACACACACACACACACCATGTTATTTGCAAGACTTTCCCAAATACTTAGCCTGCAGACATGACCATACACAAAATCTTGGCCGTTCACCTCTGAAGACAAGAATAGAACTTTCTTTGACCTCACAGCAGTATTTTTCATAAGAAGAGAAATGTAACATTTAACAGTAATCTGGGTGGGGGAGGGGAACCTCACCAAAGAGGAAACGTGATGCGTCGTGGGACATTTATGTGGTTTTTTAGTTGGTAACTACAACTTTCATTTGTTATTGTCTCTCACACCTGCCTAAAACAGCAATCAGACTTGTAAATGGTAGAAGCTGATAACCAACTTCCCTACTGGCAGCGGCTAACGTCACCATCTCTTCTTGTTCACAACGATTGCAAGAGCATTTAACCCAAACGTTGGGGCTGAGCCATGGCTACCTTGAGCAGTAGTCTTCCAGCTCTGCAGAAAGTAGGAAGCTGGCCAGAAAAATTGATTGGCATTAGTTGGAACAGGGCGTACAAAGCCGTATTTCACCTTGCCCCCAAGAGCACCAGCATTCGCTCTCCCTTCCTTGGATCCAGGACAGAGGCAGACCGTGCAGCTTGCAGAAGCAAGGGCAGAGGACAGACACGGCTTGGAGAGACCACGGTGGGCGCAGAGCCAGGCTGAGCCCTCCTCTTCAGCTGGCGCATGCCCCGTTCATGTTGGGGCATCATGCCAAATCAATTAAAAAGATAAACATCTTGCTAGTCCAATGAGAGGTGAGGGAGAGTCGCTTTGTTTTCAACAAGCTCACAAGGAAACAGAGGAAAGGGTTTGGATGCAAAGGCCGGATGAAGACACTAGGAGGAAGTTGCATGTGACGTGTTGTGCTCACAAATACCAGAGCATGAAGAACATTGAATTTTCACTCGGTCCCCAAAGCTGTGAAGAGTCAGTAAACGCTTCTGAGTAAAGGAATGACGCATCGAGATCTGTGTCTTAAAAATCCTGTCTGACAGCAGTGTGGAAGGTATATGGGAAGCGAACAATATGCCAGACCCAAGTTCACGGAGGCATCCCGTCAGGCAAAAATGGCAGAAAGCCATCAGATGCAGTTTAAAGATATTAAGGAAGTAGAATTCGCTAACTAAAGGCAGGGATGTGGTTAGTGAGAAGGGAACGGGATGAGTTCTGGTTTCTAGTTAGACAACCGGAACGGGCGATCTGTCTTTTTAGGAAGGAAGGTACACAAGCAGAGAAGCATATTTATATGATTGGTTTGATTAGGAAAGAGTTTTATTTGAGGTGTCTGTGGGACTTCTAGAAATAGATATTAACGTTACGAGGGATCTGAAATAGAAATATGTGGTTTCCAGAAGGGTCACAATAGTCAAACCATATATATGGATGAGGTCTCAGGGCCACTTATTAACTTGGAAAATATAGGTCAGAACACTTCTAAAGGGTAAGCAGAGGAAGAGGATGATCACCCAGGGAGACGAAAATAGGCAGATTTAGCCAGATTTAGCCGAAGTGGCCAGATAAGTCACAGATCAAACAAACAAACAAACCAAACAAACGGAGAGTGTGGTGGATGTTCAGAGTAAGAAAAATCGAGAAGCAGGTGGTCCTTAGTTCCAAATGTTAAGAGAGTTTAAAAACACGAGAAGTTACAGTTGATAAGCCCTAATCCCAACCTGTTCCTTCCCTGGTGACTCCCGTCTTAGTCCCAGTCCGTGGCAGCTTTGCTTTACACTGAGCTCAGGCCCCAAACTAGGAAGCCATCCCCAACTCCTCTATTTCACTCTTATCTATCACGCAATCAATTAGAAAATCTTGTTTTCTTGGGGCGCCTGGGTGACTCCGTCAGTTAAGGGCCCGACTCTCGATTTCGGCTCAGGTCATGATCTCACAGTTGTGAGATCAAGCCCTGCATCTGGCTCTGCACTGAGAGTGTGGAGCTGCTTGGAATACTCTTTCTCTATCAAAAAAAAAAAAAAAAAAAAAAAAAATATATATATATATATATATATATATATATACAACTTAGAAAAAAAAAAGAACATCTTGTTTTCTCAAACTTCAATACCTAAGCATCATTCAGCCACCTCTCACCGCCCTTGTTATTGTAGCCCGGGCCAGGCCCCCGTGGTCTCTCTTCGAGAACACAGTAGTCACCTCCTGGCTGGTCTGGCCTTCCCTATGGCTCCACTACAGCCTGTTTCGGTCCCTGAAGATGTGCATTTGGGTACATGACACCTTTTCTTGAAACTCCCAATAGCTCTCCAGCACCATTAGAATCAGCTTCCTTATTCTTACTGGGCCTGACAAGACTCTGCAGTATACTCTGGCCCCTGTATTCCCCCCGTCCTCCTCTCTCTCTCTCTCTCTCTCTCTCTCACCCAGGACAGCCTTTCTTCTTGACACCCCGCTCATCTTCCTGCACCAGCACTTGTGCGTTTGTTGTTCCCGTGCTCAATGGTACTTCCCTCGCGTGTCCAAAGGGTCCATCCCACACTTTGTTCAGGTCTCACTCAGTTGCCATGTCATTACAGGGACTTTCTCTACACACCAAAAAATAAATAAATAAATAAATAAATAAATAACTTGAGTCTTCTGCTGATTGTTCTCTCTCACCTTATTTTGTTTTATTTTTCTGCATGGCATTCGTCATTACCTGTGTGTGTGTGCGTGTGTGTGTGTGTATATATATATATATATATGTATATATATATATATACTTATGTGTGTGTGTGTGTGTGTATATACACTTATCATTTTGAGAGAGAGAGAGAGAGCATGCATGCATGCTCACATGATGAGGGAGGGACAGAAAGAGACAGAGAATCCCAAGCAGGCTCCACACTGCCAGCACAGAGCCCAATATGGGGCTCCAACTCACAAACCCCGAGATCATGACCCGAGCCGAAATCAAGAGTCAGATGCTGAACTGACTGAGCCACTCAGGTGTCCCTGCATGCATATCTTGGTATACATCTCACGCAACTAGTATATCAGCTTATGAGGACAGGAATGTTAGGTATTTTGTTCACTGATGAAACTCCTTGGCAAAGAACATGCTTGGCCTCTATCAACATGGAGCCATTGTTTGGGGGATGAATACAGCGTTTAGAAATATACACATAGTCTTGACCGTGTGCCTTCAATTTCAGGTAAGCTTTTCTCTCTTGATGGTGAGGATGTCGCTACCAGTTACGGGCTTATATCCTTCCTTTTCAGGAAACACGATGGGAAAAAAATATGTCTTACCCTCCCATTTGTTGCAACTGAAGTCTCATGTTCGAGGACTATTGGACTGCTTGGGTCATTTAGTCCTGACATAATCTCTGTGGTCAAAAGATGGAAGGGACTGATTGACTAGACTGGCTCCTGTTTCCACCGCTGGAGTTGGGTTGCTCAATCCCTAAGGCCCATGGGCTAAGGATGGAAGTGCTGGGTGCCCACCAAAAAAAAAATTGGGGTGCTGCTACCAAGGGGAGACCAGGTTTTATGAGGTCTGAAACTGAAACAACCTAAGAAAATGAGTCTAAGCTGCACACACAATATTCATTCTTGGACACTCTATGTGGCCTGTATGCATAACGGGCTCTGAAATTTGAAAGTATAGCGTCATGGCCAACCTGTCTTTGGGGAAGAAGAGTAAAAAAAGGAAGCAAATGGATATCCTCACCAGGGGAGTGAGAGAGAAGAGAAGATATGGACAGAGGGGCACAGGAGAGAAAGACGTGATGAGAACTGAGCAGAATGCCCGCCAATTAGACTCGACAAAGCTCCCCTCGCCTCAGCTGAACACATTTCCTGCTCAATGCAGGAATTTGCAGCAGGATTTTCAGCCAGGGAGAGAGGAATGTGGAATTTGGTCTTAAGCTTGCTGTCCTTACCATTGTCTGAGCTAGCTCTGAAGAGACTTGTGGAAAGAACAGCTGTGTATCCCTAGTACAGCTAATCCTTTTGGAAAAAAAAAGTTACATAACATAAGTGTGTTTAGCTTGATTCCCTCCTCTCTCGTAATTTAAAACATCCTGCAGAAAGCCCAGTTTGGGTGGGGTGTGAATACTAATGAGTGAGTGCTGTGCCATACATCCAGTTTGTCAATACAACGGGAGAGAGGGCTCACTTCCTGTGCTGTGGAGGCTTATGCTGCCTCTCCGGGGCTGGTGGGCCGGAACGTGTCCACAGCAACACAAATGCTCTTGACTCTGGTCAGTTCATAAAGTGTTGTGTGAGTGCATTTGTGTCAAATCATCAAATGTCGTCAAGAACCCCAAAACACCTTGCAGGCTCGGGTGTGAGCCAGCTGGGGGAACCTCTCATCCTCCATCATCTCCCATTACTGAAGCCGTCTCCAGGGGTCTGTCTGATCAGCACCTTCTCACCGCTCCTGTGTCCGCGCATCTGACCGCAGAGGTCAGGCGAGGCCTCAAAGATGTCCCTCATAGGGAGCTGGGGGAGAGGGCAAGGGCAAGGTCATGTGTGGGCCAAGTAGGAGGACTGCCCTGAAGACTTTCTCCTGCAATAATAGCTGGTGACCAACGTCCTCCACATTTGCTGCATTTGTCTGAGCTCCCTGGAATTACGGATCTTAGTGTCACTGACTCGGGAAAGAATAGAGCCCAGAGATCATCTGGGCCAACTTCCTTGCATAACCAAAGAACAGACTGAGGTCTCGTAAGACTGACCCCAGTATCTACCATATGCTTGGTAACGTGTTCAGGGTTTTCCGTGAAATAGTGACAATCTTCAAACAGCCCTCCTCTTTGGTAGATACTAGGACCCTCACTTTATAGCAAGAAAACAAGCAAACAAAACCTATGTCCAGAAAGCACAAGGAGAATAACAGCAGATACCCGAGTCCACCTCTCATCTCTCTAACCCAAAGATTACCCATGATTTCCATGGGCAAGAGATCCTTCCTGATAACATTTTTATTACTGTGATTATCATTATTGTTTATAATTAGTGAGTACTCACTATGTGTCAGACACTGTGTTAGATGCAACGTGTGTGTGTGTGTGTGTGTGTGTGTTTGCATCAATAAACCGTTGTTTTGAAAGATTCGGTTTTTTGTCCAATGCCACTCATCAATATTTGATATTTGAACCCGTTTTTTTTTTAATTCCAGTGATTAGAAATTAAATGCTTTGCTCATACGCACCCATAGGTGATGCTGATGTTCACAACCCTCCCAAGGACCTGGTGATTTGGGCAGCTTGGCCCTCCACGGCCAACAGCCTGGCTGCCAGCACTATAGAATTTAGGACCGAGTAGCTAAATGGGGAGTGCAGCCCCAGGGGGCAATTTTACACTTGCCTGATGATCCCAAAGTAGTTCACTCTGAACTGGACCAGCGGGCCCCAAACCACGCGGCCACAGCTACCCATCACGAGCTTTGCTCACTCCATGGTGTTCAAGTCACCACAGCCCTTGGGTGGACGCATCGTAGATCCCAAGAACTGGCTTCCTTTCCGCTGTCTTGATTGTTGGCTCCTCTGTGGTGGCCAAAGAACAGACTGCCTCAGCATTTAGATTAGAAAGTGCACATTAAGAGCCCCACATTTGCTGGCTGAAGAACACATAGCTCTGTCTGGTTTGCAGTCTATGTTCATTCAGCTTGAGGACAGCAGCTCAGCAAGGGCACTGGAGGGCTCGCTGGACATCCTGGGCACCAGGAGTGGATGCATGAAACCCCAGAGAGAAACAGGGCATGGTTTAAAGTAAAATAAAAAAGAACCGTGGCCAATGCTTTTTCAGCAACCTCCCTCAAAAGAGCTGGTTTGAGATAAAAATGGTATCCCACTTGAGAAACCCTTGTGTTGGTCTGGTGAGGGCGAAAGTCCAGACATTCCAGAAGCTTGCGGAAGAAAAACTAGATTTTTAGTTACTTGAGGCTTGGCCTTAAATTCTCATTTCAAAAGAATCCAAGATGAAAGAACCCTGCCGGCTAATTTTAGAGCAAACTCTTTTATCCCCCTTGATTGACGCAAACAAGGAAGGGGAAACAGAATTGAGAAAGAATTGAGATCTTGACTTTAAAACCGACCAGGCCCACGAAACTCACCCATGCCGTGCACTGATTCTCTAACAGGCAGGATAAAACACTCTATCACTGGTACCACAAAGTAATTTTGCTGACTCATATAATAATGAAATCCTCCTGGAGGTTCCTGGGTGAATTAATTAATTAATTGAGAGATGGTGTGGCCATCCCCCTCTGTCTTTAGGCGTCCGTTTCTTCATCTGTACAATTAGAAGATGGAACCTGGAGGATGTAAAAGGAAAGAAGGAACTTTGGAAACCATCCAACTCCCAATCGTTTGAAAGGAAAGATTTCTGATGGTTATACAGTATCTGTACAAGGCTAGAGGGCTAGTTAGCAGCAGAGACAGGACTCGAACTTTGGTGTCCTGGACCAAATCGTTTTTGCTTTTTTCCTTGAAATCCAACAGCTTCTATAAATCGTCTTCACAATTCTACAGCATTATTGGAAGAATATGTTTAAGTAAGTCACAACCACGAAAGTTTTGAAGATGGGAATTTTGAGGCAGTTTGCAGAAGGAAGCAATATTTGCCACAAGCCACAACATTATGAGGGGAATACCGCCTCCCTCAGCACTTGGGAGGGCTGACTCTGGTAAACCCAGTGGCAGAGGTCCTCAGGCAACCCGCGCAGAAAATCAACCACCAGTAACTCGAACACCTGACGCTGTGGTATTGAGGATGGAAAGAAACACAATCCTACCCGGGCCTCTGGTCGTACCTGCTTTGGTTACGGGCTCCCTTTGTCTCTGTAGAGCCTGGAGTCTAGGGCCTCTGGAGATGAGTGAGGAGAAGGTGTTTCCAGAGGATTAGACGTAGGAACTGAGAGCCAGAGGGGAAGGTGTCTCTGCACTGGTCTTCCCCTGCTTTCCATTATAAGATGGAAACCTGACTGGCAAAATCTCCACAAAAAGGTCTCTCAGGGCCTCTTCTGATGCACATACCGTGTCCTGATTCCTCCAAGTTCACCTTCTGCCTCTTCTCCTTCACGGTGGGCCTGCTTCACGTCAAATGAGCTCAGGAGGCGATGCATGTTTTTTGTTTTTGTTTCTGTTTTTAATGTTTATTTGTGTCTGAGACAGAGAGAGACAGAGCATGAGAGGGGGAGGGGCAGAGAGAGAGGGAGACACAGAATCCGAAGCAGGCTCCGGGCTCCGAGCTGTCAGCACAGAGCCCGACGCGGGGCTCGAACTCACCGACCGCGAGATCGTGACCTGAGCCGAAGTCGGACGCCCGACCGACTGAGCCACCCAGGCGCCCCTGCAATGCATGTTTCGTTCAACATTTGCTTCCCAGATCTTAGGGTAGTTCTTGGTGCAGTACAGGATCTCATTAGATGAATGAACAATACCTAACATTTTCTGAATGCTTACTCTATGACTATCACAGTTTTAAGGGCTTTAAGATCGTACCATTAATTATTTCATCAAAGGTTACAGAAAATGTCACCATTATCCCCACTTAGGCTGGGGGCCTTACAAAATTTGCTTAAAGCTATCTGATTAGAAGGTAGGAAAGGAGATGCACAGCATGATAGTTGGCCTTGGACCATGCTCTTACCGGCTTTATTGGCTGATTTCCTCCATAAACTCTGACTTCCCTGGGATTTGATGCAAAGATAATTTTGCACAAGAAAGAGCCCTTCGCAGCACCTACATGCTATTTTTGTGTGAGTAGATGTTTGGGTGAGGGGTGTGGTCGGGGTAGAAACAGACCCCTCTTAGGCATCTTCTCATTGACGGACCTGTGCTTGATAGCTCAGCAATCGGTCCTCACCTCGGCAGAGAGCTTCTCCCATTCCCATTCTGATGGTTTCTGTGAAAAACAAAATGCTATCCAGGCAGGCCCTGGGCATCCTTTGCCCAGCAGTTCCCAGCAGTAAACAACAACCTCTGTCTCATTCATGAGAGTCCACCCCGAAAAATTGCCCAGGTGCTTTTGTGATATTTGTCGGGGTCACAATTAGGGTCAAATAAGGGTCAGAGTATCCTATAACAAGGGAGAAAATCAGATTATTTAGGCTTCTTTATACACTGGCTTCACTTCCTCAAGGAACTGTTGAAACCTTTTATTCCTTCCTATCTGAGCACTCCTTTCCATCACCTGCAGGGGACTTTGATGGTTAGGGGACCTTCTTAGAAGCCCAGACACACCAGCTTGATGCAGGCATCCCTGACAGACAACATTCATGCCAAAAAGAAATCGATACTGTCTCTGTAGTTTGCAGGTGGGTCAGCTTCTACTGGGTCAGATACCAGGGTACCAACACGGGTTTTTCACCATTAACATCGCTCCTTAGTGTTAAGATAGTTGATATTTTCGCAAATATTTTAACTGGAAACGGACCTGTTAGCAAGCATTTATACCTTGACATAAGAAAACCGATTTGATTAGCAGCAAATGGAGATATGGATGAGTCCCTTTTAAAAAGAGAGACAAAGAATATTCTGGAACTTGAAGGGGCGTTCATACAGAAAGAAGCTTAGGCATTTTTCCTGGACCGTCACAGAAAGGTGATGAGGGTGAAATACGCCCACGGGGGAAAAAGGAAGATGTTGAGAGAGATTCATAAAGAGAGAGTAAAGAGAAATGTCACCAAATTTTGCATCACACCTGTAATCCAACTGTTGTACGTTCAAACCGATCATAAGTTTAATGTGAATAAATGTATTCCATGGAAGTCTGTTACAGAGAAGAGAATCGATAGGCTCAACAGTTCTCCCAGAAATTATTATTTAAAAAAAAAAAGAAAGAAATTTAAGTCCAGGAAAACAGATATAGATCAGCATAAGAAATATCTTTCTAGGTGTCAAATCTGCCCAAAGGTAGACTACTCTGCCTTCGGAGGTAGTGAGCTTCCAGTCACTGGAAGTGTGCAAGCAGAGGCTGGATGACCTTTCGGCATAGGTGTTGTATCGGGCGTTGCAGCATCAAGAAGTCCAAATTAAGATGATTCGGGTGGGTAGACTGGCTCATCAATGCTATTATGGACTTGCAAAGTTTCTATTTTTTTACTCTATTATCATTTACTAACCCTCATGCTCATAATAATGATAAACAATCATGATGATGATAGCAATATTGACACTTTGTAGTACCAACCACGTGATAAGAATTGTTCTAATTGTTTTCACATATTTACTTGTGGTTACAAGATGACTTGTCATACTACAGACTTCACATCTATGTTCCAGGAAACAAAAAAGTGTATGTGTGTGTGTGTGTGTGTGTGTGTGTGTGTATGCATAAGACTCAAGAGGCAAAAGACAGACCCTTTCTTTTTTCTTATGTTCATTTATTTAATTTGAGAGTGAGAAAGAAAGAATGGGTAAGGGAGGGGCAGAAAGAGAGGGGGGAGAGAGAATCTGAAGCAGGCTCCATGCTGTCAGTGCAGAGCCTGATACGGTCCTCGATCCCACGAGCCATAGATCCTGACCTGAGCTAAAATCAAGAGTTGGACGCTTAACCGACTGAGCCACCCAGGAGCCGCAAAACAGACCCTTTCTATCAGTTACAACAGAAATATTTCTAGAAAGCCCACCCAAAAAGTCTGCTTGTCCCATTGGACAGAAGTGTGTCACATGATGACCCTTAGCTGGAAGGTGGCCAAGGAAACAGGGATCATGAATGGAAGTGGGGCCAATGAATGAACAGGTCCTTCCACATGAATTTGCCTGTTCACATCCATAATGCCGGTTGATCTTTCAATGTGCCCGTATACTAGATACCAAGGGAAACTGCAGAACAGAAAGCTTGGGGTAATTAGTCATTTAAGTATTCATTTCCAAAGCTGAGATGAGAACTCATCTATACAGACCTCAGAAAACATGCTTCCGTGCTTGTGACTACTATACAAGGCTACCTCCCTGGGTTGGATTTAATGTTCTTTCCTCCCTGAAATTTGATAACGGAGATGTGCTAGTCACCTTGAAATAGAAGACAGAGTAGAATTACGCAGTGGCAACCCAGAGTCAGTTTTTTCCTGTAATGGCTTTCCATGAATCGGCTGGATCCAATAAAGGTCTAATAAGGTGAATGCTCAACGCCGCTTCACCAGGCAAAAGGTCAGGCTGGCACCAGAATTAAGAGTACTGTTCTTGCTACTGCTGAGCAAGGCACAGATTCTCCGGATGGAAAGTCATTCTCTGGAAATAGGTTAGAGCTTTTCAACAGTGCAGGGCACATATCAGTTCACAAGAGTATCACGCATGCAGCCCAGGATTAATGTCATCCGTGACAGTTCAGTGACCTGCTGGGGATGCTCTTTCCTTGGGTGTTTCATCTGACCTGCCATGAGTGACACAAGCACTAGGAAAATCCTGATCGCTGTAAGATGGAGACATTTCCTTTTTGGCAGGAGCAAAGGTATCCGCTGGGCAACGCTTGCAAGATTTGCAGTTTAAAAGACTGAAAGGAGACTTTGGTGACTCTCTGCCTAAAGTATCTGCTGTTGCCTTACAAACACTTCTGCCCGTGGGGAGGCAGCAGAGCACAGACATGAGTGCAGGCTGACTTGGGTTTGGGTTCCAGTCCTCCAACCCCCACACCCCAGCCGTGCTTCCTAAACTCTCTGAACTCATGTGGTTATGTCAAGCATTAAATAAAGGTAGTGTCTTGAGAGGAATCAGCAAGGTGGTCAGCTGTCACAAAGGGAAGGATCAACAAACATTGGCTACCATTCATGACTATCACTGTGGTCATTGCCGTTGGTGGTTACATTATTATTTTTCAGAGTAGGTCTTGGGTTTCTTACCATTTGGAGGACAAAACCTTGGAAAGAGTCCCAGATATTTCCAGGGTGACTTTGAGGTCCATGGATATGGGTTACAGGATTGAGACATCTAAACTTGTATACTTCAGTAATTGAGAATCGAAGCTGGAATTCTGTTTGGACCTCAGCATAGGCTACTAGACCTAATTGCCCAGAATCCAAAAGATCTGAAAAAATAATCATCTCAGTACTAAAATGACCCATTAGTAGGAGAAACACTCCGGACCAGGTGTCAGGGTCTCAAAAATCAGCCCTTGGGTCTGATCTCTTTCTTCTTTGGGAAAAGCTACTGCCCCTAATGAAGTGAATGACAATATCAACCACAAACATTTTTGAACACTTGGATAGTGACTCTATGCTGTGCTGACATTCTACGCTGACACGTACTCTAGTGGATGTAAGCTGCTTTCCCTCTGATAAAGTACAAGAGACGGAGGCAGGCATTGTTGAACAACGGGTCGAAGAGTACAAAGCCCACAAAAGGCAAAGCCAGGCTCTAGACTCAGCTAGGGATGCTGTCAGGCAGCCCTTCTCTCTACTGTGTTGCCTTCTGGAAGGAGGAGACCTCCGTGAGCTGCCCCTGTCCATCACTTGTTTCCTTCCTCATGTCTCTCCAGCCTTGCTGGCTTCTTATCCTGCCTGGGACACATCAAGCTTATTCTCACCAGCGGCTCTTTGCATTTCCTGTTCTCTCTAGCCTAGAACGAATCCAGGGGTCTCTCAGGGGAGAGAATGACTCCTGTGAGGGTATCGTTTGTCACAGGACCCAAACTTTAACACAAACAAAAACAAAACCCTTGTGGGTAGTAAGTAGTATAATGCGCTTGTTTTCAGATTGGAATAAAATTGTCCAGTTCTCACCCGCCCCCCGAATCATCTCCCCCAAAAACTAAAAAAAAAAAAGAATAACAACATCTTTTTACATCATCCATTCATCTTGGTTTGCCCAGGACACTTGCAGTTTATGCTTGTCTCCCTTGTAATTATTAAGAGCAACCTCTCTCACTCTCAAACGGGTCTCAATTTAGAAAATACATTTCATACGGTCACTCTGCTTCTGATGGGAATTTTTGTCCCCGATATCAGTTTCCAAAGCAGGGTGTCTCACGTAGTTGCAATTCTTTCCCGACAGCAGGCAGGGAAAAAGAGTGTACCTGTTTGTATTTAAGCCTGTGCTTTTCAAAAGCTTCGTCAGGTCAATCCTCAAGTGGTTAGACAACCCCCCTGGCTCTGACGCCTGTCAACTCACCCCCTGACCAGGTGCTCTCAGCTCCTCTATCATTTGTTGCCTCACCACGAAGTTGATGACAGTGGACTCACTTCTACAAGTTTATTTTGCACGATTTCCCCTTTTGTGCAGGGAGACCAGCTGGCCTCTTACAGCAATGACTTGCCTTCATTCAGGGCAAACAGACACATTCCTCCCTGGGCCATTCTCTCTGCTTCTGTGAATAATACGCATTTCTAGACCGAAGAGCTGCAAGCAGGCTGGACTGTAATTGGATTCATCTCCTATTAGCTCTTTAAAGGAAGCAATGCGCCTTTCTATTTGGACAGTCTTAGAAGCCCCTCAAATAAATATAGGATGAAAGGCAATTTGTTTAAAAATAAGGAGTGCTTTCACCGGGGACCGCTTTCTTCAAGAGCATTAAGTTTCTTCACAAACGACTACAACACAGAGGTTCTTTTATAAGCCAACGGCCTTATTACCGCCTGAGTCCTAGTCTCTTGACTGATATAACAGAAACGTAAGGAGTTTTCATCTTTTTGTAAGTCTGATTTGGAAATAGGATGAGTGCTTATCAGGTGAAAAGTGTTGCTTCTGTTATGGGCTCAAGTTAAGCATCTCTAATTCAAAAAACAAGACAAAACATCCTTCCTCAAATATCGATGCTTTATATTTACTACGGGGTTGTATGTTAAACTGACAAAACAAAATTGTATAATTTAAATCTACTTCCTCATGCTATATAAAAAGTGAAGCAAGTTTTAAGGACGTACAGACACTTAAATACGATTATCTGTTTTTCTTTTTATGTTTCAACCATTAATGAAATCACTTCTTCAGTTCACTCTGATTGTACTTAACCACTCATGCATACATGAATTTCATTTATTACTTACTGAGTGATCAGCATATGCAAATGGAAGTATAGAAGAGTGCAAAAGTAAATAAAAGACAAAATTCAAAAGTCTTCCGTGATTGAAACATCTAATATACAGGAATCTAAGGGTACTTCCCCCATCGGATAAAAGCCATTGATAAAAAGTTCGCCATTGACAACACATGCAGTGGTGAAAGAATAGATTCTTTCCCTCAAGGATGGGGAAGAAGACAAGGAAATTCTCTCTTACCGTTTCTACTCAACATTGTGCTGTAGGTTATAATCAGGGCAGTTAGGCAAGAAAATATAATAACGGGCATGCAGACTAGAAAGGAAGAAGTAAAATTATCTCTATTTGCAAATGACAATCTTGTGTATCAAAAAGCGAGATAAAAACAGAGAGGGAGCCTGGGACATGCGGGTGGCTCAGTCGGTTAAGCAGCCGACCTCCGCTAAGTTCATGAACTCACGGTTCGTGGGTTCCAGCCAAGCATCGGGTTCTGCACTGACAGCTCAGAGTCCAGAGCTTCCTTTCAATTCTGTGTCTCCCTCTCTCTCTCTGCCCCTCCCCTGCCGGTGCTGTCTCTTGCTTTCTGCCTGTTTAAATAAAGAAACATTAAAAAAAATAAAAGAAACAGAGAGGGAGGCAAACCATAAGAGACTCTGAATCCAGAGAACAAACTGAGGGTTCCTGGAGGGGAAGTGGGTTGGGGGATGGGTTAAATGGGTGATGGACATTAAAGAGGGCGCTTTTGGGGGTGAGTACTGGGTGTCATATGTAAGAGACCAATCACTGGGTCATACTCCCGAAGCAGTCAAGAATACACTGTATGTTAACTAACTTGAATTTCAAGAAAAGAATTTAAAAAACAAATCCCAAGGAATCCGCTAAAAAATTATCACAACTAATAAATGAGTTCAGCAAAGTTTCAAGATACAAGATCGATATACAATGTCAATTGTATCTTTATATACTTGTAGTAAATTGTCTGAAAATGAAATAAGCAAAAAATTCACTTACAATAGCATCCAAAAGAATCAAATACATAGAAATTAATTTAACAAAATGAATTAAAAACTCATACTCTAAAAGCTACAAAACATTGTTGAAAGAAATTATAGATATCCCAAATAGTTGGAAAAGCATCCTATGTTTATGGATGGAAGAATTTAGTATTGTTAAGATGGCAACTCTCTCCAAATTGATTTAAAGCTTCAACACAATCACTTTTAGAATCCCAGCTGATTTCTCTGTCCAAATTGATGAGTTGATTCTAAAATTCAAATGGAATTGCCAGGGGCCCAGAAGAGCCAAAACCCAGAAAAAGAAGAACGAACTAGTGAGACTCACACTTCTTGATTTCAAAACTTACTACAAAACAATGGTAAAGAAGATGGTGTGGTATTGGCCCAAGTAGGCATTTAGTGCAGTGAAATAGAATTGTAGGCATTTAGCTCAATGAAATAGAATTGAGAGTCCAAAAATAAATCCGTGTGTCTCTGGCCAATTAATTTTCAACAAGTGCCCCAAGACCGTCCATGGATAAAGAATAGTCTTGTCAACGGTTGGTGCTGGGACAATGGGAGAGGCACGTGCAAAATGAATTTGAACCTCTGCTTCACACCCTATAGAAAAATTAACTCAAAATGTATAAAACCTAAATGCAAGAGCTTAATCTATAGAAGTCTTGGAAGAAAAGATAGACTTAGATCTTCATGGCCTTAGGTTGTGCAATGGTTTCTTGGGTATGACATCAAAAGTACAAGCAACAGAAGAAGAAATAAATAAATGGGACATCATGAGCAACCCAAGGGGAGGTGAATCTTGCCAACACCCCGGGAGCAAGTGTGGAAGCCAACCTTTCTTTAGCCAACTTTACCGTACCAGCAGCCACAGCCGATGCCTTCTCTGCAGCCACTGGCACGGACATTTAAGATAGAAAATTGAAAATAAGAAGAAATAAAAATAAAAACATAAAATACAAAATTGTACTTACTAGACGTATATCATTAAAAACAACCACCACGACAAAAATGCCTTTTTACTTATAAAACCATTTAACCAGAATTTAAACTTATAAAACAATTTAAATAGAATGATTTAGAAACACACCTAAGACGTAATCTCGAGACACTTAGCTCATCCTTCCCCTCTCCTTCCCTCCCTGTAAGATAGTTGGCCAAGCCCCTTAACCTTTGATGCAGAGCCTGCAGGAAACCTGCATTTCTCTGCATCTTGTCCTAGGCACTGACTCTCTGCGAGGCTTTCACCATCCCGCGAAGCCAAGCTCAAACTACAAGCAAGATGGCTCACACAGTAGACAGCACACCGCACTGATGTTAGCGCGGGAACTGCCAGGTGGGATCCCAGGTTTGGACAGCTGCGTCGCTACAGCAAAAATCGTCCTCTCTTTCCCAGCCCAGCTATACAACTATAGCTAAAATACACATTTATGTGTCCACACATATGTGTGTGTATGTCCGTACGTTCTATTAATCATGACTGTGTTTTTGATATGTTGGTATTTTGGGGCCTTGCTGACCCTGGGGGGCTGCCTTACTCAGGGCTAGTTACTTCCTAAAGATGGCAACCCCTGGTCTATGAGCTTACATTTTGGTCCAGAGGCATACCAAATACTTCCTTTAACTAGCTCTCTCGCTCCAGGCCATTACCCGCCTGCCATCACCATCCCAGGACAACCAAAGACAGCCCTACACTCCTAAGTCAGCTGAAATTACTCAAGCTAACCAATCCTAAACCTGCCCACCTTGTCTCACCCACCATTCTTTCTTGCAGAAACCCCAGTAAAGGTCCTTGCCACAAAGTTTCCCCCTCTCCCTCTGCCTCCTGACTGACCTCCATACTTCTTCAGTCCCCAGTCCTCCACTGCCATGGTGTGGCATGACCCCTCTTCTTGAGATCTGTGAGTAACAAACTATTCAATGGCAGTGGCCTCCCGATAGGTTGGCTGTGAGATGCCTAAATGATAATAAAACATATACATGAACACAAACACACATATGTACGTACATATATACACATATAAAAGGCTAACAGAATAGTAGTTTTAAAATCACTTTATCCAGCAGCACATAAACCTAGTTTCAAATCCCACTTTTATTGGTTTTGGTTGAGCTCCCTTGGGCTTTGTTCTCTCATCTTTGTAAATATAGGATAATAAAACTTGTAGGTAATTTTAACAATTAGTGTGGGTATGTGTGTGTGTGTTGAGGAGAGA
Source organism: Neofelis nebulosa (assembly GCF_028018385.1). Taxonomy (NCBI): domain Eukaryota; kingdom Metazoa; phylum Chordata; class Mammalia; order Carnivora; family Felidae; genus Neofelis; species Neofelis nebulosa. Next base: position 71,182,015 of record NC_080795.1, on the reverse strand, counting down.
GAGTACAGGTAAAGGTGAGACTTGTTAAAGTCAGTGTGTAAAGGAGAGAAGCCTGCATTATCAATACCACCCCTGCAAATCCCTTAGGAAGCCTTATAAATTTCCCGGTGCCATTTTCAATCATTTCGACATAGCAAGTTTTTCCACCAACTTTAAAAACTTGTTTCTAGGGGGCACCTGGGTGGCTCGGTTGGTTAAGCATCCAACTCTTGATTTTGGCTCAGGTCACGATCTCACCATTTGTGAGTTTGAGCCCTGTGTCAGGCTCTGAGTTGACAACACGGAGCCTGCTTGGGATTCTCTCTTTCCCTATCTCTGTTCCCCTCCCGCATGGTCTCTCTCCCTCTCTCTCAAAATAAATAAATAAACTTAAAAAAAATTTTTAAAAACTTATTTCTATGTTTCTATGTTGCGTACCAGATGAAATTTTGTCTGTAGGAATATTAGTGAAACACACACACAAAAACATAGTGAGTATCCCAAAAACTATTGAAGCGAGCACTTTTACACAGTGAATTTTATTTCATGTGAAGTTTGTTGCAACAAAAATGCTATAAGAGTGAATAAAGTTAAAATAATGGAAAGACACCCACAGAATGGGATAAAACACATATTTGATACCTGAGGGGTATCTGAAATGTACCAGAGAAACCACCTCTTAAAAGTCAACAAATAGATGATCGAGAAAAGTCAAGAAAATAGAGGGTCCAACTGAAAAGAAAAAGTAAAAATCTGGAAAGACACCTCATCAAAGAAGATGTGCAGACGGCGAATGAACACATGAAAAGATACTTAACACCATACATCATTAGAGAATTTCAACTTAGACCTGCAATGAGATACCACTAGACATCTATTAGAATGGCTAAAATGCAAAACAGGGCACCACCGAATGCTGGCAAAGGTGAGGGACAACGAAAACTCTCATTCGTCGCTGGTGGGAATGAAAAATGGCACAACCACTTTAGAAAAGAGTTGGCAGTTTCCTATAAAGCTAGACATACTTTTACCATACACTCCAACAGCCGTGGGCCTCATTATACGCCCTTGTGAACTGAAAACTTACGTCCACACAAAAACTTAAAAAAAAATTTTTTTTAATGTTTGTTTATTTTAGAGACAGAGAGACAGAGCACAAGCTGGGTAGAGAGCTGGAGACAGAATCTGAAGCAGGCTGCAGGCTCTGATCTGTCAGCACAAAGCCAGAGGCAGGGCTGGAACCCACGAACCGTGAGATCATGACCTGAGCCGAAGTCGGACCCCCAACCCCCTGAGCCACCCAGGCATACCAGCGTAAATGGCAATATATATACTATATACACTGTATATATCTAAGCATATCATTTTCAAACTACAGAAAATTAAAGGTAAACAAAAAAAAAAAATCCTCAAAGAAACCAGATAGAAAAAATTCCTTACCTACAGAGGAATAACATCTGACTTCTCAGAAACCACACAAGCAAGGGAATGGAGCGAAATATTTCAAGTGTCAAGAAAAAACCCCGACCAACTTAGCGTTTTGTACTTTGTGAAATTATCTTTCAAAAGTTAAGGGGAAATAAAAGCTTTCTCAAACGAATATTGAATATTTTGCCAGTAGACTTGCCTTAGAAGAAATGTTAACAGGGGGGCTGGGTGGCTCGGATGATTGAGCATCTGACTCTTGATGTGGGCTTAGGTCATGATCCCAGGGTCAGGGGATCACATTGGGCTCTGCCCTAAGCATGGAGTCTGCTTGAGATTCTCTCTCTCTCTCTCTCTCTCTCTCTCTCTCTTTTTCCCTCTACCCCTACCCTGCTCATGTTCTCTCTCTGTCTCTGTCTCTCTAAAAAAAAAAAAAAAAGTTAATTAAGAAAAAAGAAGTGTTAACAGAAGTTCTTTAGAGGGAAGGAAAATAATATAGGTCACATAATTGGATTTGCATAGTCAGGAAGAACATCAAAGAAGAAATAAGTGAAGGTAAAATAAAAGCTTTTATTTCTCTTATTTTTATTTATTTATTTATTTATTTATTTTAATTTTTTTTTCAACGTTTTTTATTTATTTTTGGGACAGAGAGAGACAGAGCATGAACGGGGGAGGGGCAGAGAGAGAGGGAGACACACAGAATTGGAAACAGGCTCCAGGCTCCGAGCCATCAGCCCAGAGCCTGACGCGGGGCTCGAACTCACAGACCGCGAGATCGTGACCTGGCTGAAGTCGGACGCTTAACCGACTGCGCCACCCAGGCGCCCCTATTTCTCTTATTTTTAAATGATCTAACAGATAACAGATTGTTCGAAATAATTGTGCCAATGACATACTGAATTACACATTCTTGTGTGTATATAAGCATCTGTGAATATTTATGTAAATGAGATGAATTACATATAAATGAAGTGAATGGCAGTAAGAAGTAATGGAATCAACCAGATAAACCAACAGCCTTAAGAGTTCAACAAGGATGGAGGGGCGCCTGGGTGGCGCAGTCGGTTGAGCGTCCGACTTAGGCTCAGGTCATGATCTCATGGTCCGTGAGTTCGAGCCCCATGTCGGGCTCTGTGCTGACGGCTCAGAGCCTGGAGTCTGCTTCCGATTCTGTGTCTCCCTCTCTCTCTGCCCCTCCCCCGTTCATGCTCTGTCTCTCTCTGTCCCAAAAATAAATAAACGTTAAAAAAAAAATTAAAAAAAAAAAAGAGTTCAACAAGGATGGTATAATATGTAATATCACCCTACAAGCATCAGTGTTATTTTTATTTCATTTTATTTTTTGGTTTTTATTTAATTTATTTTTTATTTTTTTTATACAAGAAGTAACTAGCTAAAGATGCATAAAAAAATAAAATACTCTATAATACTCAGTAATGCTGAACTATCTAGGAACTAACCAGAGTAACAAGATCACGGTAGACAAGGTGTTCACACTCTAATAAAGGACATGGAAGATGATTTGCGTAAGTGGAGATACTTCCACGCTTTTAGAGAGGATAATGCCAATTGAAACATATCAATTCTCCCCAAGCTAATATACAAACTTAACACAAGCCCAATGAAAATTCAAGTTGGGTGACTTTTATGCACTTGGTAAACTTAAAATTTATATGGACTGAAAAAAAACAGGAGAGGGAGGAAGCTTATCCTTACCATATATTAAAATATGAGGCAAGACCATAGTAATCAAAGTAGTGTTTTATTGGTGTAATAACAGGCAAATTGACTAATGGAAGATAATAAAGAGCTCTGAGACAGACTCATTAATATATGAGATCTAAATATATGATAAAGTTGGCACAAGTAATTAATGGGAACAGTAGATGGTGTGAGTTCATTTAATCATGAAAAATGAATCCAGATCCTTATCTAACATCACACAAAAAAATGTGAACTCTAGAATGATTAGAGATGTCAGTGTAACTACCATAAAACTGTCAATTTAATGGGACTCCCCCTCCATGTTTAAAATCAATAAGGAATTGATATGTAGAATATAATCAATATCCTGACAGTCAAAAAAAAAAGCCACTTCCCTCTAAAAAAAAACAGGCAAAAATACAAACAGGCAAGTTACAGAAAACAGTAAGAACAAACAAGTACATGATGAGAGGAAATAATTAATAAAGAGATGTGCACGTTAAAACAGGAAGACATAGCACTGTGCACTTCTTAGACTAGATAATTGTGGCTTTCTAGACCATATTATTTCATTTTTCAGGGGAACAGAGTTCTCTTTATTAAAGTCCATCAATTAATGAACTGCATTTTAAGCAGAGCTCAGAGTAAATTTTTCAGAAATTTATTATAAGATCATCCCATTTTCTAAATAAGTTATTGAAGTCTCATTAAATAGTTATTAAATAGCTATTGAAGTCTCTATCGAATGGCTTTGGTATAACCATTGGAATTGGTAACAAATGCTATTACTCTGCCCATCATAGCGATGCCCCAAATCCTTCTATTTGGCTGTACTTTATGCAACAAGTTCAGGTTCTGTTAGGTGAATTCCATCAGACCTTCTTTATTTCCAGCAATGTGTCGGCCTCCATGAGCTGTAACTGCTGAAGTTCCATATTATAAGGGATATGGGAAAGAGTTTATTGAAATCATTCCATTCAAGGGGCGCCTGGGTGGCTCAGTCGGTTGAGTGTCTGAGTTCAGCTCAGGTCGTAATCTCACAGTTTGTGAGTTTGAGCCCCACATCGGGCTCTGTGCTGACAGCTCAGAGCCTGCTTCAGATTTTGTGTCTCCCTCTCTCTGCTCCTCCCCTGCTCACACTTTGTCTGTCTCCCTCTCTCTCAAAAATAAATATACATTAAAAAAAAAAAGAAATCATTTCATTCAATTATTTAATTAATTACTCATTTCTTCATTCATTTCCTCATTAAATTTTAATTCACGTCCATCATTCTTAGGTATTGGTTTTTTTTTTTTTTAATGTATATTTATTTTTGAGAGAGACAGAATGCGAGTGGGTCGGGGCAGAGAGAGAGGGAGGCACAGAATCTGAAATAGGTTCCAGGCTCCGAGCTGTCAGGACAGAGCCTGACATGGGGCTTGAAAGCCCATGCTGTGAGCTCATGACCTGAGCCGAAGTCGGACGCTCAACCGCCTGAGCCACCCAGGCGCCCCTCTTAGGTATTGGTTTAAATCTAAGAGTTCAGTAATAAAGACAGAAATAGTGCCTGACCTCTAGAAGCTTATAATCTAACAGGATTCAAGATTCAGCTCTATGCACACAAGCTGTGTGTTCACTGGAAAGTCACTTCATCCTTTGGAAACTGGAGTTTGGAGTTTGTCATCTATGTAATTGGAATAAAAATTCCCACCTCACGCAGTGGTTGGAGAAAATGAAACTATGCTGTCTACACACAGTGCTTGTTCCTAAACCAGACTTTTTCTGAATGTCAACTATCTTCCCTTTAATCTTCACATTATCTGAAGGCAAATGGATAAGAGTCTTTTTTTTTTTTTTTTTTTTTTTTTTTTTTGCCTTCGTGTAGTTGTAAAAGACTTGTATTTCTTTTGCGGAACTTGTGAATTCATGGCTGCTTTGAGAGAGGTTACTTTTTCACTGTCTCAAACCTTGCCTTGAACGCATATTCCTTAAGCTTCTTCTTTATAAGTAGCCCTGAACAGTACAGGCTTGTTTGACAAAAGTATTCCGCTTTATTTCAACAATCGCATTATCACCTGTAGGATATTTTGTCTCTCTCCCTCTCTCACGCACACACACACACACACACGCATGCACACACACACACTTGGCATTGTAAAACCCATAAATCTGAAAATGGTTCTTAGCCATGTGTGTCTGAGATGTGTAGCCTCTGTTGGGAAGAAGAACTCCAGGCATTCATTTGGCTTCCAACGGAGGGAAGAAATGAATCTGAACATTGGCCAGTCTACTGGGCTCCTCCATAGGCCAAGGGTCTTTCAGTGGGTACCACAAAAGGAATGCATAAGTGATTAAACACCGGGCTTCATACACATATGATCCCGAGCCATTCTAGTGTGACAGTTTTCCCAGAGGCCTCGTAAAACTGTTTTGAATCGCCTCTTCCATTCTACAGGTGGTATTTCCTCCAGTTGGACGCAGCAACTCCTGTCCTGTCCGCCAAAGGTTGGGTATCCAGAGGACTCTGGACAAGAAAGCCAAGGTGTTATTGAACACGCCGCTTTTTAATGGGGAACACCTTGGAAAGTTTTACTGCAGATTACTTTTAGAGAGTAGGCGGACCTTGGCCAATTAACAGAGATCAAGGAAAGTTGCAGAGACTGAGGGAGATAAATCTAAAGCATCTGGCTAAGAGGAGGTGTCCTGATGAGATTAAAAACAGTTAGCAAAGTGTTTATAAGGAGTGACAGGACTGAGTCACAGATGATGTGACAATTGTGCTATAACCCACGAAACCACTTACAGAGTGGTTGGATATCGGATTTAAATAGTCAACAGACTCTTTCCTGCGTTTGGTCTGCTGACTCCAGTTTTGTAAATAGCTTTTCAGGCCTGGCCCATTTACAAACATACAGAAACATCTGCGGTCTGTGTAACTACAAAGAGAAGTAGAATTCTGGGGCAATAAGAAGTTGAGACTCCTTTTGAACACTGATTTTTAAGAGATAACTCCAAGGAAAGATGGCACAAGAGTACTACTATGTAATGTTTCTTTTTTAAATCACGTCAAGGATGTTTGATTTTGGTTTTAGCACACTGTAACATTTGGAGTAAAGACCATTTCGTGTATGTTTTGAAATGTTTTTGTTTTTCACATCATAGAAATGTTTACGTAGCAAGATTTATCTTTTTGTTGTTTATTTTTGAATTAGATTTTAAGTGTAGAGAGCTGAGCTAATCAGCCTATCCCTTCAGGTGACACTGGAGTTCAAGTCTCGGTCCTCCAAATTCTGGGGTGTGAGCCCCATTCTCTAGTCCATGGACACCCAACATAAAGGGGTCGGTATATGTCCTGGAATATGTTCTCTTAAAATACCTAGTGTTGTCTTATATATGTGTATTTTAATTCATATAAATGATATTGTATTGTAATTCATCTTTTTTTTTTTCTTTCTAACTTAGCATTATGTTGGGGGAATCTATCCATGTGGTCGTGGGCATCTAGTTTGTGTTTCTTATTAATACCTGCAGTTTCTGAGTTGGCATCTATCACTTATTTATTTCCTTAGGGGCTAAGCTTGGTTGCCTTTAGTTCCTGCCACCAAAAGTAATACTCTGAAAAATAAGCTTGTCCATGGTCCCTCATGAACATTTGCAAGAATATTTGAATTTTTTTTTTTAACGTTTATTTATTTTTGAGACAGACAGAGTCAGAGCATGAACGGGGGAGGGGCAGAGAGTCAGGGAGACACAGAATTGGAAGCAGGCTCCAGGCTCTGAGCCATCAGCCCAGAGCCCGACGCGGGGCTCGAACTCACGGACCGCGAGATCGTGACCTGAGTGGAAGTCGGACGCTTAACCGACCGAGCCACCCAGGCGCCCCCATTTGCAAAAATATTTGTAAGGAATATATGTACAGGATTGGGTTGGCTGGATCCCAGGGAAAAAAGAAATACTTACTTTAGCTAAATATTGACTAATTGTTTTTCAGAATGTTTGTTCCAGTTCACTCTTCATCAACAGTGCATAAAAATTCCTGTCCTCCCAAAGTCTTGACAACAATGGATAATCCCAACACTTCCTTTTTTTTTTTTTTTTTTTTTGGCCATCCAAATAGGTGTAAAGCAGCATTTTGCAGTTAAAATGTTCGGTCTTGCTATTTCTAATGAGCTCAAGCATATTTTTATATACTTTTCGGACATTTGAACTGCAATTTTTGTACATTGCCTGGTCACCTTGTCCATTTTCCTATGAGTTTCCTGCTTTAGCCTGTTAGTTTGGAGTAAAAGTATATTTGGAAATTAATCCCTCCTTTTTTTTTTTTTTAAATTTTTTTTTTTTTCAACATTTTTTATTTATTTTTGGGACAGAGAGAGACAGAGCATGAACGGGGGAGGGGCAGAGAGAGAGGGAGACACAGAATCGGAAACAGGCTCCAGGCTCTGAGCCGTCAGCCCAGAGCCTGACGCGGGGCTCGAACCCACGGACCGCGAGATCGTGACCTGGCTGAAGTCGGACACTTAACCGACTGCGCCACCCAGGCGCCCCCCTCCTTTTTTTTTTTTTGGAAATTAATCCCTTCTTAATTTAAACATTAAAAATATCTCTCTCAACGTGTCACTCATTTGTTAACATTATCCAGGATAGCCTTCTCATAAATGTGATCCATAAATGTGTCTAATCATTCCACTTTATGGTTTGAGCATTGGAGTCTTTTTAAATTATATTTTCACCCCTTTTAAGTCATTAGGATATTCGTATAGAAGGTCTTGTATTAAATATAGGGTTCTACCTTTATGTGAGAAGAGCCAATACTTAGAAACATTTGTAATTTTCCATGTACTGTTTTAAACATTTTACATGTTCTAGCATATTTAAATGTCCAAAATATCACTAAGGAAATGACAGAGCTGTTGCTATCCTTATTTTACAGGAGGAAATTGAAGCATCAGGAAATTAAATAACTTGCCCCAAATTATACAGCCTAGAAGTTAAGGACTCTAGATTTGAACCCATGCTATCTGTGCCTATAGACTTTATGCTTATATTTCTTTTTCTTATATGTGTGGAGTGCACCTTTTCAAGTCAACAATATTGCCTTCCTTTTTTCCTCATTTCCTCCCTCCCTACCACTCTTCCTCTCCCTTCCTCCTGCCCTCCCTCCTTCCCTTCTTTCCTCCCTTCCTCCCTTCCTCCCTTCCTTCCTTCCTTCCTTCCTTCCTTCCCCCCTTCCTTCCTTCCTTCCTTCCTTCCTTCCTTCCTTCCAAGTCCTGCTATGTACCAGATATAAGTCATTAGTTGTGAGCACACAGTTGTTGTTTAAGCCATCAGTCTGGAAGAGATCTCCCAGAGAGTGAGTCTGGTTAGAGCAGGGAACATCAAGGACACTCAACATTAAGACAGGGCCAAAGAGGGGAAACCACAAGAGAAGGCTGAAAAGGAGCAACCCATAAGGTAGCAAGAAAACCAAGAGGCTTAAATTTCCCAGAAGCCCAGTGAAGTAAGTGTTTCCAGAGGAAGGAGTGATCAACTATGTCAAATGCTGCAGAGGTTTCCAGGAGATTCTTCAGAACTAACTGTTGGGTGCAGCACTAATGAGCTGTAAGAGATTAACCTCACTGAAATGGAGGAGGTTGAAGTGGACTGAAGAGAATAAGGAGAAGAGTTGGGCCAGGGAGCAGAGGTGATGTTCTTTCGAGATGTTCTACTGCACAAAGACATAAAGAAATGGAAAGGTAGTGTGGAGGGAAGTGGCATTAAGAGAGAGTTGTGAGGGGCGCCTGGGTGGCTCAGTCGGTTGAGCCTCCGACTTCGGCTCAGGTCATGATCTCACAGCTCATGAGTTCGAGCCCCACATCGGGCTCTGGGCTGACGGCTCGGAGCCTGGAGCCTGCTTTGGATTCTGTGTCTCCCTCTCTCTCTGCCCCTAACCCACTCGCATTCTGTCTCTGTCTCTCTCAAAAATAAATAAACATTAAAAAAAATTTTTTTTAAAAATGAGAGAGTTGTGAAAACTTAACTGCTGTACTTCTAATTGTACCACAATTTATTCAACCATTCCCCCTGTTCATTATTTGCTTCATCTATGGGTTTTTGCTACTCCAATGATGCTATAATTTAGATGCTTACACATATATACTGACTGCATGTAGATTATGTTTCCCTTACGCAGTAGATTCATACACATATACTTGCAGAGAGCAGTGTTTTGCTATTTCTGTGGGCAGATTCACAGAGATGAAATTTCTGAATAGAACTGCCTATGGACTTGCATATTTTATATTTAAATGATATCCATCTACTGATACATATGCATTAATAATACTTATACAATCTGCATTGAAATTTACATGAACTTACATTTCCACCAGCAATTTTTGAGTGTGTCTTTTCCTGAAGTCTTCACTGGCAAATAAAACACATACCTGGATTGCGACCTTTGGTGCGAAATGTCAGTGTCATGATCAACAAAACTGACAAGTGCTTTATGTGATCCCCAAAATGGGTCTATAATATTTCACGTACTGTGATAGGCAGTTTAGGGATGAGGAGAGATAAAGACACTCACACAAAGTCACACAGCTAAGAAGTGGTCGAACCTGCCTTCAAGCTCAGATCCCCTGGTTCTGGATTCCTTACCCACTTATTTTCTTCTATCTTCTTTCATCGCTGGTTCTATTCTATTCATAGAAACTTCTCAGCCCCTCTGAATCAGAAAAGAGAAAACGGTTGGACTGATAACTATTCACATGGAGACCTGGCTGCTTGGCCTGCTACCTACCCCACTTTGCCTGGCTCCAGAGTCCCTTGGCCCCGAGTGTCCTCCCACCCAGAGGCCCCACATAATCTCAGTACATATTACACATTCCTTCAGCAAAATGAGTCCACTGGAAGGCACCCGGGAACACAGAATCACACTTGAGGGCCCCCCTGCCCTCGCCGGCTGGACTTACTCCAATTACGGTCATAGGTAGCCACAGAGACAGGCATAAATGCTAGTCCTGGAGACTGGACCAAAGGCACCGTGGGTTGGGCGGGTGGAACCACAGCCATCCTGTACAGAGGCCAACCAGTGACCTCTACTCAAGCTCTGCCAAAAAAAACCCCAGAGCATCATAAAAAGCAAAAGGATCCTTTTACCTCCCTGCCCCTGTTTTCTTCTCCCTCAGAAATGCATGGCTGGTATTCCAGGAGTGTATGATTCTCAGTTAATCACAATAGTTACAGCTACCACTTCTCATGGAAGCCAGAGCATCATAAGGTATAGACATCCCACATCCAATATCTTCCAGTTTCAGGAAATTTGTGAAAAGTAGGCTTGGTTATTTCTGATTCAGAAATGTTAAGTAGCATACCCAGGGGAACATGCCTCATAAGTGGCAGAATCAACCATTCTGAGACTCAAACATTCCAGATATCAACGCTCATGGGTTTTCTGCTTAAACACATCACTGTTTATAATAATGCTAACAGCAGTAAAGAATATTTGTGCCTACTTACTATGCGTTGGGCACAGTGTCAAGTGTTCTCAACAAATTGTCTCGTTTATCTTGACAGCAATCTTAATTTGATCATTTATTTCTTCTTGTGCAATATTTTAATAATTATTTTCTTTAAACAGATGCAAAACTAAATCTTAGATCCTTTGAGCACCTTGCCCCAAATCCTAGGACTAGCAGGACCCAGAGATGGAATTTGAAATCAGATATGCAATCCTAGAACCCCAGGCCTTGAATTTCTTGTCTCCCAATTTGAGGACAGAGTCTGCCATTTCTGTGGTTCTTCCTCTTTCCTGGGATAAACCTCGATATATTTCCTAACAGCAATTGAAAGCAGTGTCTCTCTCAAGGTAGATGATATTCAAGGCCTAATAGGATCTTGAATCATCAAATGAATAACTATGGGTTTTGTTTTCAGAGAATGTTCTTAAGGTGTTTATCTTTGAGGCTCTATGAGGCTGTGAACTTCTTGTTTGGTTTCTCTTGGTGTTCCCCCCAGGTGCCTGGATTCGTGTTGGCATACAGAATTTAATACATGAATATTCATATAGAAGGAAAGAAGAAAGAAGTTAGTTAATTAAAATGCTCAACTCTTGGAGTGCTTGGTTGGCTCAGTCGGTAGAGCATATGTTCCCTGATCTCAGGGTCATGAGTTCGAGCCCTACATTGGGCATAGAGCTTACTTAAAACCAACAACAACAACAAAAAAAACCCCAACTCTTAAAGACAACCTGTGGTCACACTAAAAGAGAGGAAGAGAAGGAGAATCTATCTTCATCTTGAACCATGACAGCAGCTCTCAGTTTGGCAGAAGCTAATAGAAATGAGAGGTTAAAATGATGACCGCCACGATGTAGACCTCCAGTTCCACCAGAATTGATGACTTCCTAGAAAAGGAAGGAAGAGTCTGTAAAACACTGCTTTTGCTCCCCAGACAGGATCCTTGGAGCCAGGCCAAGCCAGTGAGAGATGGGTGAGGAGAACCCATACATCTCCTAGAAATGTATATTGAATCAGAGGGAATTCTAAGACTTCAGGTAACACTGTGAAACCAATTAATCCAGCATAGACACAGATACTCACCTGCATAAACACACCTGTGCATGTGCATATAGGTGCTGCATTTACTGTCAGAAAGATGAACTCTTCATAGTTTCCCTCTTTTATTAAACATATCTTTTATTTTCTGTATTCTGATGCTTGACATGTGAGGAATTTCTGACCCAGGAGGGATTGCCCCTTCCAGGATTAGTCAATTCCTAGAGTCAATTCAGACTCATACCCTCAACTTTCCCTTATTGGGCTCTTGCATCCCTCCCACCATCAACCTGCCCTCATCATCCCAAGGCTAGTTTCCAGACATCTTAGGGACAGCCCTTCCACTCCAGAGTTCACTGAAATTACCCAAAGTAGCCAATCGTAAGTCTGCTCACCCTTAATGACCTGTTCCTGTCTATGGAAACCATAAAATAAAAACCTCTTCTCTCCACTCCCTGCCTTCTGATGGACTCTGGTGCTTCCCCGAGTGGCCTTCTATAACATTCTCCTTCCTCCGGGGATCTATGAGTCCTTCCCTGATCTCTTGGCCTCAAAATACCTAAAGAATATTTAAAATCCTATGTTAAAATACCTCTGGGGGCTCAGTCAGTTAAGTGTCTGACTCTTGATTTTGGCTCAGGTCATGATTTCACAGTTTGTGGGATCAAGCCCCTTGTCAGGCTCTGTGCTGACAGTGTGGAGCCTGCTTGGGATTCTTTGTCTCCCTCTCTTTCTGCCTCTCTCTCTCTCTCTCAAAATAAATAAATAAGCTTATTAAAAAATCTCTGGACATATTCTTCTGGAATTTATTTCCCAACAAGAATGCAAGAATTGGCATCATTAAAGAAGCAACAACTTGGCAAGGTGTGCGAGAATGCCAGCAAAAACAAGGGAGAGCACTAACTCTTACCTTGGGACAATAAGATGATGGAAGGAGATACATGTCAACTATCACTTTCACAGAAGGAAGGCAAAGGTGAAGGGATAAGGGAAGGTGCCCTCACAAGGTCCCCCTGAATGTGAAGACCCTGCAAATTCCAGGTCCTTGGCACTTTCTGTGATTTAACTTTGCAAGATTATGGAAGGCACCCCCAAGTTCCTTGCTCCATTCCTTTGAGAACTCATTGGCCAAGCTTTCTTTGGGTTGGGTAGCAATTTAAAAGTCTTCTAGGTAATTATACCTTATGTGTTAAAGATAATGCTTTGCCAACTTAGGAAACAATTTAATTTAACTAGCCATGAATCACTAAGTTCTTATAGCAACGTTTAAAGAAACAGCAATACCTAGGTACAAACTAATAGGCTTCTTGATTACTATGAAATTATTATCAGTAACTGCTTCATTGAACTGGAATCTTTCCAAGAGTCAATAGAAAGCAGCCGTAACCCTTTTTTGTTGTTGTGATTAGAGGGTCACCAGGATTTGGCTTTCAGCACAGATGGAGTGTCAAAAGGTGTTAATATTTGAGTGTGGTGATGAAATCACGAGCTGTAAAATCATTCTGACATGAGGTTGACTGATGGTACCGCCACTTAGTGTGTGACCTTGGGCAACATACTTAACCTCTCTTAGCCTCAAGCTCCTTGTCTACAAAGTGAGGGTAAAAATAGTACCCACTTTAAAACATTGTTGGAAGAATTAAATAAGCTAATACATGTGTTTAGCGTGGTGCCGCCTTATTCATAGGCCCCATAAATGCTGGTTTTCAGTAGACATCACAAACAACCTGTTAGAAATGCCAGAGAAATGAGGATTGGATGCACTGTGTGTCTTCTCAACTACCTTTAAGTTATTTTCTTCTCATTTGGTCTTTTCTTCTTGGTAGGGCATTCTTATATTTCTTTTATTTATGTTTCTATCTTTCTAAATATTCTTGTATTTCTGTTCTCTACTCAAGAGAAGTTTGATTCAAGCAGAAAGATGTACCACAACCTCATGTATATAGAAGAATTCATAACTTCCATACATGCATTTAAAGTCCTATGAAACTCTTGTTTAAAAAAAATAGAAGTAAATTTGTCTACCTGCTCAAGTCTTTCTTAATGCTTTAGCTTTGAACCTCAGCTTTTAATATAATTTAATTTGTACTGATTATTAACGTAATACCAACATCACTCAGGTCATTGAAAGGAAGCTTATTAAATAGTTCTGTCTCAACCTACTCCCGCCCCCAAACTTTGGAACACTACAAACCATTAGACAGAATGGTTTTTAAACAGACATGCACTGTGGTTTTCTTACATCTTTCTCTAAAGCCTTAGGAGATTACTATTACTGTCATTCAAGTTGGGAATCTTCGTCATATTTTCTAAACCTTATGGATGTGTCTCAAACTGGGACAGGAGAGAGAATAAGTCTTCAGCAGCTGGGAGAGGTTTTGTGGATTTCATAGCGGTTGAGAACTACTAACAAGGAAATATTACACATGGCCTTTGGCAGGAACATATTATAAAATCCAGAGCCTTTTGTTATGGGCTAAGTAGTGTATTATTCATAATTGTTATTTGATTTGGTCTTCTTCCCATCTTCTCTTTAACAGAAGGCTCTCTGCCTTGAAAAATTACACCATTTAAAGGTGCCCTATGTCTCTGATTATATGCTACATAACCTGGCAGATATTACTCGGGGAAAAAAAAAAACCCAGGAGGCCAGTAAAATTTGCAGTAGCAGATGGCATTTTCACTAACAGAGCCAGTTTTTCACAGAGGTAAAGGAGGGACCCACCCCACTTGAGTAATGCCAGGAAATGTCCATCGTTCCCAGAATATCTCATTCATTCGACTGACATTCATTAATCCCCTGGGCACCCTGGTAACTCCAGGAAAGCATCCAAACTCATCTGTGTCCAGCTTCTGCTTTTGTTGTCAGCCTCACCTTACTCTGCTCTTCTGCCCTACAAATCCTACACCCCGGCCATTTACAGCCTTAACATTTGTAGCTTCTACCAGTGACAAGTGACCCAAACAGCTGATGCCATGTAATTATGGGTAAATTTATTGATGCACTGATGTCAATCACACATGCTTTAGGTTGGTGACTCTAAGAGAGTCATTAAGCTGTTGAGTGCGACTAGCTGACTACCTAGCATCTGCCTTTCAATAGCACTTTGCCATTTTTCTGTTTATTCCCATACGTACTCTGTGTGGGGCGTATCAGTTACTTATTGCTGCAAAAACGCTGTCCTATGAACAATCACAAACCTCAGTGGCCTACGACAATAAATGTTTATTTTGCTTCTGTATCTGCGGGGTTCCAGGGCTCAGGAATGAAAATCAGTTGATTTCACCCCTAGGCTTGCAATCAGTGCATGTTCAGCTATGGGTCTCCTGGTAACACTGTTGGTTGTCTTAGTCTCGTTTATACATCTGAGGTCTACAGGCTGTTGGCTGGTCTAGTGTGGTCTCATGGAGGATGACCAAGGTAACTTGGTTCTGTCCCACTCTTCATTCTCTTACAAGCGAATCTATGTTCCCATAGCAATGGCAAAGCTACAAAAGCCACCAAGAATAACCATTCAAACTCTTTCAAACCTGCCTTTGCATCACGCACGTTAACGCCCCATTGGCCAAGACAAGTTATGTGGTGATTTGCAGAGTCAGAGTGAGAGACAAAGTCATACGGAAAAGTATCAGGATATAGGAAGAGTGAAGAATGGGGGTTATTTTGATCAATCCCATCAAAGTAATGGATTCCAGAGTGGTGTTCCACTATTCCATTTGAATTCTTGGTAAAGGCTATATGGTCTTTTACCTCCATACCATTTCACTGGTAGCTCTTTCCCTCACTCCTCACATTACTACGGTGCTCTATCCAGTATTGTGCCAGCCCCAGAGGTGCAGAGACAGGACAGATAAAACGCAGTCTCCAACTTGAGGCAGAATAGCGTTTATTAGGGCAACTGACACCTCTATAAGGATGGAGTTGGGTAATGAAAGTAAAGACAGTAACATAACTCTTGGTCCATGGTAAGAAAGTGCCGAAGGTTGGGCTGAGAAGCATTTTCTTCCTCTAACAGACATGTGAGTTTACCCGCAGCTGCAGTGGACGATTCCCGGCATCCGATAACTTCCTCCTGCAAGTGCCTGCAGCTCTCTGCTTCTCTATCTGAGGACTTTATCCCACATCAGTGGAGGTTTGTGCCGATGCCCATAGGTGACACTCCAAAACACTAGGGATTTCACATGTCAAGAGAAAATCCTCAGCAATGAGACAGGGGTCAGTGGATAACACTCCAGTATTCCATCCCTCATTCTGGTAATCTGAGTTGTGTTCTACAGCGTTCTTCAGTGATAGTCCAGCAGTGGCCTCCAGGAGTAAGTCACTTGGGAATACACTCTTTGTTTTTCTGCCTTCTCGATCTTGCATTGTTAGATCACTGATTGGGCTTCCTGAGATCATTTTCCATATGCACTACCTGGCCCCAGGTCCTTATCAGAAGGTCTACTTTGGGAAACAACCATAACTAAGATAGGAAGCAGTAATGTTGGTTGCTATAATTACCATGAAGCCCAATGCAGGACAGTAGAAAACTTCTCAAGGAGCAAAGAAGGGGGAGGGTGCTTAACACTTCCCATTTCTTTGTTTAGATTTTAGAGACCTATGCTCTTCATCTGTGAACTTCACACATCCAGTTAGGAAAGCTGCTGCCTGAGTGGTTTCTGTAGCTACATAATTTGACAGAACTGGGCAGAGTAGGGAGGTGGAGGAAACAGGCAGAAATACCCTCCTTTGCCTGAGTAATAGTCTGAGCAATGGCCTTGATGGCATGATATGAGGCACCTACATATGTACATCAATGTCTGGAAATCCTTCAACAGGAATTCATCTCTTTAGATGAGCATTGGTCCTTCTCTGTGAGGACTTTTTGCAAACTTCAGCTACATACCAAACAAGTAGCCAGGTAAGGTGGTGGAACATGTATCTTTGAAGACAGACCTAGAATCAGTTCTTGGCTCTGCTCTTTATTAGCTCTATGGCTTTTAGCAAGCCAGTGTCTCAACTTCTTTATCTGCAAATTGGGAAAAGTGACCTCTATTGTACAGGTTTATTATGAATATTAAATAAGACAATAACTGTAAACCTCCAGGCACTATACCTGACAAATAATGGATACTCGTTCCATTTTATCTATTATTAATTTGGAGTCAGACAAACGTGGGTCTGAATTTCAGTCCTACTACTAGATGGCTAGATGACTATAAAACAATATGGCATAGTGATTAAAGGCTTTGAAGCTAGATGGATTTAGATTTAAATCCTTTTACCACCACGGGCAAATTGGGGGACTTCAGGCAGATCTCTAAATCCTGCTGGGCCTCAGTGTCTGGTTATCCCATTTTTAAAATGGAGTAATGACATGCTGTAATTAACATATTCTAAAATATGTTTTTCTAGATTAATATCTCTGATATCATCCATCTTATAATTAATGGCATGCCATATTTTAATCGGAGGTATTTCCTTTCTTAGTGGTACATAAAGAATGGTATATTTTGCAATCAATGTTGTCTTAGATACATTGAAATATGTTTTTACATAATATGGAAGATTATGCAGATTAAATGAGATGGTACTTTAAAACGTCAGCCTCTATTAAACACTCAGAAAAAGTGAACTATTAGCTTAGCTTCTTTGTATCTTTTTTCCGTCTTAAGCTTCTCATCTATAAAATGCAAATAATAATAACTAATCTTATAAGGTTCAGTGGGAAGCCAGTTACACCAGGGGCTAAAACATTTGACATAGGACCTGCCAGGAAAGTAAGTGTGCAGTCATCATTAGTTCCTGTGCTCATGATGTGTTTAGGTTGCAAACAATGGAAAAGGATCATGGCCAAATCAAGTAGGAGACAAATTTGTTGGAAAGATAGAGGGACTGATGGGAAACATAGAGACCCAGCTTAGACAGTAGCAGGAACTGAAGCATCTCCAGACCAGGCATCAGGACACACAGCACACTCATACAGCTGGAACATTCAGGCGAAGCCACTACCTCTAGCATCAATATGATCCCCACCTTCATGGCCTGAGCCAGTGTCATTGTCACGACTGCTAGGATGGCACTACCAGCATACTGCCGTAATGATCTGACCTTGACTGGCCCGTGTCTTTGGCAGCAAGATTCTCATCGGTTGATGAGGCCACGACTTGTTTCTTGATTGTACCGGAGGACTGCTTGTTGGAGCCAACAGAGGGAAGTGGGCCACGAGAACCTCTTTTGTGCCAGATCATATGCACAGTGATATAGGAACCAGTCTCCATCGGGGATGTTTTTCAGAAAGGAGTTGAATAATGAATAGCTAAAACACTGAACGCAACCACAGCTGTATCATAAATTTCTAGTAGACAGCTTCTTCTAAAATATGCCTTGGAACTAGGCCATTGACTCAGTTTTCTCCCAGTGAGAATCCTGGAAACTTAAAGGAAAAAAAAAAAAAAGGCAAAGACATATGAAGCAGAGTGAAGCTCTGATATTCATTCCACAAACACAGAAGTCTGTCTCTGACAGTGTAAAGGAAGCCCATGTTTCAGGAGGTGGGGCACTGGGGAGCTGCAAAGCTGGGATTAGAATAGTATATAGATATCAATTATGACTTTCCAGACTTCTCCAAATCTACTGATAAGAGATAGTATGGGGGTAAAGGCCTCCTTCATTCTCTCTCGAGAGAACTTAGGGAAGTGGCAGGAGATGACAGAATGTAGAAACTTGTTCAAGAACCTACACGTTTGGTCCAAGAGACCTTTGCCTTGGTTTTTGGCCAGTGGTGTGTGTCCTTGAACTTCGCCCTGATGTGAGTGCTGAACGCACACGCACACGCACACACACATAAATTGGTACATTGGTTGGCTACCCTCCTCTAGTGTCACCACTTTGGAACCTCACACCTTCCTCCTAGAATCTCTGGAAAGGGAGGTCGAGAGCAGTGAGTTCCAAAAAAAGACTGTGTGATACATCCATGGCAGCTTCACCATATGCACAGAAGAGGAACAGCATCCTTCAGCGACAAGGACACAGACTTGGCAACAGAACACATCTGGCTTCAAATCCTACCTCAGCTATAGGACTGGGGGCTAGACTTCTGTTCTTCTGATTCCTACTATCACAGAGATGCTACTGGAGACTTTCCAAAGGTTTGACAGGACTGGAGAGAAGGCATGTTATGCCCCCAGTGCACATATCTACCAACCAGTTTCTTCCATGGACATTAAATGGTGCGACTATCTTTTTTGTTTTACTCATTTATTTGCTTATTTTTTTGTTTTCCAGTGACCACTGAGAGGCTAAACATAATTCACAGCGTCTTCCTAACAATTGTGAAGGTCATTCTGAATCTGTTTTTTCCCTTTTTTTTTTTGACCTTTGTTTTCTACCTTGCTTTTGATCACCTTATGGTACCTTGCTGTATTTTAAGAACACTGTCTGAAAACATTCCTACAACAGTCAATACATTATCATATCTATGACAGATCCAGAACTTTCCATGTAAATAATTAACAGAGCAGCTTAGGAGGGGTAAGTTGAATACTCTATATGGTAGAAGATATCTTTTCATTGAGCACTGAATTAATCCACTGTTTTTAAGTGGAAATCGTACTGATATAGTAATGTCAAATACTGTATCATTGTACTCAGAGAAAGGAGCCAATAATACTGGCTGGGGATGTGTGCTCTTTGCTTCCTGGAAATCTGATAGAATAAACTTTAGGAGGCCCAGGGGAGATGTTCTTTCCTCCATTAAGGGGGCTTTACACCTCATTGCTTACTCCCCTGAGCCGTTTGGCATCCTGAGGTCTATCTAATCTCCCTTTCTCGAGGACTTTGCAGGCTGGGGAGTTGACCAAAGCCTTTTCAGGCTCCCTAGCAGGGACTCTGTTTTGAATCTGTGCTACTCATATTCTCTCAGTGCTCATGTTTGCCGATCCCATTGAATTTGTGACTTTATTATAAGACGTATGAAAAACTTTTATAAATGAGATGCAAGTAACTGCAATGTGAAAGATTTCACTTTGGTCATTCCCGGTGTCATAAGTGGGCCCGCTACCTGATAGGGTGTGGTTTTCCCTGAGGAAGAAGAGACAATCACCGATATGAATGCAACATTGAGAAAAAGTAAATTATAACTTGTAAATATTAAATAGACTGAAGCCTTGGGAATATTAATATCTTCTCAGAGAGAACAGTGACCCTTCATTGATCTTCTTACATCTGAGAAGACAACTCTTTTTCTACGTAATTGTCTCATTCACGTTGAGAAAAAAGAAGGGCGGTAGAAAGGAAAGGAGTGTGGTATTCCCTAGTTGCCAAGCACTCTTGGGGCACTTCATGTATCTTGTCTCACTGAAACCCCAAAAGAACCCCCCCCAAAGGGAGACATTTTTACAGAATGAGCAAATTGCGGGCCAGAGAGTTTACGTGATTTGTCCACGCTCACACAGCTGGTAAGTAGACAGCTGAGAATTAAGCTCAGGCTGGTCTCACCCCGAAGTTCAGGCCCTTTCCCTCTGGCAGCTTCATGCTGACTATGCAGTGCTGCATGAAACGTAGAGAGATGATGCTCTAGATTTCCCCAAATCCCACAGCAGAGCAGGAAATACATGAAAATATGCACAGACTCCCAGGCGTCCACAGCAAGCAGGAAATCACATTTTTCCCATGAGCTGGCCTGCCTGCCAGGGTCCTTTTGGGTGGGTGTCCCCCAGGCCCCACCCATTCCCCACAAAAGCATGATTTACCAAGGGACTAGCATTCAGCCCCTTTACGTATCGTGCTTGGAGTCCAGAGCTAGGGGAAGGGCTGCTCAAGCAAGAGATTGCCAGAAGCTTCCAGTCCCTGCCTCTACAATTTTGTCTTTGGGATCTTTTTTATCAACGTATTTCAGCGGAAAACAACTCCAGCACAACACGTTGGCGGGTTATGTGCAAGAACCTCCACCGGGTGCCAGGGGTTGAGTGCTTCTGTGTAGACGTAACATTCCGACTTCCAACAGAACTCAAGGAGCAGTTCAGCACCTGTTAGGGTTCCTTGTGGCACAAAGCTGCTGCAGGGGAGAGAGGGCGGGCCTCCCTCCACCCATGACCCTTCATGGATGTTGCTTTGAAGGCTTAGAAACTGGAAAATGACTCACCTTTATGATGTGGGTCACTGATGCCAGAGCGGGAGCCTTCCTGAAAGAGGACTTTCTCCCCCAGGGAGGCATCTTATGCTCCATCCAGAGCCACAGTCCCTCTGCTGAAGGGAAAATTGAGGACACGGGTCCCTGGCTCCAGAACACCACCTTCTGGGGCAGGTCTGCGTGATTAAATTTATCTTTGACGGCTACTCTCTGGGTAGCAGATCTGGAGAGGGGGTTTGGACCTAGGGCCTCCAGTAACCCAGCTGGTTTTTGAACTCTTGGCGATGGCATAACCCCCATCAATGATTTCTCTTACAGTGGGAAAGAACTCACTTTTAATCAAGCATCCACATACACCAGGCACTTGATTGAATTCCCACAACCCTTTGAGATAATAGTATAAGCTTTTTTAGGCATAAGAAATTAAAGTGGCCTAAGGGTCACTTTGCTAGTTGAAATTGAAGCTAAGAATGGTCCCAAGGCATCGTGATTCACAGCTCAATATTCTTTCTGCTACATCACACCTGCTTGACTCGTTCACTTTCACTCACTCAATTACTCTTTTATGAACTCATTTAATAAACATCTTTTGAGTGCCCGTTACGTGCTACATGTGGTGCTGAGCACGGATGCCGCTGAGCAAGATAGGCAAAGTTCCCGCCGAGGTTACAAAATATTTGAGAGAAATATAGCGAACAAAAAATCAGAATTGTGTAAAGAGCCGAGGCAGTGCAATCTAAATGTGTTCAACATACAGCCAACTAGCCCTGGGAGGATGAATGGAATCACAGAACCATTCCCTGAATGATGAGGCCTGAAGGATGAGTGTAAGTCAACCGAGTGAAGATGAGCAGTGCAGGGAAAAGGAAACACTTTCCAAGCCGGGGGGGGGGGGGGGGCGGGGGGGGGGATGCATGTGCAAAGGCCCCGAGGCATAAGAGGGTTTGCGCTGCTCAGGAAACCGGAGGAAATTTAATTTGGCTGGCGTATCTCCTGATTGCTCTAAATCACATCAACTTTGCCAATGAATGTTGTCCAATAGACCCTTCATCTAATGAGGAGAAAGAAAGCAAGGATTCACATTATTTCACGAATAAAAATGTTTTTCTGCCTAGAGTGGCCCCTGTGGGAATAGCATCCAAGATCAGGGAAAGAAAGGGGTGTCTTCGGGCTCAGGAAGCGCATGACCATTTCCATTAAGTCACTGGAAAGGGGATGAAACTAAAGATAAGCTTCTGTCCCCCATTCCCATCCTATCGCTGTTATTTTAACCACCACATTGGCCCAACTCTCGTTCCCCCCTTGACTCCAAAACTAACGGCACTTAAAGGTTATTCATTTATGCAATATAGATCAAGCATCCTAACAGGTATATAACCTCTGACTCCACTTAAGCTCTAAAAGAAAGCGAAACATTCTCTCACCCTCCGGTATGGACTTCACTTCATTCTGTCCCTCCTGGGTCCCAGGAAAATGGTAACGCGTGTGCCTTCACTTCCATAATCCAAAACTCCATTCTAGAAGGGAACTGGTAAGAAGGAAATGAACATTTATTGAACATCTACTGTGTAACAGCCACCATTTTATTTAACCCTATAAGGCAGATTTAATAATAATCCCATTTTCAGACGAAGGTTTGAAGATTTGCTTCTCATCACCCAGTGAAAATAAGAGTGAGGATTTGAACCCAAGTAGCGTTCTTCAGTTCACACTTCACTTTTGAAGACACTTCTGATGTGTGACTCTGCCCTCCCTTGAAATCTAGCTGCTCGTAGAACTCGTTTCTGTCCTAGAGATTTGTCTTTAGGTGAGGTGCCAGCAGCACCAGATCTGAAACTCAAGTCTGTAAAAGAGTCCAGCACTGTTTTAGCAAATCCAGATAGACTGAACCTTAAAACTCAAATTAAGAAACACACACCGGGGCGCCTGGGTGGCTCGGTCGGTTAAGCATCCGACTTTGGCTCAGGTCATGATCTCATGGTCCGTGAGTTCGAGACCCGCGTCGGGCTCTGTGCTGACAGCTCAGAGCCTGGAGCCTGCTTCGGATTCTGTGGCTACCTCTCTCTCTGCCCCTCCCCTGTTCATGCTCTGTCTCAAAAATAAATAAACGTTAAAATAAAAAAAAAAAAAAAAGAAACACACACACACACACAATGGCAAGCTGATTGGGAAATTTGGCTTTCAGGGCCACAAGAAATCTTTGGGTAAAAGATTTTATTTGTAATAGTATAATACTACATGGATAACTTCATTCATAATGAGCACCATGTGACAAAATGCCATGGGGAGATAAATCTCTTTTGTTCTCATAAACCATCATGGCGAAATGGAAAGACAGTAGGTCTCAGACTTGGTCAAAGTTGGCTTGTAATTCTGCCTGCTATTTCCCAGATGAGTCATAGGGACATATTACTGAACTTTCTCTGAGTTCCTGTTTGTTCTTTTATATATTGGGGATAAAAATATCAAAATGAGGTAATATGAGTTTTAAAAAATAGCACATCGTAGGCTAGTAGGCATTCAACAAATCTCACGCTTATCTTTCCCCTTCTAATAAACTCATCGTGTACTCAAGTATGTATTTATTTATGGCAATACTGTGATAACTCCCACAATTACAATACTATCATGTTAGTATATTTTTGTATATATTTAGTTAGTTATATATTTTGTTAGTATATTTTTGTATATATTTAGTATATATTTTGTAAAGTGTTTTCAAATTTACAATTTTCTTCAATCACTGCAACAACCGTTTGACGTAGTTACCATTGCATTAGCCCAATTTTACAAATGAGAGAACTAAGTCTGGAGAGGCAACATGCCTCGGGAGGGGCAAGTCCAAGAACTCTGGGACCCCAGTGTTGGTCTGAATGCCAGCTCTTCCTCTTGACCTGAGAAGAATTCCATACTCACTCTGCGACTCAGTTTACTCATCTTTAAAACTGAAACTAATGAGATCCATTTCACAATGTTGTGAGAATAAATAAGTAAATACAGTTATGTACTTGGAACAGTAAGCCCTAAGTTAATGTTCTATATTCTGTTCCTCTGCAATAGTAGAGTTACTTACCTCTCAGGTGCTTGGGAGGAAAAATTAATAAATAAATTAATACATGTATTTAGACTTGTTCCTGGCACGTCGTAAGGGCTCACCAAGGATTACCTGCTACTATTGTCCAATGTGACTCAGATGGTAAGTAACAAACATGGATTTTGAACACCAGTCCTTGGACATTAAATCCCCTGTGGGTGGGGAGATGGGGGGGGGCGGGGGGAGGAAACTAACAGAGGAAGCCCTTTGTGTGCCGAGCACAGTGACAAAGCGTCTGCAGCCTTGCTAAATGCTATTCTTCTAACAACCTCGTGAGACAGAGAGACACAGCCTTAAACAGAGATGTTGGAGGTTCAGATACGTTTCCCCTCCAGTTTCTATCCTCAAACGGGACAAAGATTGTTTCATTAACTTCCTGTAATAAAGATGTATAAGGGGAAGCTAATGAATTACCGCCCCACCCCACCCTCCTAACTGTTACTTAGCCTGGTTCCCACCATCTGCCAGGTCTCCGTCCCCACTCCCTGCAACCTCAACACAAAATCACAGACTCCTTTGAAAGTAAATGCCAGCATTGACTCCCTGACTCCAGTACATTTGGGAGACAGGCCTCCTGTCCCTTCTAAGAAGACTTCACTTGGGGTGAACTCCAGTAAGACTGGAATCTGGGCCAACAGGGAGCCTCAGAGTAAAAGGTGTTTTTGTCAGAGGGAATCCACTGAAGCCAGGGTTTTGTTGTTTTTGACAGGGAGCCTAATTAGCCTTTAACTCTTTAACCACAACGCCCTCTTGAAGTACAGGGAGGAAATTAACCACCAGCGCTCAGAGCCACATGGAAGAAATTAAAGTAATGTCCTCCTCCGCTAATCCTCTTTCAAGGCACAATAGTAAATATGCATTATATTTAACAATCACGTTCCCCTGGAGCTAAGCATGGGTTTTGGTGAAAATATATACTCTCTAATGTGTCTCCAAATGTTACCCAGGACCTGCAAACAGGCAGTCCTGGGCCCTCGACCCCAGCAGAATGAACTGGGTAATGACAAGGACAGGGATCAATAATAAGGCTTGAGGGCTGATTTGTAATTCAGGATTTATAATTTATCTTTGCTTGCAAAACAGAAGCTTGATTAGGTATAAAGATCGCTTCCCAGGGTTGGCTCTTTTCCAGTCTTGGTGCTGGCCGAGGCAGAGTGGGGGGTTTTCTAGGGCACACTAGGAAATGGCATTGAGTGTGCTGCCTCTGTCACGGATCAGCTGCCCATTCCAGGTTTGTACTATGGTGACATCCGTTTAATTCATCGTATGTATACGTAAGGCATATATACGATACATCTTCATCAGACGTATCGTTTATTCATATATTTTAATGATATATAGTTTATTCTTTCATATATAACTTATTCATATGTGTAAATATATACTCATATATAAAGCAAATATATAAAGTACATACACATATAAGTTTATGGGAATGTATATGTACATATATATAATGTGTTATGTGTACATCTGTATGTACATCCTTGGATGTGGGAAAGTGTTGTAGGGGTTAGTTGTTTATTTAGAACCTTGTGAAGTCACCGATGAACTCATTGTTTACTTGAGCAAAAAAAATAGACTCAGAGATATACATCACCTGATTCCAGAGGGTTTTCAAACACCGCCCCCAGTGGCCTGGGTTTCTATAAAGGGGCCACAGAAAGATATGTATTTAGATATATTTGCATTTAAATTTGAATCCCAGCCATGTCACTCACTAACTTTGTGACCTGGACCAAGTTATCTGTTATCTGCATAATGGGGGCAATAATAATAGTAACCAGATCATAGGGGTATCACAAGTCTTTTTTTTTTTTAAGTTCATTTATTTACTAAGAAAGAGAGAGAGGCAGAGAGAGAGGGAGAGAGAGAGAATTCCAAGAAGGCTCCATACTGTCAGCATGGAGGCTTGATGTGGGGCTTAAATTCACGCATTATGAGATCATGACCTGAGCTGACATCGACAGGCAGATGCTTAACCGACTGAGCCACCCAGGTGCCCCCATGGTGTGTCACAGGTCTTAACTGAATTGATACCTGCAAAGAATTTTGCACAGAGCTGGGCATATAGTAGCTGCTTAATGAATGTTAGCTATTACTATGTATCTATAGCTCTATTTCTCTCTCTCGGCCCATGATTAAATATCAGTACCCTCTAAAGATTATGCTTAAAAATGTGTTCCACCGTTTTCCAAAAATATTTTTCACAATGTGTTAATCTGGTCTAACACATTCAGTAGAGATGTGCAAGGAAGATCAAATCCAGAAAGGAGGGGTGACTGTGTCAGGGCTACAAGAAGCTGTGGTCTATTGGGAAAAGGAAGGTCTCAGGAAAAGAGAAAAGTTCAGGGGACTTGATTAAGAGGCTATTGAGAAGGGGGAACCAAATGATTAAGAGGTTACTGAAAAGGGGGAACTGAGTTTAGTCCGTGTACTGACACAAGCCTCACCACGTATGAGAGTGCACACATACAACCTCCCCGCCCCCGACATACAAGCTCACTCTCTCTCACACACACATACACAGGCACACATACACCTGCAGACACATACATATACACTCACTGATTCACACTCAAGCACACACCCACACACCCACACCCACTCTCCTAGGGCCAGAGCCTTGGTAAACTTTGTCTCTTCCACCTTATACTCTGTAAGCTTCTAGGCATATCATTCAGCGCTTATCTTGTTTTGGGTGAGGGGGACAATCCCACCAAAGGAGTCTGTGTGCCTAGTGTCCCCTCCCCCACTCTTGGTCAGTCCCCTCACTGACCCATCTGTTGAGCTCTCCCTATACACAGCTATTTACAAGTGTTATCTCCTTTAGTCCAGGTCAGGTAAATAGTAATCACTTGCACCTTTCCTATAGACAGGGAAACTCAGACTCAAAGTTAAGCCAACTGTCCAAATCTCAGGTGGGCCACACCAGCTTTTAAAAAGAGTTCTGTGTCACTGAAATGTCCATGTTCTACTTCAGGATTAAAAAAAAAATTTTTTTTTAATGTGTATTTATTTTTGAGAGAGGAAGAGAGACAGAGCATGAGCAGGGAAGGAGCAGAGAGAGAGGCAGAATCCCAAGCAGGCTCCAGGCTCTGAGCTGTCAGCACAGAGCCCGACGCGGGGCTTGAACTCATGAGCCACAAGATCATGACCAGGGCCAAAGTTGGATGCTTAACTGACTGACCCACCCAGGCGCCTCTCTGTTTCAAGATTTTTTTTTTAATTTTTAAAAATATTTATTTATTGGGGCGCCTGGGTGGCTCAGCTGGTTAAGCGGCCGACTTCGGCTCAGGTCATGATCTCACGGTCCGTGAGTTCGAGCCCCGCGTCGGGCTCTGTGCTGACAGCTCAGAGCCTGGAGCCTGTTTCAGATTCTGTGTCTCCCTCTCTCTCTGACCCTCCCCCGTTCATGCTCTGTCTCTCTCTGTCTCAAAAATAAATAAACGTTAAAAAAAAAAATTAAAAAAAAAATATTTATTTATTTTTGAGAGAGGCAGAGGGACAGAGAGAGAGAGAGAGAGAGAGAGGAAGACACAGAATTCCAAGCAGGCTCCAGGCTCTGAGCTGTCAGCACAGAGCCCGACGCGGGGCTTGAACTCACGAACCATGAAATCATGACATGAGCCGAAGTCAGGCACTCAACCGACTGAGCCACCCAGGTGCCCCACTATTTCAGGATGCTTTAAACTGAGTTCTCAATCCATTAATTGCTCAAGGATGTTCAATTAAATGGGTATCAACCAGCCTCTAAAACAACTGGAACACAACAGAAGAAAAAATACAAGAACGTACCACAGGCGGTAAGAGTAAGTATTGTCTAAATAGGCATGGGCTTGTGTGTTTGGGACAACCATGTGAAATATATTTTGAATGGTAAGTCTCCAGCAGAAAACGTTTGAAAGCTAGCACCCTATTATTCAGTCCAGTCATTCAGCACTGAGCTTCCTGGGACCCCTCCAGGCAGAATAAATTGCTTCCGTATGTGTGTTCCTGTAGCAGAACGTACGATCCTAGCTTATAACCCTAATCAAATTGCACTTTGGTTTTCTTCCTAAAGGGGGTCCGTGTGTGTGTGGATGCCTTTCATCTCCACCACACCGTGCCTAGAGCAGCACCTCGGAGAGATGGACATCAGGGAGTGGTTATTGCTTTGGATTTGTTAGAATTGACAACTGAGCTATTTAAATGCTGAATTCTGTTTTTGCCTCTAGATTTCTCTCTTTTACAGCCTAGCCTGAGATCACTTTACTCTTCCTTGGTACCTACAGCAAGAACAGGCTGAAGAAGAAGAAGGAAAAAAAAGAGAAGACAAAAGAGAAAGAGAGCAATATTCAAAAATAATGATTTGGATGAGACTCCGAAAAGAAGAGAAACTCAGAGCTACTTCCTAAATATACATTTTGATATGACGGATGTAAGAATTTATTTTAGCCAAATGATCACGGGCCCATCAACTATCAAAAACAAATAATTACGAGCTGAATGTAATAGGTTCTATCCAGAGGAAACACATTTGAACTATTAGCAAGGAGAAATACAATGAGAACCTTCCAGCCCCTCTTCCTGAACTGTGCATTAGCCAGCACATAAAGCCAGGCCAAATACTGTCTCTGGACGCTGAAGAGGGCTTGGCTGTAATTTTTTGTTGTTTATTGTTGTTTTATTGCTCTCCATTTTCGCACGCCTCGGCGGAAGGGAAGCAGAAATGCTGAGTCCTGAGTGTTCATTCTCATGAGGATAAAGCCACAGCAGACCCTGATAGAACCAGAAATCCCTTGGGCCATATTTTCCCTTGTACTATGTAGGAGGAGGAACACGTTTGAGTGACGTCTTCTGAGACGACCAGGAATTCTTAATTCGGAATCGGTGTTGACCAACCAGGGCTTTGGAAAACCAGAGTTTTCTCAGTCAGTTGCTGACAAAATTCACAGGGCTGACATGAATCTGTTGTACAGACCTCTCAGGGAAAGTCACTTCTGAGATCTTCGATTGTATGCTTGCTTATTATTATTATTATTATTATATTTTACTCTGTTACTCTGTCCACAGTTAGTATTTAAGGACCTCTGATCCTTCTCCCCCAGGTCACTTCTGCAAGCCTTGCCAGAACTTGGGGGGGGCGGGCAACAAACAGGCGGGGCAGAGAACACCATACAGCGGGGGTATGGCTGGGCTGGGGCTGGGGTCCACGCTGTGACCGTGGAAGGGGGTCAGGCACAGAGAAGTGGACATTTTGTGAAATATCATGCTACACCTTTACAGAATTCAATAGAATGCAATTTGAGATAGCAAAAGTATACAGAAAGCATTGCCACTCAAATCTCAAGTTCTCCATTATTGTCATCCAAGTTAGATCTGTACTATCCTTTGCATATGAGGGGGTCAGAACACAGTCTTCCTTCCATCTTCCACTGTAATTGGCCATTGCCTCTATTCCAGGGTGACCTTTCCCCTCCTTTCTATCTTGTTTCTTAGTTCAGCCTCTACCTTCTTTCATTTGCTTTCCTCACATTCTCTCCACGAAGGATAGTGAGAAGGAAGAGAGTCCTAATGGCCATTGAGAGTGGAATGGTTGACAAATTGTGTGCTAATGAATGTTATGCAATACTTGAGGCTATTAAAAGGAAGATATTAGATCTATATCTATGAGCCAGCAAAGTGGCCTGTGATGGAATCAGGGAGAAAATTTAAGGCTCAGAATAGTTTTTTTTTTTTTTTTAATGTTTATTTAGTTTTGAGAGAGAGAGAGAGAGTGATCATGGGAAGGACAGAGAGAAGAGGGAGACACAGAAGCAGGCTCTAGGCTCCAAGCCGTCAGCACAGAGCCTGATGCAGGGCTCAAACTCACAAACCATGAGATCACGATCCGAGTGGAAGTTGGACACCCAACCAACTGAACCACCCAGGTGCCCCAGAATAGTTGTTTCATATGGTCTCACTGTTATGAAAACAAATGGCCACCCACCTACTTTATTTATTTCTATGTTAGTAGATGTGGGTTTTTAAAAAATATTAAGTATAATGGGAAAGCATATAATCTGGGTATAAATTGTTAAATTTAAATTGTTAAATTGTTAAATCTGTTAAATTTGATGATCCCTGAAGAAGGGATTTGAATGAAAGGAGAGCCTAATGGAGTATAGAGTGCCATTGTGAAAGGTATGGGTGTGTATTTAAGTTTAAAAGGGGTAAAAATTGTTTCTATGCTAATTTCAACTAAACATAAATATGTTTAGGAAGGAGATGGGAGGTAATATATAAACAATAATAATTGCTGTGCTAAAATGGCAGAATCTGGATGTGATTTTTTCCCTCCACTTTTGGTTTTATTTCAAAGCGGTCTTACTACTTGTATGATACACTGGTAAGTGATAGATAGAAGATATATAGATGAGAAAGAGGTAGATTTAAGTAAGGACTTAGCCATGCCACCATAGTCCCATGACTGTACTCCTAACATATCTAGGACTCAACTTACCTATTTTGAATATAAGATAGCAGACCAACCATGGGGGAGGGGAAGGAAAAAAAAAAAAGAGGTTAGAGAGGGAAAGAGCCAAAGCATAAGAGACTCTTAAAAACTGAGAACAAACTGAGGGTAGATGGGGGGGGGGGCGGGAGAGTGGGGAGGGTGGGGAGGGTGGGTGATGGTTATTGAGGAGGACACCTTTTGGGCTGAGTACTGGGTGTTGTATGGAGACCAATTTGACAAGAAATTTGATATTAAAAAAAGAAATTTGAAAAAGAAATTAAAAAAATAAATACATAAATAAATAAACATTAAAAAAAAAAGTAGCAGACCCAAAGATCTCTGTATTTCATTTTCCTGGGGGGTGATCCCTGATGGATGATTACAGTATATCGTAGGTCTTAGCTAGCTAATTCTGAACCAATTCTGCATTATACTAAAAGGTGATCCCTACAGATAAGGGAGAAAAAGTAATGGACACGCTTGCCCATTGCTTTGAAGAGTGTAACATACACTTGTGCTGTATGCATAGCGTAACATACAGACAAGTCAAATCATTACGTTGTACACCTGAGGCTGATATAATACTATGTGTTGACTTGATTAAAATAAAAAAATTAAAAAAAAAAGAAAGTGTGAAGTCAACAGCAATAAAAAAGCATAGCACGGAATAGTTAAGGTATTTCAGAGAAACACTAAGGTTAGAGTTGGCATATACACCATTAGTGTCTAAAGAACCTCATGGAACTGATTCGGTCGCACATGCCAGAGGCACAGAGGGACCCTAACTATAATTGTTATTACATTTGTCACAGATTGTGGTAACAGCTCTAACACTTACTTCTAGCCTCAAGATGTTGATAACTGTTGGGAGCTGATGTCGGAGCAATGAAGCCTTTGGGGTCATCTTCAGAAAACATGGATCTCGTTATGCCTCCTAACCGAACTCCCCTAGTCACTCACCTGCTGGAAACTTTCACGTGAAATACAAGGCCCTGTTTACTCTATGTTTACTCTATGTTTACATATGTTTACTCTATGACCCCAGTATTCAATGATGTGAAAGTTACAGTGAACTTCTCGTGGTTCCTCCACCCATCATGCTTTGTCAAGCAAGCCCGGGTGCTTCTGCATATATCACTCACTCAGCCCAGACGGCCTTTCGCATTCTTTATACAACTGGCAAATTTCCACCCTTCAATAAACAGGAAGACCGTAATGCAGACAGTCAAGTTTCTACTTACTCTTGCATGCTTGATGAAATGGAACCTTGTCTTTAAACCCTTTCCTGAACCCATCCTTCCCTCTGCTCCCCACAGGTGCTCGCTGCCACGGCTGTGCAATTGCCTCCTTACTTCATGCCTTTATTTTAGCATTTTGTCACTGAACTAGTATTGCCTGTTTCTTCCACTTTATTGAAAGTTCCTGAAGGGACGAGACTATCGTTCTTTGTGTTCTCATTTCTAGATACGTGCCTAACACATCCTAGGCACTCAAGAATATGCTTTCAAGCGAGCATACATATACACATATACAGAACATGATTAAATGTATGTATTATGTGATACATACATATAGACACAATTACAGAAAAACAAAACAAAACAACCTTAAAACGTCTGCAAACAGACATCTCTGAAACTCACTGAATGCAGCAGAAATTTATTAGATTAATGCATGGTCCGGCGCCCACACCAGCTGACTTTCTGCCCAACAGGAAGAGAGAAGAGGTGAGGGTAAGTGCGATTTGGGGAATAATGTCCTGCTTATTTGGCTTTTGCGGAAGTTTTCATATCTGGATGGGTAATCACTGCCTCTCAGAGTGTGTCATGCTTTTCCCCACCCCTACCACTCATCAATCCACAGCGTGAAACAATTCTCAGCCATCAAGATTTCCACACAGTTTAATGGCTTTCGGGAGACGTCTTTCATGCCATTGTTACAGCTCATCTTTACCTTCTTTCCATCCAAGATTTAAACAAGAAAACAGGCACTGCTAATGTATCAGGGCCCATGACCTCTGTGTCCTGTGATGGCACCTCCCCCCAGACCGCATTGTTAGAGCCCTTCTCCCCCTGCACACCAAATCAGTCCCTCAACCAGGCAAAGAAGAGGGGAGCCCTGTTGGACGCCAGATTCAGCTCTTGAATCATTAGCAAGACAAAAAAAAAAGGAAAAGAAAGAAAAGAAAGCTGCACAGAACTTGGGACTTCACAACAAACTCCTCAAAGTAATTGTTCTACAGCATCGGCAATTCAGATCGAGAGTGGAATTATTTCACTTAAATAGAAGATCAAGTAAGATTGGTCTTGGGACAGCCGACTTGAAATTAAACTTGGTAGACAGGGAACGCCCAGTCTTCACCTGGGAGAGCCACGTAGATGCCAAAATAAGATGGTCAAACTTTTGTATACTCCAAGGGACAAAAACAATCGGCATTTTACTGAGATCATTGATTTCCTCTCATTTTAATTTTTTTTTCAAAAATATGTGTAACACTCAAACCACTGAAGTGCATACATTCTCAACCCTTCTTTGTCCGTGGATATTTTTCTCTTGATTCACATAGTTATTTATTTGTCTCAACTTATCTCAAAAGGGATTTAGGGAGGAGCCCCCGGGGTGGCTCAGTGGGTTGAGCATCTGACTCTTGATTTCAACTCAGGTCATGATCCCAGGATGGTGGGATCAAGCCCTGCCTTGGGCTCCAGGCTGAGCACGGAGCCTGCTTAGGATTCCCTCTCTCCCTGTGCCCCTCTACCCAGCATGCCCACGCATGCCCTCTCTCAAGTAAATAAAAACAAGTTTACTTTTTTTTTTAAAAAAAGGGATTTGAGGAGGCTTTCTAAAAGGTCCATTGTGACATGAGATTGAAAGCAAATGAATAAACACAGATGGAGAGAGGGGAAATGGGAAATAAAGGTAGAAAACATGAAAGAAATACCGGAAGTGTAATTCACATACAAAATAGACGTCATGTGATTTCATACAGTTCTGCAGAGTCAGGGTTTCTGAGTCTGACTTTCCTGGTATTCAGCATAAACAAGTACGTATGGTAAGTGTGCAAACGACAGTTCTTAGGTAAAAGTGAACCAGTTACCCGGACAAAAGACGGCTATTCTAAATACAGAGAAATTTCTCTCATGGTCCTCGTGGAAGCGACCGCACCTGACCCAGGTCTACCATAACACTTTCGTATTAAAAGAAGAAAGATTTTTGCACTCTTTCTTCCCAATCAGGGTTTGGGAAAAAAACAAAAAACAAAAAACCCCGAGACACGAAAAGGTCATCCCTTCCTAAGTAGTTTATGTGACTCTCTGTGCCTGGTGCTTTTAAAAATCTATAT